>NC_135534.1:195030482-195360482 GCF_045843805.1 Urocitellus parryii | reverse complement strand
ACTTTTCATTTGTCTTGTACAAATATAGCCTTGCACCATACATGTACATACTGTAATCATGTTCATCTCATTCCACCATCTTTCCTGCCTCCATTTCCATACCCCATCTCTTCCTCTCCTTTACCCAAAGTTCCTCCATTTTTCCCATGCCCACCCCTGTTATGAATCAGCATCCCCTTATCAGAGAGAATGTTCAGACTTTCGTTTTGGGGGATTGGCTTACTTTGCTTAGCACGATATTCTACAATTCCATCTATTGACCTGCAAATGCCATGATTTTATTCTTTTTTAATGCTGAGTAATATTCCATTGTGTATATATATCTCACAGTTTCTTTATCCATTTATCTATTGAAGGGCATCTAGCTTGCTTCCGCGGTTTATATATTGTGAATTGAGCTGCTATGAACATTGATGTGGCTGCATTACTATAGTATGCTGATTGCTGGGTCAAATGGTGGTTCCATTTCAAGTTTTCCAAGGAATCTCCACACTGCTTTACAGATTGGTTGCACCAATTTACAGTCCCACTAGCAATGTATGAGTGTGCCTTTTTCAAACAACATCCTTGCCAAAATTTATTGTTGTCTGTATTCTTGATAACTGCCCTTTTGACTGGCATGAGATGAAATCTTAGAGTAGTTTTGATTTGCATTTCTCTAATGATTAGAGATGTTGAACATTTTCTTATATACTTGTTGACTGAATGTATATCTTCTTCAGAAAAGTGACTGTTCAGCTCCTTAGTCCATTTATTGATTGGGTTGTTTTTTTTTTTTTTGGTGTTAAATTTTTTGAGTTCTTTATATATCTTGGAGATTAGTGATCTGACATTGCGTGTGGCAAAAATTTGCTCTGAAATATCGGCTCTCTCTTCACCTCATTGATTATTTCTTTTGCTGTGAAGAAGTTATTTCTGTTTTAACAAGGTGTACTTCCTTTTTAATCGAGTAGTATCTGAGGAGGAATTCAAGTAATTCAAACAATACTTATTCCACAGAATTGATAGTATAAATGTCCAGCAGAGGTGCAAGTCCTAGGAGGCAGCAGGAAACAAAAAGAATAGCATAAGTTTTGGAGTTAAAAGACCTTGTTTAGAGAAGCTGCTCTGTCAGATCCCAATTACATAATATTGAATCAGTTACTCAACAATTTTATTCCTTAATTTTTTTCCTTAAGTACACAATATGGATACTATTTGACACACCTCAAAGAATTATGGCTGGTGTATTAGTCAGGGTTCTCTAGAGGATAACAGGAGGTATGGTTATAAAATGGAGATTTATTTGATTGGCTGACACAAGAGAAGCTGTGCAACTCACAATGACCATCTGCACTCTGGAAAGCTGGAGGAACCAGTTACTGTGTAGCCCAAGATGATGATGGCTCAGAACAAGAGGGATCGATGATGCTACTCCCATCTGGGACTGAAAGCCTGGGAACTCCCTGGAGAATCAATAGCAGAATCTGCTTTGGGACAGTGAAGAAAATGGTATCTGATGGCCACTGTTGATCACAGCAGCAACCAAGAAACTTTTCAAGAAGAATTGAGCTTGAATCTGCTGCTGCTCCTTTTTCTTCCAAATTTGATTCCTTCCAAACCACCAAGCTATTGGATGGTACTGTCCACACTTAGGGAGGATCTCCACTTCAGTTGGCTATCCCACATGCCAATCATTTCTAGACACACCTTCTTTGGTATACCCAAAAGCCTCTTAATCTTTAGCATTTCTTAATCCAATTAAGTTGGCAATTTAAAAAAGCCATTAAAGCTGGATTCAATTAATAATATAGTTGAAATATGAAGCCCTCTTAAAATTACCATCTATTTATTGTAGGCTTGTTAAATATCAACTTTTGCTAATGCAACTTTTTCTCAAGAGGTATCCCATTTAATCTTCATAAAACTCCTATTATGTATTATTGTTCTTATTTTATAAATATAACGATAGTGCCAGGATGGGCCATTTATATTTTTGGCAATCACAGACCTGGGTTGCAAATCCAGGTGTATTTAACTCTGAAGGCAACCTGTGAAACCACCATGACTATATCTATAGCATGATTGCTAAGTCACTCTATGAAGGTCTCCAGGTTTCTTAACAGAAAAGGACAAACAGTTTTGTTTGCAGTTCTGGGGATGGAACCCAGGCTTCTGCACATGCTAGGCAACTGCTCTATCACTAAGCTGGAAGCCCCCTTTTTATGTTTTGTCTAATGGGGGGATTAAGTGTGAAAGCCCCAGTTTTATTCTCATTTGCAGCATTTTATCAGTGAGGATTTCTTATGTTTTCATTAGGGCAAAGGAAATGAAGTGTGGAGGAAGAATTCTCATCTTCTCTGTGGATGACCAAACATGTTTAAAAAGATGTGGCTATCTTCTCATAAGAATGGAATGGATCAACTTGAGAATAGATAAATTTATCTTTATAAATTTGCTCTTTATTGGTGCATGAAAGTTCTACAAATTGGTGCAACATGGACATGCTGGGATTTTTCTGGCAAGAGAAACCATTCTGGGTAAACCTAAGATGGGCTGTGTTCACCAATCTCTTCTGCCAGGTACTGGCACAGGTCTGGGGAATTAGAAATAGTAGAAAGCAGAGGACCATAGGGCCCAGGGAACATCCTCTCACAACTTGGCCACAGCTGGTTTATGTCTGAAGACACAGGGGGCCTTGGGAACACGTGAGGCTATTATTTAATAGAACTCCTAACTTCAAGTAACTCTAAAGTTTAAAAAGTATCCAAACACAGACTATCTCAACCCTCTGAAGAACTCTGTAAGGAAGTTCTTGTTCTTCTTTGGGTGAGCATATGTAACTATCAGAGGTTTCACAGGTCACACAGTTAATACGAGTAAGAATTCAGGCTACTTAGTTCATGGGCCTATTTATTTCCATTATTTTGCTTGTTCTTAGGAAATCAGAGACTAAGGGTTGTCTTGAATCAAAACTGGGAGTCAGAAAGAAGTAGAAATGGAATAGGGCAGGATTCTGCATTCCACTAAAGAACCAAAAATATGTCTTAATTAAAGACTTGGAGCAGAGTAAAACAGGATGGCTATATCCAGAACAACACAAATTCGAGTGAGAAATTAACTGGTATCTTGCAGTACGAATGAACAGTCTGGATCCAGCATACCCCTGCTCTGCGACAGATTCCTCCACTTAATTAATAGCTATGCTGTGAGTAAGTCACTCACTACAAAACTGAACAACCATTTTCTCATGTGTAAATGGAGTTACGTTATCTACCTTGATTTTCTTAAAGTGCTGATGAGAACTAAATTAAGACTGAAAGTGAAAATATTGTACAAGGTATAATGATATGTACAAATAAGAAATGTTTCTACAATTGCTACTATTACTGCTATTATGGAAATAACTGCCTTGATAGAAATTATCAATGAAGACACAAGTAAAATGATAAAATGCTGGAGAAAATTTTTGTTGCCAGTAGTTTCAGTAGAAGATCTAGTCCAAAAGGCATACTCAACAAACAGATGTGGTTTGAATGTCCACAATTACTTCTTGCTTTGTTCACATCCACCATCTATTTCTACACTTTCCTGATGTTACATTTGTCTCTAACCTTTAGAATAAAGTATTATGCATCCCATGTTCTATGCCTCTCCCCAGGGCTTTGATTATATATATTTATTTATTTTTATTTTGTTTTATCTTCTTTTTTAGGTTTTATTTTTTATTTTGTTTCATTTCATTTTTAATTCTGGTCTAATTTTTTTCTTGCCAACTTTCTAATTGACAATTAGTATTTTAGGACTCAGCATGATTGTACCTTGAACATTGGCTAAAATCTACACAATTTCAGTAGCACCTGCTTCTCTGTTTCCATGCATGAGTGGATGTGGTCTGACAGCCTGAGGGCTTTTGGCTCAGAAACAACGGCAAGGAGTTATACCTTCCTTGGCTAGAATAAACTGGTGCTGTGAGCATCCTCTTAGGTAAGTCATGAATTGTTCATTCACCAGAATAGTCACTGGTTTAATCTCACTTTTATGGCTCTTTAGACATTAAATTCAAAGATTCCAGTCAAAGATTCCTAGAAAGTGCCCAAACTCTGCCTTGCCCAACCCTCCAAGTACTATGCAAGGTGATGTGCCAGTCAGTTTTCTGTCACTGTGCAAAATTTCTGACATAGACATCTACAAAGGTGGGTCTATTCATTTTGGCTCATGGCTTCAGGGATTTCAGTCCATGGTCACTTGATCCTACCACTCTGATCTTGTGGTGAGACAGAACATTATGGAGGGAAGCACATGGTAGAGCAAAGCCACTCTCTTTATGGTGGACAGGAAGCAGAAAGAGAGAGGGTGGTGGTGGGAGACAAGGGTGCCAACTCAGATTTCAATGGCATCCTCCAATTGACCCAATGTTCTAATGAGGCCCCACCTCCTGAAGTCTTCACCACTTCTCAATGGTGCTAGTAACTGGGGATCAAATCTCCAATACATGTGTTTTAGGGCAACATTGAAGGTCCGAATCATAAAGGTAAATTCCATGGATTCCAGGTCTGCTGTAGGAAATAGATCAAGTACAAAGTCCTGACTACCCTGAGATTATCCCCCAACCCACCACTTGACGTCCTGATGTAAATTATCACAGTCCTTAAAACTAGAAACTATCAGAAATTGTCGACCCTGGATATTAAAACCAAGAGAGTTTATTTGACTCAAATTAGTTTAAATTTAATTAAATAGATGCACTGCAGCAATCATTTGTTAACAAGGAATTTTACTCAAAATACACTTGGTCACTTTGTTAGTGAGACCAGGAGAATGTCCACGGGCCTGCCAAATAACAAGCTTCACAGAACTCAATATTGAAAACAGGACATATCTGAATATAACCAACACCGTAAAACTAGGGACAGGAGCAGAATTAGTGTAACTTTTGGCTTATTTTTAAACACTGATAATTTTAGAGTAAACCAAATTGTACAAATGAATCAATTTTACCATAACTTATAGGTCTGCAATAAAAAAGTTGCATTATAACATAATTGTTTTTCAAGTCAAGACTAAGAGGCAAACAAACAACCACATGTTTCAGGAACCACAGAAGGATAGTAATTGAAGTTTGGATCTGTCAAAGCAATCAGGATAGGAGGAACCAAGTTCCCATAGAGAAAGGATACCCAGGAAACTAACCCACACCTGCTAGAATTTCCCCTGAAGGCATCTGCTACACTAAAAGAAAAAAGGAAGAAACTAAGGCATAAGGAAATTAGAGAAAACAATAAGTGAAACTAAAAAAAAATAAGAATGAAATGAAAAATATATATGAGCAAAAAAAAAAAAATAAGTGACACAACTTCTGACTTAAGCTCTGACATGAAAAGACTTTAGAAATCATCACTCCTATTCTTAAAACAAGGAAAAGCTGAACAAAGTGAAAATCAGCAACTTTTCTTGGACCCATGAGAGATCTGAGGTCTCAGGGCAAATTGAAAACAAAAATCTGCAGAGATAAACAGACACAGAAAGACATAGATAAGATCTGCTTAATTGGAGTTTTCACTTCTAAGCCATAAACTCATAAGAACAGTGAAATGGTAATTTTGATGGAATATTGGAATATTGTTCAGCAATAAAAATAACATTCTATCATTCACCAAAAGACAAGAAGAAAGTTTAAATGCATATTTTTAAGTTAAAGAAGCCAGTCTGAAGAGGCTGTGTGATTCCTGGGGAAAGGCAACACTATAAAGACAGTAAAACACATTAGTGGTTGCAAAGGAGTTGATGGGGGAGGGAGAAAAAATGAACAGATGGAGTATAGGGCATTTCTAGGATGGTGCAATCACTTTGGGAAACTGTCAGTTACATATTAAAGATGAATATGTCCTGATAATGTGATTTAGCAGTTGTTTTTCAAAATATATATCAAAAGGAAATCTGTAATTCAAAGAAAGTTAAGTAAAAAAATATTCATAGCACTAATATTTTTTTATAACCACAAGTTGAAAGCAATTCAACTATCTGTCAAAAGTGGAATAGACCTGTAACCCCAGCCACTTGGGATTCTGAGGCCGGAGAAACACAAGTTGAAGGCCAACCTGGTCAACTTAGTTAGACTGTGTCTCAAAACAAAAATTTGAAAAGGACAGAGGATACAGTTCAGTGGTAGAGAACTTTCCTAGTGTGCATTAGGCTCTGGGTTCAATCTCCAATGACAACAACAACAACAACAAAATTCAAATAGATCATTTATGATATAAATTCAAGGGATATATTCATGGGACAGGGGAACTATTGCTATATGCAGTGATGTAAAGTCACTAATAAAGTATTGAGCAAGAATACCTAGACACAAAAGAATATACTCCTTATGGAAAAAATGTATAAACAGTTAGGAAACAGGAAAACAAATATATAGAGTTATATATCAGTAAATTAGCTACTTGCTGGTGGGGGTTAAGAAACAGGATAGGGACACAAGAGTCTTGAGGATGCTAGAAATGTACAGTTTCTTGTTGTTGTTATGTGAACATATATACAGTTGGTAAAAATTCACTGTGTCTTATAATTACAGTGCTCAATAATAAAACATTAAAATGGTGAATATGAAAATTAATGTCATAATTGACTAATAAAATGAAGCATTTTATGCTATTTCAATTAATATAATGTGTGTCCTACAATATTTAGATTTTTCAATTATTTCTGTTGAATTGAAGCTCTAAAAAAAAAAAAAAACTAGAGAATTTTCAATATGGGTTCAAATTGTGTCTGATCTAATATTCCCTAAAATAGATTTTTAATTTTAATATAATAAGAAAAATGGTAATAATAAATGTTGATGATAAATAATAAGTGACCAATGAAAAACAGAAAAATAAAAGAAATAGTTTCTAGAGTTAGCTCTGTCATTAAAACTCTGTGTGATCTCCTCAGTATTTATCCTAAAGAAATAAAGTGTGCATACTATAGAGATATTTGCATACCCATGTTTATAGCAGCACTATTCACAGTATCCAAACTATGGAACCAGCCTAGGTGTCTATCAGTGGATGAATGGATAAAGAAATGTGGTATGTATAGCTGATGGAGTTTTATTAGCCACAAAGAAGAATGAAATCTTGTCATTTACAGGAATATGGATGGAACTTGAGGACATTATATTAAGGAATAAGCCGAATAAAGAAGGTTTTCTCTCATATTTGGAAGTTAGTGAGTAAAAAGGGAAAGAAAGAAGAAAGATGGGGGATCTTATAAAAATCCAAGGGAGATCAGTAGATATTAGAGGAAAGGAACCAGGAGATGAGAGATTGGAGGGTAAGGGAAAGTACTGGGAAATTATATTGACCAAATTATGTTGTTATATTGTGTGTTTGAACAGTACGTTACAACAAATCCCACCATGGTGTATGACTATAACGTGTCAACAAAAATATGGAAAAAAATTGCAGTGCTTGACATAGCGTGTTGTTTTGTCACATGTCATTCTTCCCTTCTGAAACATAAAAAGATCATATAGGCAAGTGTCTTCTGCACATCTCTAGAATGTTCTGATGCTCACTCATCAGGTACCAGGAAGAGCCTGCTGGAATAATAAGCCACACCTGTTCCCACTTAAGCTGAGTCCCCAAATCGAGGCCTGTATTAGAGCAATAGGGTTAGGGTGAAGGTTAAGGCTGATGTGGTTGCTTATATTCTGTTAAAAAAAAAAAAAAAAAAGCATGTAAAGTCATGAGCTTTCCCCAGGGTAGAGAAAGATCTTCCCTTCCTAGGAGCTGCTCTCTATGAATAAGGAAGCATCTCCTAGCCATCTTCACGTCTGACATCCCATCAACAACTTGCTGGAGGATACTACAAGCCAACTCTACATGAATCACTTTGGGAAGAAATGGGATTATTGTGATATGACACAGCCCCATTTTACTGGTTCATGAGAATCCATAGCTAATTTTTCAGGAATTTTACTAATTAATTGATGTCTTCTATGTTGCTTGAACATGGCTGTGATGCAGTATTTACATCACAAAAATTGGCAGATGCTACAGATCAGGCTTTGTAGCCTCTGAAATGTTAATTGTGAAACTTTTTTTTTTTTTTGGTACATCCCTAGTCCTATCAGGTTTTCTACAGAACTGTTGAAAGACTTCCTTAGGATTAGAATTCTGACAAAAGCAGGATTGTAATAAAAAGAAAAAGGAGGAGGAGCAGTTCCACTTAGGTAATTGGAAGCTTTTACTAAAAACAGTTTTTTAAGTCTATTCTAAAAACACTATACTTCTTAACAAAAGATACAACAGGCGGAGTTTTTCAGGCCTCTAGCATTCTGTCCAAATTCCTCTCCAGCCATTCTCGCAATCCCTCCTTATGATTTAGTACTCGGCCCTTCTCTCCTTCCCAAGTGATGGACTTTGCCTGTTCCTTGGGCTTCCTTCTTCCACATATCCAGAAACTTCTCATCTTTCAAAGGAAATTTCAAATGTCCTCTCATTGCTCAGAAAAGTCTTCCTTAGTCATATGAAATAAAATGACTCCCACTTATTCATCATCTGACACAGGACGATTTTTTTTTTAGTGCATTTGTCATTCTTGTTCAATGGTGTAGTTACTTATTTCTGTTCACCTACTGGAATTTAAGCCATATCCACATTTCTTCAGGGCCTAGTAGAGACCCCAGCATAAAAGAAATCTTTAGTATACATGTTTCTAATAAGAATTGAGGGGAAGAGAGAGAGAGAGAGAGAGAGAGAGAGAAGAAAGAAGGCAGAGAAAGAGCAAGGTAGAAGACAGAAAATAAAGTAAGGCATACAGCATTCAAGAAATCTTTAAATTTAGAAATAGAGTCATAAGTAGCACAGCAGAAGTGGGGCAAAAAAATGTACAACTTCATCTGTGACTAGAATAGAAACTTATGTAGTGATTCATAAATTCATTCACTTATTCATATATTTATTCATTCGGCAATCAATTACCGAGCATCCATTTCATACCTTGACACTAGAAACTAAAGATGAAGAGGTGGATAAAATTTGAACTACCTTCAAGGACCTCTCCATGTCCTATGGAAAAGTAAACATTACAAATTCAATACAGTATAAGACAAGTACATGGTAAAATAGATATTCAGGAAGAAGCAGATGGATAAATACCCCTCAGCTGTCTGAGGGGTGGTGATGGGCAATCCCTCATCCCCCACTTCTTTGAAACACATGACCCATCTCCACCCAATGTCAAAGAAACAAAGGATGTCTCAAGGACTCTTGGGGAAATAACCATTCAATAGGATGTGAAAGCACAGGAAGTCCTCACTTAATTTTGTGTCTAGTGGGTGGACAGGAGTCTGTTTGGAAAAGGGGAGGCCAGGAGTAGGTGGTAGCTCAGCATGGGCCTTGAGGAAGAAGTAAGGGATATGTAAGGGGAGAGGAGCAAGAAATGTACAAAGTCTTTTTTCTGGAGAAGATAAATGAAAATAGCATAAAGGTGAGACAAAGTGATGAAGTTTTGTCTTGTTTTTAAAGACAGTTTGGCCTTGCTAAAATTTAGAGAACTGGGAATCAGAGATAAAGCTAGAATGACCAGTCTGAGTGGGACCATATTGTGAGAGAGATGAGGAATCACCGTCTCTGTAGTTCAGGCAGTGGGCCGTCTACAACTGAGCAAGAATAAGATGTTACAGTTTTAAAAGCCCTTTCTTGCCTGTTAGAGAAATAATTGGGGAGTAGTGAATCTGAATATGCTTCACCTAAATTGGAAGTTTCTTTTCAGTAATCCAAAAGGGAGTTGATGCTGACCTAGACCCAAGCTTTGGCCATGAGAACGGGCTTTAGATTCATAGTGCACAGGGGCTCAGGCTGAATTAAAAGCATAGCCAAGGATGGAAGGATAGTGAAGTATTTGGATTCTCTCTGAATCTCTTCTTTCCTTGCACAAATGACTGCAATGACGTACTTTAAACAAAATATCTCTACTTTCAAAGGCATTCTGCTCTTTTCCACCTCTCACCATTCTCCCCTGGAAAACATCTATTCAAATCGTTCTGGGGTCAGAGAGTTACTGAGACAGAAGCCCCATGAATTCATACCACCTCAGCAGATGCCCGCCTTCTGGATGTCAGAGACTGAAAATCCCTCATCCTCTACTTCTCTGACACACATGACCTACCCCCACCTAGTTTTAAAGAAACAAAAGGTGTCTCAAGGACTCCTTTGGAAAAATAACCATTCAATATGATATGACTAGACTGTTTCCATGGTAATACAAGCTTTTTTACATTGTGATAATTTCAGAAAATGGAAATTTCCTTTTGTCTCCTAATGTTGCTTCCCTTTGTTGTGTGTGGGTATTCACACTCACAGACAGGCAGTTTGGGTCAAAAAAAATAATAAAGTAACATAAAAGGCTTCAGTCTCTCAGTTATTTTCCCACTTCATACAGCTTACTAGCCTGGAGAGACTGTTGAGCCTTTTAAGGGATGCATCAAACACAGTGTCAATATGGGAGCTGGAGAAAGGATAATCCTAGTATTTAGACATATATATATATATATATATATATATATATATATATATATATATATGCATTTCAGGATAACAGAATACTCTGCATAATACCCAATAACTCCAGATTCTCTGAAGCCCACAACTATGCCCTCAAATAGCACTTTGTCCCCAATTTAAAAACAAAACAAAACAACAAACAACTAAAAAAAAAAAGAGAGAGAGAGAGAGAACTGTTACAAAGTCAGGGATAGGCAACGTAGTCAGCCATCTTTCAACCCAAAGAAACTGATGCTTGATCAGGGCTGCTCAGCTCCACGTGCACATATAAACCAAGCCTTTGAATATTGGGATAGAACTGTGATTTTTATGTCATTATTTAAAAGTGGAACTATCATTGTAGTACTGATTCTCAAACATGACGACTTTATCTTTCTTGTAACATCTATGTGGATCCGCGTGGACACTTTGGATTGACATAACTAGGGGAGGAAAAAAGAGACAGATGCTTCACAATCGATACCCAGTAGGTAGGTGGCTAAGCTGCTTTAAAACATCCTGTGGAACTTAGGTCAGCTCCCCACAGCAGAGAATGATGTGGAGCAAAATAATACTATAGTAGCACTGAGTCTGACAAATCCTGCCTTTGACGAGACACTGGAGACATAGGGACCGTGGGTCAATCATTGGGGACAGATTTGCCTTCCAGAATTAAATTAAAATCATGTAACCAAGTGAGGCAGTTCATTGGCATTGAAGAGCTTCAAAAATATATCCGAAATTCTGAAAACATTGAGTGTTATGTCTCCAAATAGGCATATAGAGCCAGACATTCAGAAATCCACGAGACAGTTGAGCATATTCATTCATTCCATAATCACTGAGCCACATCTCCAGCCCTTTAAAAAAAAAATTAAGACAGGGTATCACTAAGTTTCTTAGAGCGTAAGTTGCTAAGACTGGCTTTGAACTTGCCATCCTCCTGCATCAGCCTCTCAAGCCGCTGGGATTACAGGTATGCACCACCATTCCCAGCTATTCATTGAATACTTTTTTTCTTTTTTTCAATAAATCATGGGCACTTGACTAAGTCTAAAAATTAAATAGTAAATGAAGCAAAGGTGTTCTACTCTCATTGGTCTCCTAGTCTAGCAGGAAATAAATATAATAAGCAAATGCTTAATTAAATCGATGTTATAGTCAGCACCATGTAGGGAAAGTAAGCTTTTTGTTCTTATTTTTGTTCTTTGGTCTTTAAAATAAGTTAGGGGACAACCTAGCAGGAAAAAAAAAAAACTTCCAAGAGAAAAATGACTTTAAAATTGAGATCTGATAGATGAATTAAAAATGCTACTTATGGATCTTGGAAATATGTCTTCATCTCTAGAACTCCAAGTGGTATGGAAATTGTTAAGCCCAGGCCACAAAGGAGAGGTCTATTAAGAGCCTTCATCTAGAATGCCTTAAGTACTCTTTACATTTTTATTTTTATTTATTTATTTTAATTGAAATGTTTAAACAATCCACAGAAGGAAAATAAGGTGTTGATAAGGACAAATACCAGGCAGAATAAGAATTGAAACAAGCCTGGGGAAATTTTAAAAAAGAAATTGATATCTTCAACTGTTCAATTATATACCTCAAGTTTATGAATCAAGCATGATTCCAATAAATATCAAGTTTAACCTTTTATCCAAGGAAACGGTTTAAATTGCCAATTTAATATAAGGTAGTTGTAATTTTGTGGGTTGGTCTCTGTGTCCTCTATTCTGTACCATTGGTCTACCAGCCTGTTTTGGTGCCAGTACCATGCTGTTTTTGATATTATTGCTCTATAGTATAGTTTAAGGTCTGGTATAGCTGGTATAGCGATACCACCTGTTTCACTCTTCCTGCTTAAAATTGCTTTAGCTATTTGGGTCTCTTATTTTTCCAGCTGAATTATATGATTGCTTTTCCTATTTCTATGAGGAATGTCATTGATATTTTGATTGGAATTGCACTGAACCTGTATAGTGCTTTTGGTAATATGATCATTTTAATAATATTAATCCTGCCTATCCATGAGCAAGGTAGATCTTTCCATCTTCTAAGGTCTTCTTCTATTTCTATCTTTAGGGTTCTATAGTTTTCCTTGTATAGATCTTTCACCTTTTTTGTTGATTCCCAAGTATTTTAATTTTTTTGAGGATCTTGTGAATGGGGTAGTTTTCTTCATTTCCTTTTCAGAGGATTTGTCACTGATATACAGGAATGCCTTTGATTTATGGGTGTTGATTTTATATCTTACCACTTTGCTGAATTCATTTACTAGTTCTAGAAGTTTCTTGGTAGAGTTTTTTGGGTCTTCTAGGTATAGAATAATATAATCAGCAAATACACATGCACTGGAGAAAGGATAGCATCTTCAATAAATAGTGCTGGGAAAACTGGAAATCCATATGCAACAAAATGAAATTGAATCCCTCTCTCACCATGCACAAAAGTTAACTCAAAATGCATCAAGGATCTAGGAATTAACCCAGAGACTTTGTGTCTAATAGAAGAAAAAGTAGGCCCTAATCTTCATCACATGGAGCTAGGCCCCAACTTCCTTAATAAGGTATCTGCAGCACAAGAATTAAAACCAAAAATCAACAAATGGGATGGATTCAAACTAAAAAGTTTTTCTCAGCAAAAGAAATAATATGTGAGGTGAATAGGGAGCCTACATCCTGGGAACAAATTTTTACCCTTCACACATCAGATAGAGCTCTACTCTCTAGGGTATATAAAGAGCTCAACAAGATAAGCACCAAAAAAAAAAAAAAACAATAATCCAATCAATAAATGGGCCAAGGACCTGAACAGACACTTCTCAGAAGAGGATATATAATCAATCAGCAAATATACAAAAAAAAAAAATGCTAATCATCTCTAGCAATCAGAGAAATGCAAATTAAAACTACTTTAAGATACCATCTCACTCCAGTAAGAATGGCAGCCATTATGAAGACAAACAACAACAAGTGCTGGCGAGGTTTTGGGGAAAAAGGTACATTTTATACACTGCTGGTTCGACTGCAAATTGGTGCAGCCAATTTGGAAAGCAGTATAGTGATTCCTTGGAAAGCTGGGAATGGGACCACCATTTGACCCAGCTATTCCTCTTCTCGGACTATGCCCAAAGGACCTAAAAACAGTATACTACAGGACACAGCCACATCAATGCTTATAGCAGCACAATTCACAATAGCTAAACTGTGGAGACAACCTAGATGCCCTTCAATAGATGAATGGATAAAAAAATGTGACATTTATACACAATGAAATATTACTCAGCACTAAGAAAGAATAAGATCATGGCATTTGCAGGGAAATGGATGGCATTAGAACAGATTATGCTAAGTGAAATGAGCCAATCCCAAAAAAACAAATGCTGAATGTCTTCTCTGATATATGGGGTATAGAGAGAGAGCATGGGAGGAAGATTACCTCTAGATAGGGAAGAGGGGTGAGAGGGAAAGGGAGGGAGAAGGGAAATAGCATGGATGGTGGAAGGAGACCCTCATCATTATACAAAATACATGTATGAAGATGTGAATTTGGCATCAACATATCTTATGTACAGAGATATAATAAATTGTGATATAAAGGTGTATTAAGAATTGTAATGCAAATAATAATAATAATAAAGCTCATAAATATAAATAAATAAAAATAAATTAATAAATTGTCAATTTAAAATAAGAGATTAACCAAGTTTTGAGATGAGCTAAGATGCAGTGGGAGTTCAAAAGTCTTACAAGTTATAAGATACCAAATCAAAACACTGGTTAGTTATCTTGTTTTGTGAATCCTGTGTAGAAACATGGATCTAGGATGTGAGAAAACAGTTGAAACATTCTTCTAAATAGTACCAGTCCTGTTGTTTCTTGCAGTCATGCTTTTTGTATATCTATAAATATTTTGCATGCTACTCCATAGGTATTTTCATAATTTTTGCATGATATAGGCTTGCACACAGAAAAATATACAAATCGTGGGTATGGTCCCAATAAATATTCACAAATGCACTTATATGACTGTCAGTCTGATTAAGCAAAATATTACCAATATTCCAAAAACCACCTCTGTGGCTCTTCCCAGTTAAAACTGCTAACAATGGTTTTGTTTGTATCACAGTCATTTAGGTCAGTCTTTAATAGAACAATATAGTATTTTTTTCTGTGTCTGTCGTTTCTTACCTAAAGTTACGTGGTGAGAATAACTCACCTTTTTTTTGCATGAAATAGTTATCCATTTTCATAATTATATCATACTTTATCCTTTCTTTTATGGCTTTTTTGGGTTGTTCACAGTTTGGGGTTTCTATAATATTACCGAGATCATTTCTGTACCTATCTGTGAGTAAATGTGTTTACCCATTTCTGTTAGGAATATAGCCAAGAATAGAATAGTGTTGGGAGCCGGCGACCGCACCCTGAAAATGGCGCTGGCTTCCTGCTTCTGATGACTCAGCAGTTAGAGTTGTTAAACAACTCCTTGTTGGGCTGTGGGCTGGGCTCTGGCCTGCTTCCGCTGCGCTGCACCTATTAGACTCTTCCACGTGGTGCTGGTTGATTGGCAAGGCTGGGTACTTAAGCTAGGGCAGACCGACCGCGTGCGGGTGCGCGCTCTTTCTTCTCTTGTTCCTGTCTTTTCATTATGATTCAAAGGTCCTGAGTAAACTGCTGAAGGAAGAATCCTGTGTCGTTTTTTCCCTTGCCGGCGAGGAGTGGCGACAGAATAGTACCTCATAGATTTTGCATCTTACTAGCTTTATTGATCTGCTAAATATATACTTCCAATAGTAGAGTATGAGAGTTCTACTTGGTCCACATCCTCACCAACATTGTGACCTTACCATTTAATGAACACGGTTGATGTGTTAGACAGGTTTGCATTGTTGTGACCCAAATTCCCAACAAGAACAGCTTAGAAGAGAAAAAGTTTATTGGGGATATTGGTTTCAGAGTTCTCAGTCCTTAGATGGCTGAATCGTCCTTAGATGGCTGAATCCATTGCTGTGGGCCCAAGATGAGACCCATGAGGGAAGGACCCAGCAGAAGAAAGTAGTTCAGCTCATGGTAGGGTTAAGAAGCAGAGAGGCCAGAGGGACACAAGGAAGATGAACTTTTCCAGGACCCACCACTTTCAGCCTCGCTCACCTGCCTGTAATTACCACCCAGTCCATTCAAACTAGGAAGGGCTCATTAGGTTACAGCTCTATGTTTCGATTGTCTCACCTTGGAACATTCCTGAATTAACATGGGAGGTTTATGGTGGTGGCGGGGATAGGGGGTGTGGGGGGTCACCTCATGTTCAAACTATAACAGTTGGTATCTAATAAAATATCAGTGCAATTTTTTTGCATTTTTCATGACTAATGAAATTTAGCACATATTGATTTCATTTCAATATCTTACCTTACAGAATGCTTCTTTAAGTCTATGCACCACTTTGATATTTGGCTTTCTGTGTTTAATATTTTTTTATTTTATTTTGGTTACAAGTTTATTTATTTATTTTTCTATTTATGTATTTCAAATAGATGTGCTGCAAAATCTTTTTTTCACATAGTGGCTTACCTTTTGACTCTTATTATGTATTTTAATAAAAATGTGTTTTTAATTTTCATAGTATAATTTACTTTTTAACTCAAGGTTAATGTCTTTTGTTTACCATAAAAAACATCTCTACCTTCTCCAGATTCATGAAAATTTGTTTCCAGATCATGTTTTAGACACTTTTTGATTTATCTTTCATATTTCTATCCATAATCCACCTGAAAATGATTACTTTTTTCACATTTTGAAGTGAGACTAAGATTCCTTCCCTGTGTTCCACTAATAATGTCAACTGAATAAACCTATTGTTATGGAATGAACACTTTTTACTACTGCACTGTGGTCATTTATTTATACTAAATAATTATGTATGGCCACAATTGAATTCATTCTTTTATTTTCCATTATTCAATTTTTGTCTCAATATCATGCTATATTAAATATAATACTTAATTTTAAATTGACTCATATACTGAGTCTTGACATATGGTAGTTAGATAATCCAAGTTCTTTAATTTTGTTCTTATTCTTCAATTTTTTTTCGTCCTTTGGATTTTACATAAATTTTAAATTCTACTTATCCATTATCCAAAAATATTACCAGTATTTAGAAGAGCATTTAAGGTACAGATTGTTTTATGGAAAACTGATATTGTTAAAATGTTTATCTCTTTCAATGTAATGAGATATATCTCATCAAGTTTGGAGGTAGGACTTTGTGAATTTTAATTTCCATCAAACACTTTTCTTTTATATGTAGTTATTTTAAAGGTTAATATTTAATTTACAAATATTTTTGTGTTTTTTTAATTAAATAATTAATTGATTTCTTCTAATTTGTTATACATGACAGCAGAATGCATTTTGATTCACAGTACACAAATGGAGCAAAATTTTTCATTTTTCTGGTTGTACACAAAGTACAGTCACACCATTTGTGTCTTCATACATGTACCTAGGGTAACAATATCCATCTCATTCCACCATTTTTCCTTCCTTCCTTTCACCCCCTTTGCCCTATCAAAGTTCCTCCATTCCTCCAATACTCCCCCTGAAATTCCATTTTGGATCAGCATCTACTTATCAGAGAAAACATTTGGCCTTTGGCTTTCTGGGATTGGCTTACATTTAGCATGTTATTCTCCAATTCCACCCATTTACCTGCAAATACCATGATTTTATTCTCTGTTAATGCTGAGTAATATATCATTGTGTATATATACAACAGTTTCTTTAACTATTCATCTATTGAAGGGCATCAGTTTGGTTCCACCATTTATCTATTGTGAATTGTGCTGCTATAAACATTGATCTGGCTGTGTCACTGTAGTGTTCTGTTTTTAATCCCTTTGGGTACAGACCAAGGAGTGGTATAGCTGCATCAAATGGTGGGGCCATTCCAACTTTTCCAAGGAATCTCCATACTGCTTCCAGATTGGCTGCACCAATTTACAGGCGCACCAGCAGTGTATGAGTATACCTTTTCTCCCACATCCACATCAACACTTACTGTTGCTTGTATTCTTAATAACTGCCACTCTGACTGGAGTGAGATGAAATTTGAGTTTTGATTTACATTTCTCTAATTGCTAGAGATGTTGAACATTTTTCATATATTTTCTTACTGATTGTTTATCAATAAAAGAAATATCAGGCCCAAATCTTCATCATGTCAGAGTAGGCCACAACTTCCTTAACAAGACTTCTATAGCACAAGAAATAAAATCAAGAATCAATAAATGGGACAAATTCAAACTGAAAAGTTTCTTCTCAACAAAATAAACAATCAATCTGGTGAAGAGAGAGCCTACAGAATGGAAATAAATTTTTACCACACGCACATCAGATAGAGCACTAATCTCCAGGATATATAAAGGACTCAAAAAACCTTAACACCATAAAAGCAAATAACCTTATCAATAAATGGGCTAAGGAACTGCAGAGACAAATATTTAAGTAATTTTAGTTACGTTTTATTTGTTATGCTTTGGATGTAAGGAGTCCCCCAAAAGTTAATGTGTGAGAGAATGCAAGAAGGTTCAGACAGAAATTATTGGGTTGTGAGAGTCTTTTCCCAGTCAGTGAATATATTTCCTGATAGAGATTAACTGAATGGTAACTGAAGCAGTAGGGTATGGCTGGAAGATGTGGGATTGGGGCTTGGTTTGGGAGTATATATTTGTATGTAGCAAGTGGGGCTTTCTCTTTCTGATTACTGATCAAGATGTAAGCTGCTTCCCTCTGCCATACTGTACCGCCATGATGTTCACCTCAATGGAGGTGAGAAATGGAGCCAACCTTAAGATATCTGAAACCATGAGCCCTCAAATAAACTTTTCTCCTCTATAGTTGTTCTGTTCAGGTCTTTCAGTCACAGTGGCAAAAAAGCTAACTAAAACATTAATATTAAGTTTAAGTTGACTGTGGGCAAACAAATAGAATGCATATTATTTGAATCCATTGAAACTTTTTGAGAGTTTGTTGTCTACTGTGTGGTTGATATTTCAAAATGTTTCTTCTGCTCTTAAAAAAGTATTCATTTTTCAATTAGTCAGTCTAGTATTCTTTTTTATAAATTTACTGTGTTTGTTAATTTTATTCTTTAAATCTTTTGAACCCTTACTGATTTTTGATTTGCATATTTGTTCTGTCATTTCTGAGAGGTGTGTTATAATTGTTTCACGAAGAACGTGAACTTTTCTGTTATTCTTTAATCTACTTTTCAGATATTAGAAGAATTATGTAATTTTCTTCAGTTCATAGTTGCATTTTATATGGTTTTGTCTCATCATTTTCAATGTGTCATGCCCTTTGGTTAATATTTCCTGTTACAAGAAGCATGCATATGTTAGTCCCTTCTGAGGCTTGTTCTTACATTTTGAAAGGTACTGCACTTATATTTAGTGTAATTACTAAAAGTTCTGTGTTTGCTTCAGTCCTCTTCCTGTCTGTGTTCAGTGGCTTCATTTACCTTATGCCATGTTTTGTTTTTCATCATTTAGACTTATCATCATTTAGACTGACTTCTCTGTACTCCTTGTTCTCTGGAATTTTGTCCCCTCAAATCCTAGCTTCTTAGTAACTCTTAACACAGATTTGCATTTCCTTACCTCTGTAGCAAAGGCAAAATGTGGACTCAGCTGCCTAGTAGTACTGCTTTCTTCCCACCTTTCCCAGTTCTGTCCATGTTATTTTAATCTGAACATGCCTTGGGGGATGAAGCAGCTTCAAATAACAGTGTCTCCCTTCTTCTTGAGATATTAGCTCCAAAACCCTGCCTTCTATGGCACCTACCCAATGTGCAGTCTAGTGGATGTTTGTGTTATTGCTGTATTTATATTATATTTTAGTATCAAAATTCAGAATGACTCACATGCAATAAACTAGTTTCCCACATCTAGAAATTTATATCTTACATTTTAGGACATTGGAATCTATCCATTTGACCTCTGAAGGAACACCTTGTTTACCCTCTTCCCACTAAATTCAGACCATTTCCTGGCCTTTATGGGCCTCAGGTTATACTCCCTACCCTTCAGTCTCTCTCTTTCCCTTCCATCTTCCATATTACTGTTCGAGCCAGTGACACCATGATTAGATCAATGTCGGGACTCAGTGCGAGGTTTCACATTCTGACTATGATATAAGGATAGGCCTGACTTTTTCTCCATTCTGATAAATGGCCTTCTCATTTAGAACCAGTTATAGTCTGAATATTCATGTCCCTCACGCCAAGTTCGTATGTTGAAATTCCAATCCCAATGTTATGGGATCAGGGTTGTGGGACCTTTGAGAAGTCATGAGGAGAAGGCCTTCAGGCGTGAGACTGGTGTCCTTTTTTCTAAAAGAGCCATGAGAGAGACTCCTTGCCAATTCCCCTGCTGTGAATAACAGCAAGAAGGCAGTTTATGAGTTGGGAAATGAATCCACTGGTATCTTAATCTTGGACTTTCCAGCCTCCAGCACTGTGAGAAATAAAGTTTTGAGTTTTATCAGCCACCCAGTGGATGACACTTTTATTACTTACAGCCACCTGAACAGACTAAGACAGAACTTGTGTGCTAGTTTCTTGAAGATTTCAAGATACCCTTGAAAAACCTTAAAAAGCATATGGTATTAAATGAATAATTTTATTCTTCTGAAATCAATCCCTTCTTAGAAGATGGTAATTTGACTTTTCAAGCACATCTCCAGGTTTACATTTATGACTCTGGATCATGTATATCACAGCAACCTTTATCTTTTCAGAGTTAGTGAGAAGAAAGTTTATTAGCCTTAGTTTCTCTGGAAGCCCCTTTAGTTTATAACTGCATCCAGAAGAAGCTGTGGCTTCGGAATTTTTCCAACAATCTCAAACTTCCTACAGCCAAATTTGAGAATTCTAAATATTTGTATGGGCTCAAAGAAAGTTTAGCCTATGACATGAACTTAGCCACAAATTACAGGAGAGATAAATCACTCATCCTAAAATAGTTAACTGGCCCAAACAGAAATCAAAAGGAAAAGTCCTTACATGGGCATTCAAGCTGTTCCATCTCATGGAACTGAAGCAAAACCCCTTTGAAACTAAAACCTGAAAATTGTTTTTAGCTCTTGAACTTCCTCATGCTGAGAATGGAAACTAAAAATCTATACTCTGGCTCAAGGCGGGTCCAAAGAACTGAACTGATACATTCTCTGGCTAACATAGTCTAGCTAAATCTGCATATGCATATTTCCTGGCTTTGATTGTATAAATTATAACCACTGCTGTAAAAATGGGTGGAGAAACAATGTAGCTGCTTCTCTTCAGTTGATCAAACTGCATTAAACTAACATTTCTGTTTACATTATTTGCTTATTCCTGATGTAGGCTGATGAGTGAATCCAGCCAGCCAAGACCCACACAAATTCTCTGACTTGGATGCCAGTCACAGTACCTGGCAATTCCTTAAAAAATGAATAGACAGGAGAATGAAGGAGCATTGTAAAGTGTTTCCATTTACATAATTTTACTCAGGTCTGATTAATAACTAAGACTCAAAAATATCAATATCTAGTAACGATTCTATTTTAGGGTTTTTTTTCTATACCATTGTTTAATAATGCAGTCTTGTTGGTTTCATAAAGATTTTTTACAAAATGTATTATATTAAATCTCCACTTCTCCAATTTTGGGACCTATATCATGAGTTTCATACTAGAGCTGAAACACTGAGATTCAGAAATTTGATATCTTGAGTATAGTCACTAAATCTAAATTGCTATTTTTCATAGACCTGGACATGATATCTAATAATTCTATATTTGGAGATTGTGACTATTGCTCATCAATAGAACACATGTTTAGCTTGCACAGAGTTCTGGGTTCAATCTCCAGAACTGAATGAATGAATGGATAGATGGATGAATATTCTCTATTTAAAAAGCTTACTCACTTTTCTTGAACTATATGAATTGCATCTTTTTTTTTTATTTTGGAGTTTGCTCACATAATACTAAAGTGACAATAAGAGTGGCCTTATGACAGCAGGAACAACCGTAACTTCATCACATACAGTAAGCAGGTAAGATAAAGAGTAAAATGAAATTCATATCCAGGGGACTGGCTTCCAGAGCACCAACTTCAGGCCTCTGCTATGAAACTTTCCCTTTGCTTTGCCCTTGATCTCTGAGGGGTCCAATGACCTTCTCAACATTCTTCCATTCTCTAGGCCATTACTATTAATCAATACCAAGTTCTCCTTCACCTCCGATCATAAATCACCAGGCTATCCTAGTGTTGCTAGGTAATGGTTCTGATGAGTTAATTCATACCAAGGAGTGAATGAATAATGATGGTTTCATAAGTTTTCCACTTGGGAGTCTGCATTTTAAGGAGGGCCACAAACACTTCTCCAATGAAGTGTGAAATGTGGAACTTTCTAAGACTATTTTCAGCCAGTTGAAGAGAGAAGAAATATTTTGTCAGTAAGGGGTTTAATACTGTTCAAACTTTGTTATTTGAAAAGAAGAAAAAAGGAGAAAATAAAGGGAATTTCATTTGAGGTTAGCAAGAGTGAGGCAGGATAAGCTAACCCCTCAGTGACAGATGATGGTGAGCCGTACTTGGTCCAACAACAAAGGGAATTCCTGGTTACCATTCACCCCTGGAAAGATTTCTGCACCTGCTCGGTTGCTCCCCTCCAGCAGATGTTCATCCCATTTTCAGATCATTAAGACAGTCAGAGAAGATTTCTGAGATCCCGGATGCAACCACCTCCCTTGGACTTGCAGCTCCCTTGCAGGATTCCAGAATCTTAATTTATCCTTTCATGGATGGTTCACATCCTGCTGTAAAATTCTGACACTTAAACCAATTTCAGTGAAAAAAAAAAAAAGTAAACAGAAAACTTAGTAAAGATTTTCCATTCTCTCAGAAAGCCTGCCTTAATAAGTTTGATGGATACAGGCATATAGAAGGTTCTCCTCCTTTAAGAGCATGCTGGTTTCCTCCCTAGAGCTGTCTCAAGGGGAGTCTGTGATGCAAGATTACATACTGTTGACTCACTGCACATCTGGATAATAAAACTGTTCCCCATGAAAGTTCCTGGTGGAGATTTGATGTCATTAACCATGAAAGAAAAACCCCACCCACCGAAGGATTCTGAAGTGAGAGAAAGAGAAAAGCAAGAAAACAGAATGACGATGCATGTGCTCTCTTTCTTAGTGACTCCAAAGTTCTCTCCAACTCTATTGAAGTGTTCTTTGGCTAAAGATGTTTTCAAACACTCAGCCCAGACCCAAGGCCTAAGTGGGAAGCTTTCTGCATCTCCCTTGATGAATATAACAACCTTAGTTCCATTAGAACTCTGTGGCAGACATGGCAAGATCTGACCTGCCCAGGACAAGCCCTAAGAGGAAGAATCTGCTCAGGGCCTGGAAAAACATAAATAAAAACAGCATGTCAAACAGAAGAGAGCATAAAACTTCACTGCTGGTCATTAAAATCTTGTACATGTTAATAAGATTAGTAACACTTCCTCCCTTGGTAAATCTAGGGAGGATGGATAAAGGTCAAAAAATATATATTATGTTTTCTTAATAAGTAAGTCAAATGAAAGCACATTGGTGATTTATTTATTTATTTATTTATTTATTTATTTATTTATTTATTTATTTATTGTTTTCTTTCTTAGGATATGACTTATAAATTCAGAAATACTTTTCCATTAGAAAGTAGAGGTAAGTTTGCAAAGTACAAAATCTATACTTTTCTATTAGTTTAATATATTCACAGGACTTTTCTAAAACTTATTTTTCCTTTTCTTCCACCTAATGTCTCAAGATGTTTATCTGTGGAATGAGGAATGATTATACCTACTGTGTCTGGAGATTCAGAGTGATAAATTTAACAATGCATTCCAAGGACTCAACACAGTGTCTGGCACATAGTTTATGGTTAAGACTTGGTGGCTTTCAAATAAAATATGTGTTAAATTCCTAGTCCACCCACTATGAACTGCATGAGTAAATCATTTAGTTTATCTGCTCCTTAGTCATCTCATGTGTACCATGCAGATAAATAGATAAGGCTATATTGAAGATTCAATGAGATATAAAAGAGAAGTTTAACACAGAGTACATACTGGTCACTGAATTAGTAGTTACTGTTATTAACAGTACTTGAAACCCATTTTATGTATGCAAGTTCCTTGTGTTTTTATCTATATGTTATCAGAGTTAGGCTTAAAACAGGTAAGACTATATATGTAAAAATTATACAGAAAAGAAAACTTAAAAGCTTGAAAGCCAATCACATTTATCTTTTGAAATATGCTAGTGCAATATTTTAAAATATATGTTGTTTATGTATAGCAGAGCATAGTAATTCATGGTTTAGAGTCATAAAAACCGAAGTCTAGACTTCATAATCTATGTAAACTTGAGCAAGATATGTAATCACCATGTCTCATATTGTTCCTTTATAATATGTGGATAAAATTATCCATTTTATAATATTTTATTGTGAGGATAAAATACATTACATATTTAACTATTTAGAAATATGGTAAGGACATAGTAAGCTACTCCCAAATATTATGCCCTCACATGTCTTTTCATTTCTTTCCCTTTGTAAATAGTAGTTAATGAGTAATAGTATACAAGATTGTATTCTTTATTAGTCCATTCAATTTTTAAATTAATCCATGTTGTTCCCTATGTGCCACATTAAATGACATGACTAGTGTGTCAGGCATTTATGATCAGGGATGAAAATATAAGCTTCTTTGTAAGACCCAGATGGGATGACAACATCTTTGATTTCTAATTGATTGAATTAGTGCATAGACTAATTGACTCGAAATTCAGTGATAGATCTTTTTGTGAGCGCAAGTTGATATCATTACTCTTGCAGAGAGTAATACTGCATAAGCTAAATGTAAGCTCTAATTCATTTTAAGATCTGATTATATCCTTTTCGGGAGATGCTAATGTTGCCCAACACATTCTCTCCAAACTGGCCAAAAATCCAAGAACATTTACCTTACACAAATCACACTTTCAGGAAGGAAGAGATCACACTGACAAACTAAGATCAAATTTCTGTAACTTCCTGTCTGTCCAGCAGCTTATTCACCACCTCTGGAAAGGCTCTCTGCATAAGTCTTGGCTTTGCTCAGGTCCCTTAAGATGAGAGACCCCTGTGTCAGCTACAGGTGTTAATACCTGTTTATAACTTCCTTGATCCTTCTAAGAATTACATTTTCCTGCCTGCTTTTCATTTCCCTACTTCAATCCCATAGACTTTCAGCTGAAAAATCCTAGTCTTCTGAGACTTCTCTGTCATTTCTTTGCTTCTGAATACACCAAACTTTCTTCTAAAGGGGATGAATATAATACTGTTTTATCTCTCTACTGCAGTGCTTCTCATTCATTTATTCAAAGCTGCCCTGTTTGTTTAAATCAGATGGCCTCAATTTTCAAAGGGATAAGGTACTTGTTCACTTAGAATCCATCTAAGTAAACAAAAGAAGAAACTTCTTACCGGCTTTTAAAGAGACTTACTGAGTTAGACTCAGAAGTCTTGGTATCGAATGGGGATTGTGAACCCTCTCTATAAAAACCAGGGTTTATTTTCTGCCCATTGCCTGTTCACTGTTTTATTGTTTGTTTCAGTGCATGTAGGAGAGTTCTCACACTGCATGCCCTGACTGCTTCTGCTTGCATAAAACATGATCCTCTCCCTCGAACAATTCTGGAATACATTACATAAATTTCCCTTTGATATCTAGTATGTTTTCTGCTCTAATAGAATCTGAGCAGAATCACATCTCCTTTCCCCCGGTGTTCCTGATGTGCTTCATAACTCTCTCTTCTGTGAATCCAATAACCGTCTCCAAGCCATTAGAAAAGGGTACTTTCCAATGAAGGGTGGAAGTAGCTCACTAGGGCAGAGCCAGAGATGATCTAGCAAGTAGTTGCACAATAGCCTAAGAGGCACCATCCAAAGGATTAGGAAGCTGCACAATCAAGATTTTCCCTACAAATTCTTGCAGTATGGAGCATTCTGGCCATAATGTAGGTGTACCTTCTCATTTCAAGCCTGGTCATAACAGTTTCAATTTGGAGTCCTTTCTAGAGAAGGATTTGCTGTTTAATTTACCTCACCGGCCCTCTAAAATACCATGTCTCTCAAACTTTAGTAGAGGTGAACCCTTTTCATCAACTTCTTTTGCAACTAGGGGTGGTCTGTTAAGAAAATATTTTGGAAAGATTTTGCTTTTTTGATGAAAGAAGGAAAAAAAAAACATAGAAAGATACCACCCTTTAACAGTGAAAATGTTTCCGAAATGTCTAAAGCCAAGAAGGTTTCAATGCCCTCACTGATCTTAAGAGGAAGACCAAGGTCATTGTTGACCAGTGCCCTGATATTGTTGAAATGGAAAAAAAAAAAAAACACACAATGACAACTGCCTCCTTCTGATGTCTTGTTATAAAAGGAAATATAAATAAATAAATAAATAAATAATATAATTTTCTTAAGCCAGGTGTACCATTTTTTTGACTCATTTTATTAACTTCAATGAAAAGTATTTGTTACAACTATCATGCCTTCTTGAGGAGAACAGATTGGCTTAAAATCTGAGGATTTTCAAGGTCTTTAAATCCATTATTCCAAACACCTTGGCTTGATACAGGACTGGGGAAGCCTCAGTAAATCGTAAGACCCAGTATCTTAGGAAGGAATGAAGTAGAAATAGTTTCAGACCGGTGACGTCTCTACTTTCTTCACTCAGTGTGATTTGGAGAACTAACTCAGATACTGGGATATCAGAAATTTTAAAGCTAGCTCTGCAATGAAAGTGTGGGGGGGGTGGTGAGGATTTTATGACTCTTATATAGAGTAGACTCCAGATCTCAGAACGATAAGGATGATTCCTTCTAATCTTAAACTCTGTAAGATCAGGTTCCAATTAGAAGCAGTTACCATGGGCCAAAGCGACCTAGAGTTGTCATGAGCAGTGCAGACTTAGAAGTCTGATGTCACCCTGTTGTCAGTCAAGAGGTGAAACTGGGCAGAACTCTCTGGAAACGTCCCTAGACTCCCAGTAAAATTGGAGGGCAGAAGTTATGTACTGTTCTTCTCCTCTCTGAAAAAAACCATTTTCTCCCTTGAGGGTGATCCCTTTTCCCTCTTCCCAACTCTTCAATAGACTCAACCTGCTGCTCAGAAAAAAAGAAAGAGAGAGAAAAACAAAAGAAATTTAAAGTTAAGTTTGAATTTTAGTTACATAACCTCTTGGTACTGAAGTTTGACAATTTCATCTCAGCACCTAGAGTTCGTTAGGAGATTATAATTACTAGATATTCCCCATGGCAATGTTATCATCAGGGTGTCCAGGTGAGGTCTAGGGTCCTTGGTGTCCTGAAGAAAGAATTAAGCAGAACACACAAAAGTCACAGGCAAAGTACATTGAAGGTGAAGGTGGCAGTAGCCCTCCTTAAGATACAGCAGAGTGGGACAAGCAAGAGAGAGAGGCTCAAGGACCCAATGTCTAGAAATTAGTGTCATATGCTGAGCTGTGACGTATTCTCTTCTCTATACAGCCTGGATTGAAGACATTACCCCATTTGCTCCCATTGGTTACTGATAATACCTGACACTAAGAGTGTCCAATTTTCCCCCATTGTTCACTTTAGAAAACCTAATTAGAATATAATCTACTTTATCCCCTATTGGTCATTTTAGAATACCAAGTCTGTGGTGGAGGAGGGAGTTGTCATGGTAATGAGACTTCTCATAAACAGAGACAAGATGACTCATCTCCTTGTCTCTTCCTCCATAAGCATTTTCTTATACCCAGCCTCTACCATTTCAGTGTCCTTGAACTTCCACCTAACAGTAAGTGAGTATGCAAAACAGCCCACTGGTATCTACAAGTTTATGTTAGTGTTGTTAATGCCTTTCATTCATGGTATTCATTTTTCTCCAGCTAATTTTTCTCAACAGCATGAGTTCATGATTAAATAAATCAGAGATCATATTTCTATGGCTTTTAGATAAATTCATTCTGCAATCTGCTTTTTTTAAGAGATATTTTTATGGCTGTGTTACTGTTTTGTTTGTTTTATTTTCTTTAAAAGAAATGGAATTAGTCTCATAATATCCGTCTGTCTGTCATGGGAGAAGAGATGGCCCCAAAGAAGAGTTCCCAGAGGGGAGGGGGAATTCAACTGGGAACCAGTGAAGCTCTTGCCTACAGTGACAGAAACGAATTTCATTCAGTACATGCCAGACAAAGGAATAGACAGAGGTTTATTTAGGAAGTTATTTATTTCAGGGAGAATGTGGGCTATCTACAAAGTGAGATGCCCCTCCTCCCGTTGGGGCTTCAATATTGATTGAAGGGCAGTAGTTTAGGGATGGATGGGAGAGTGGACCAAGGTGAAGCTGGACAATGTCTCACAGTTTTTCCCTGTGCTTGGGTGTTTCCCTCATTTTACAAGGGCACAGGCCAAGGGCATGTTGCTCAAGAATTGCAATTGTTCCTGAACACTTTTTGCATCTCAATAGCTCATGGGTATTACCTTTGAGACTCATTATATCTCTCTCTTTATCCCAAATTCCTATCTCATATCTAGGTTCTATTTTGAAAAATCAATCTTTTTGGCAATACTGAGCCTACATTCTTTGATGACACTGTCATGCAGAGGAGAGGTTCTGCTGCCCCATTTAGAGCCAGCTCATATATGCCACTTACCACCCTGCTGGAGAGAACCACTTCAATTACATAGGCTATGTATTTGGCAACCTAGTTATTTGAATTTTAAACCTTGAAACTGAAAATTATTAAGATCCTTTCTAACTCTAAAATTGACTCCAAAGACCTGTATGTTGTAAGCTGAATATGTGAATTCATTAGAAGGACTGGTTCATGGGCTGTAGGAGATGATGTCTTAATCCCCTTTGAGCTCTAATATTCTAGCATTCTTTGACAAGCTAAGTTGTTCCTGAGATTTTGATATATTACTTGATATGCCATTGGGTACACTGGCCTTGAGCTGGTCTTAGGAGTGACGAAAGTGAGCAACACTTCACTTGTCACCATTGATCAAGGATGAAAACATTGATGGGTTAAAGTCAGGGGTTGCAGGTACACCTTTCCCTGCAGTTCTAAATAAACACAATCCGTCTACCTAGGGCTAAGCCAGTGTTTCTTAAGGCATGTTTGTAAATGTGTTTATAAATCGAGAACCTCCAATCCATCAGCCCTCAAAGAGCTAATCAATATATTCCAATCTGATCTCAGAGAAGTTTTGCCGCTGGGAAGTTTAATTTATTTCAACTCATGGCCATGAAAAAATGAGCAGCCGAGGCATTTTGACAAAGTAGAAAAAGTGGCAGTGTTGTATCTAGCACCAGTTCCATTTCAATTTTCTATTTTATCTGAACAAATCACTCCACTGAATGGAATGACCATGAAAACCAATCAGGCATGGGGCTAGTCTATGGGCCAAGGTAGGAAGAAGGAGCGTGTGGATGGCAGTGGAAAAAGGCACTGTTACTCATAGACCACGTTCTCTGTTAAAACACTCCTTCTAGAGAAGAAATAGGAAGCCCGGGAAAGTGTTTTGGTGTATAATATACTGGATAAATTTCCTTTTAAGAGCATTCGTATCTGGATATAATCACTTCCCATACCTAGGGTGTTCGCCCCTGAAAAATAAATTCCCCTGATGTCTGTAAGGGATGGATATCAAGTGCCATTTCCCTTTTAGAGTTTGGCACAGTAATGACATAAATAAATCCCAAGAGAGTATTTCTTATTTTTATGCACCCAAAATAGAATCCAGGTCTATCATATACTGAAAGACAGCATAGCTTTCTGCTTGGCCCCAAGGGAAATATGCAGAGTGGCAGAAATGGAAATGTGTTACCCTGGGATCCCTGCTACATTACAGACTGCATCAGAGGAATATGCTTGCATAAATGATACTCAGTCCCTACTTTTTTATGCAGATTCAATAAATGATAATGTCCATTGTCTTTAAAATGCAAAGAGAGAGGATCCAGAAGACAAAAGATAAAAGGGAAAAAGATTAAAGCAGGGCTAATGGAAAGGAGGCACTTTTAAGCAATATTTGTTCAAGAAGATTTATCCAGAAAATAGATAGCAGAGTTATAGCAGGGCTCCAGAAAACATAAGTGGACCTCAGCATCTGGAGAGGCAGACCTCATTTCCACCAGCCAAGGCAGATAAGGAATGAGATGTCCTGATTTTCTCTTGGACCCTAATATGACTGATTACTATAAAATCTGGGGACGGGGGAGTGATGGAGAACAAAATGAAAACAAAGCCATGGAACTGGAGGTGGTAATGATGACCAGGACGAGTAATCAGATTCCTCTGGAGGTCCATCTGGATCACAGTTATGGACATATAGGAATACTGCTTATGGGTTACTATGACAATGGGTCATGGAAAAAGAAGCTCTAGACTCAAGACAATACAATTAGTTTTATCTACCACACTGCTACCCATTTCCAGTGTGAATTAATTCCTTTGCAATTGTGTTTCCTCATCTCCTAAATAAGGTCATTGAATTGTTAGTGTCCCTAGCCCCATGTTTCAGTAATGTCATAAGCCTTATCTGTGGTCTCCAAACAACATCACTTCTGAATTTTTCTGTTTTCTGTTAGAGGCACTAGGATGTTGGATACGTGAATTACTTTTTAGAATGACAATTTGGAACCAGGACTGGTGTGCATACCTGTAATACCAGTAATTCAGACAACTGAGGCAGGAGGATTGCCAAGTTTGGGGTTAGCCTGGGCAACATAGCAAGATCCAATCTCAAAATAAAAATGAGAAATCCCGGAATATGGTTCAGTGGCCATGCATCCCAGGTGCAGTCTTCATTACCAAGAGGAAAAATAAAAGGTTCATTCCCATTTTATAAATTTAGACCTTTACAATTCTCTTTCACTAGGAGAGGATGTGATGATGTCCAATCAGGATAGGACTCATTTAAGGCATTTGTATTGTTTTATTCACAAATTTCCAAAAGATCACTCAAAAAGTGATCAGCTTTAATACACTTCATCAAAAGAAGTAATTTATCTATGGCACTAAGTCTATTAAATTTTAATAATTTTAATAAGTCTATTAAAATTAAAAAGAATCTTACTCATACTTCTACAAAAGTAGATATGGTTGCCTACTTATTCAGAAAGAATTAAATCGATTGAATAATCTGTGATTGCTCAGTCTATTAATTTCTAGATCATTGAAGTACAACAAAATTTACATATTACAATGTAATGGTTTTTTGGTAAAAATATCTAAAACAATACTAAAATTATACAAACAAAATGATATTCAAGTGTAATAAAATGATAGTCTTGTCATTTGTTATAGTTCTGCCAGATTGTTATTAAATAATTGTATCTTGATTTTTCATTCTATTCTTAGAAGATCGAAACCAACTAGAGGAAGCCAAGTAGAATGTGGGTAACTTGAAATACAGGAAATAAGTCTATTAAAATTAAAAAGAAGAAGAAGAAGAAGTTTGAGATTTCTACCTGCTATCATGACTTGCCCTGACACTTCCTATGAGAGAAAATACATAGGAGGAAATATATATAAATGAAGGAGGTAGCCTTCAGCTTTTGGGGGAATGAACAAGAGGACTTCAAAAGCAATTTACAAAACATATACTAAGCAATAAATTTTGTACAATGGGACATGGAGATATAGCCAAAAATACATGATACCTCACTTCTAGTCTTTTCATTCTTTAGAGAGACATATGAGCTCATAAATATATTTGCTGGGACTTTAAGCTTCTATGAAAGAGTAGGGCTAAAGGAATCTTTACTTAGGGTGTTGCAAATTATTTTTAAAATACACACACACAAAAAAAATGATGCCATAGATATCATATTTTGGCACTGCATTCAGTCTAAGACTGTGAACTACAAACAATGTTGAGGGAATCAGAAGAGTAACTTCTTGGTAGGGGAGAGATCTGGACTTAAATTGAGTCCCTCTTCTACTTAGCATCTTTGTGCCTGCAGAGAAAGCCTCATTAGATCATTTTGCCACATTGAACTGGGAGTGCCACCACTGGGAACAGTTTCGTAGTAAGTCACCGCAGATGTATTTGTCGTCTTTTATGTGCAGCCTGGATAGGCTATATTGATCCCTTGGACAATTAAGTTGTGAGCAGGAAAACAGAGTTGATTTCATCTAATACAAACAGCCCAGGCTTCTTCAATCTAATTCAGAGAGAATTACCAGGTTACATTCTTGAGGAGTGAAACATTTTCTTCCTTTTCCTATACCAGGGCCAGATATTCCCACCCCTCCCCTTAGGGAAGAGCTATTGCTTTTCAGCTTAGAATGAGCCCAGGATGTACACTGGGCTATGCCTTAGAAGGCAGGTTTATTCCTCTTTAAATGAAGAATCCCACTTTCCTATTATTACATTTCTTTATCGGCCTTTGTTATGTTTTGCTCCTGGGGCAGATTGCTCCTCTTATATCTTTCCCTTTCATGGCCTGGAGCTAGTGGTATCAATGGATTGAGAAGTTTTCTCTTATCATAATATGCCAACTTTATTCTCTGAGAAAAATATAAACTTTAGGGATTATATAATGGTGATTATTAATCGCTTGATATTTCTGAATCCATGATCCTAATGTCATTTTACCCATTTGTTTGTCCTCAGAGAATAAAGTTGTCCCATTGTGATGGCTCATAAGAGTGTAAAATTTCTACAGGAAAAACAGGGGAGAATACATTGATTTACATTCGAAGCATCTGGAATACAGTAGTCTTTAGGCATGTTGGATTGAGTTTGTCTGTTAATGACATCTCCTTGCTTTATGGAATAACCTCTAAAAGGGTTTCCTAATTTCCTTATTGTAATTTTCACAGCTTTCCTTCTATGTTCACTTTAATGCTACTTTTAATAATAGGATTCATACTAATTGGTTTGCTACCTACAAATATTCTACTAGCACTAGTAAGTAGGCACTGTTCTAGGATTATCTAAATTAGTACTTGTAGCCACCCACTAAGTAGACATTATTGCACTGTTAATTTGCTAAGACTGTCCATGGTCACACTGTATTAATTATCTGTCTCTGCTACATAGCCAGTTGTCCCACACACAGTAGGATTTAACAAGAATTCTTGTTGTGTCACCTCTCCTGGAATTGATGGTTGTCTGGACTCATCTTCTACATGGTTTTTCCCTTGGGTTTTGCCTGCAGTTTAAATCAGATATTGGCTCAGGCTATGACCATCTCTAAGGCTTTTCATTTACATGTCAGCTTCTTGAGCTGGGAAGACTCAATCAACTGAGGACTGGAACAAAGAAAATTCCTAGGGCCTGTCTCTCTCTGGTTTTATCTGGTCTCTCTTTTTGGTCTTCGGGGTAGTCACACCTCCCTCCTGAGACTCTGGGACTTAGAGGTGCCCACAGGAGGGAGTTGCGTGGAGCCTGTATCTCCTAATGCCTATCCTCAGAGGTCACAGGGTGTCAGCTTCCATCACACTTTATTCCTAGGAAAGAGGTCATTGAGATCAGCCATTCTCAAGGGAAGAAAATAAGACTTGACTTCTTGATGAGAGTAGAATCACATGAGTCTGTGCTAAGACTTCAGTTTGAACCCAGGTCTTCCTGAATCCTTTCTTAGCCCTGTTGGCCACTCTTTCATAAGAGTTCTGCTGAAGATTGTCTTAAAAACACTTGTCCACTAAACACTTGATAACTGAAGTTGGAGTTCTAGTCCAATTATCTCTTAAGGTCTCCATATAAATGTTCGTTGTATGTTTCTAAGTACTAGACTCTTCAGGAATTGCATTTTTGGTAGAAATCATAAAAAAAGTTTCAGCAACAGAATGTACTTACTGTCTTTGCTTTAAAAATCCTGTCGTTTCTTGATACATTCTTCAGTTCAACTAACCTCTATTTCTTCCCATCCCTTCCTCCCTCTCTCCCTCATTTTTATCACATATAATTTGAAAGGTACCAGTGTGGTTTTCACTTTTTTTGACAAGGCTTATATTCAATGCAACTAAAATTAATTTTTCATGTAAAATTCCCAGTGGACATAGATTCTTAAAATTCGGGATATATTGCATCAACATCATTCCTCTGACAACTAATCTTCTAATTCTATCACAAAAGTAATCAGGTTTCCCTTGAATGATTTATTCTCTATATTGCCAGCCTGCTTATGGCTCATGGCTCTGTGATCATTGAGGAACTAGAAGCTGTACTGATTCTGTTTGTTGTGGTACTTTGCTGAACCATGAATTTCTGTGAACGACTGAGAAAATAGTGATTGGATTTATTTCCCATTTGAAACTTCCCGGCTCTCCTAGTGTCTGGATTTACATACAGTTTCAGAGCTTTCCCAGAATTTCCATTCAGTATGCAAGTAAAACAAGGGAACAACAAAACCACAAATTAAATGCATCGAATAAAAGCTTCGATATCTTTCCTTCTTTTTGCACAAGAATTAAGCCAGCAAATAAATTATACCTTTGCCACTTTTTCACCTATGGTAACTCTACAGAGTCCACATCTATTGCTCTCTGTGCTGGGAGGTCTTGCTGAGGTACCAAAATTCTGCTACAATCTTACCCTAACAATTTGTGAATCCTTGGTTCAGAATGCCTGTGGAACAGGTCTAGGAGATTTGGATTGGAACACAGAACCCTGACTTAGGGTAAATGCATACATGCAATTTAATCCATCTGAACGTTAAATTTTTCATCAATGAAATGAGGAAAATTATCTCTACAAGCCTATCTTAGAGGGTTACTTTTAATGAATCCATAAAATAGTTCTTAGCCTTTGTTTTAGTCTGCTTTTTTTTGCTGCTGTGACCAAAAGACTTGACCAGTACAATTGTAGGGGAGGAAAAGTTAATTTTGGGGCTCATGGTCTCAGAGGTCTCAGTTCATAGACAGCCTGCTCCAAGCCTCGGGGCTTGAGATGAGGTAGAATATCATGGTGAAAGAGTATGGTGGAAGCAAGCAGCTGACATGGTGATCAGAAAGCAGAAGGAGAGATCTCCATTTGCCAAATACAAATACATATACCCAAAGCCATACCCCCAATACTCCACTTCCTCTAGCCACACTCTGCCTGCCTTTAATTACCACTCAATTAATCCCATCAGGTGATTAATTCACTGGTTGTCTAACAGCTCTCATAACCCAATCATTTCTCATCTAAACCTTCTTTCATGTCTCACACATGAGCTTTGGGGGAATACTTTACATCCAAACCATAACATCTTTTTAAACCACTTCTCTCAGTGGTGGAGCATGAGATTCACATGATTTCTGTACATGCAGTTTCGTGTTTGAAAAGACATTAATAGTAAGACTTGAAAGACGATTGTGTAGGTATATATTCGTGTGTGTGTGTGTGTGTGTGTGTGTAACTATCTTTGAAGATTTTGGTATGCCAATGTTTTTTAAGAAAAACAGATCTAAAGGTTTTTAAAAAGTATTTTACAATAACAAATGGTCTAGACATACAAACTTAAACATGTTATCTTATAATACATTATAAAATATACATTATAAGGTAAAACTGTACTGCCATTTTGAACTTAAGAAATTCAAGATTATATAATAATAAACAACAGAGCTAGTGTACAAACTATACTTTGCTGAACATAGATTTATAATTAGTATCAGTCCTGCACAGGATATTTAACATTGTCTATACCCTTCATATAAAAATCACAAGCCAGAATATGAACTTTTGATTTCTCTTGTTTTTGTTTTTTTCTGGAAAGTAGGATTCATCTTCCATATTGATTATAAACTTCTGGAAAGGAAAGCATGTTTCTATTTCTATCACTTCTAGTGCTAGCCTGGTATTAAATCAGGCATTATTCTTCAACAATCTGTTCCAGTTTTCTTCTTAAATGTATGTTAGACACAACTTCCCTTCCCATACTCACCCAAACTCATGCCTACCTGCCTATACTACACAGCCTACCAGATGTGCAGACAGATAGCTGTCCCTCTGCAAAGACCAGTTTTTACTGCATAGAGAGGGGCAATAATTCTAGGACCCACCTAAATCATTAATATTGGAGTAGTGGGAGAGGTATTTCAGGCCACACCTGTGCAGATTTAAACATTATTCTCTGGGTGAATGAAGGAAAGTTAAATGCTCTCAGTGTTTCTAGCAGATGGCAACTTTACATGCATTGATAGTTTTGGAAAAATAAATAAATTTTAAAAACCAGTTTTGTAGAAACAATGCAATTGTTAATTTTTATCACCTTCCAGTTCTGTTTCAAAGATTAAGGAAATACTTTGTCGACCATTTTCATAAACTACCTCACACAGTAGTTTATAGTTTGTTTTTCACATGTTCCCATTTCCTTTGGAGAGATAAGAATAAGAACTACATTTCTGCATATGTTCAGTATCATCCTAAAAGATCACAAAGGGAAACTTCTATCCATTGGTGAGGTGAAGATAGCTTTCAAATGTTTATCGAATTAACATTGAAATAATTACAAAATGATGGCATCATTTTTCCATTTATGAAGTGTCATTTATTCTATGATACTCTTTCAAATAGATTATTTTGTTTTGTTTTTGTGGAAAAATCCAGTGAGGCCTACCAATACCCATAATATGGGTACAAAACACCAAGATGGAAATAAGAAAAATGTATTAATACAACTCACAAAGTTAGAAGTCAAAGAGTCAGAGCACATATTTCAGCAATGTAGAAAGTAATATTTGACCAGAATACATTTCATGCCAAATAACTGTGGATGAATATATAATATATGCTATCTCATTTGAACCTTATAATTCAGACTCGAATTTCTCCACCTAATCTATTCAGGAGCCACTCCAACTGAGAGTATCATGCCTCTTCATGCTATACTAATACCTATTAAATGTCGATACTACAATTACTCCTCACCATTGATTATTAACATCAAAGAATTGCCAACAGTTTAAAAAAAATGAAAGTTTTTTCCAAATATAAATAAGAGGTTCATTTAAAAAATGGGACTTGGGGCTGTTTTGTAGCATGCCAACTTGGCCAGGCTGAACTGCTTTTTCTAGAAATTTCTCTCCCTTTGTGTTTTAGATTAGAATGTACCACAAAGGCATTATCACTTGAGATTTGGAAATTAGAATTGAAGCAGAAATAATTTTGGTCTTTATACAACAACAGTATGAAAAAGTACTTCTTGGGTCACTCAAGCTGACACTCACCTGCTATTTTCCTTCTTGGCATGAGGTCACCATCAGGCTGGTACTTTCTATCTTTTCCTGGATCCTCTTTTGATTTCTCCCACTTCTGCATCAGATGTGAAAGGGCACTCGTGTCTCCCACCAGCTCTGATAGTAATCCACTCTCACCACCAGAGGCAGCCAGAAGTGATCTTTCTCATGGGTTCTACCTCCTCTTCAAAGGTTCCAGCTGGTCTTTGTCCTTTGCAGATAACATCTATTTCATCTTCCTGAGACAATATGCTCAAAGGAGCATTTTTCTAACCAGCTCCCAAACTGGGAAAACTCAAATCTCTAATACAAATGAAACTCTGTAGTACTGCTTCTCTGATTGAACCCTGCCTGATACATAACGGGTATCAAGATTCCAGAGGTACATATCTTAAGGGCATGTTTTCTGAACTGGTTCTGTTTTGTTCTGATCTGATTGCATCTAAAGATCCTAACCACCCTGCTTTATAGTGGTTTAGGAGAGACTAGTAATCCATGTCATGTAATGGCAAAGTTGTTATACAACTCATCACTTTAAGAGACCCATAATCAAATCTTGAAAAGAAAACAAGGCCCCAAATGACTAAGTATGTGTAACCATAGAATATGTTAGTCCAAATAAGGCACATAATAGTGTTGGTTGATTCCCTCTACATGTACTAGAAATTTAGGAGGAAAAATGATAATCATGGGACTCTAGCATGCCAGCAAATGTTCTTGTCACAGTTCTGAAGTTGTCTATGTATGTCCTAAGGGGGGAAAAAAACAACTTTATTTCTTGTGACCACAAGATACCAATTTCTAAAACTCAAACCCAAAATCTAATCATTCCAGGGCTGAATTACAATGCAAATTGATTTGTAAACCACATGAGGGCTCTATGATTAAAGTTTAGGAAGTAACTGGGAAGGTAAAAGAGCCTGAAATTTGCAAGGGGGCACATAAGAAGATTTCAATAAAGCCTTAGATTTTGAGCCTCTATACTTTACAGAGTCTTCTTCAACAATAGAAGGAACTGTGCCCCTCCTCCCTGAAGTAACTGTGTAATGATTTGTAAGAGATTGCTAAGGCCACTCAGGAACTTCCTCGGCCACATCTCTTTGCCTGTAAATCTCTGAGTGTATGCAGGTCCGTCCACAAGCCCTAGAGAATGAAGCAAAGAGTGACTCACAAGCCCTCATGCTGCACACCAGATGACTGACTTTGCTAACAATGACACCATTGGCCTGCATGCAGAGCCTCTCACTGGCCAGTTGGGGCTTCTCACACCAGTGAATCGATAAGCAAAAAGAAGAAGGGGTGTGTAAAGGCTGGGGTGATTGATCCTGCCTATCACGAGAGATTGGGTTGTTATAGAAGAGGAGGAAGAAGGGATAGGTTTGGAATGTAGAAGAACCCTGGGGTCAACTTTTAGAATTCTAGTGTTTGTGGCGAAATTAAAAAATAAAAAGTTACAATAACCCGGTTCAGACAGAACTGTTAGTGGCTCAGACTCTTCAGAGTTTGGATCACTCACATATCCAGGGAATGAATTCAGGTGATTCCTAAAGACAAATAAAATATGGAATGGGTAGTGGATAAAGATTGCTGTATAAACACCAGAGATTACTATATAGGCAGTCACAGAGATGAGGATTATGGTTTGAATATATATATTTACATTATGTATATATGGATATGCATAGCATTTTCATCTGTCTCCCACATCCCTTCCATGCAACAAGATGTGCTTTATCTCATTATGATTTAAGTTACAGTATACCAAAGGGAGAGTGTGAATCAACTTGAGGAACAATGATTGTCACCCCAAAATGAAGAACTTTGTATCTTCACTTGCAGAAAGAATTCGCATAGGTGAACAATAGAGGGCAGTCCTCTGATGTTACGCAGTAAGATAAATGACAAGGGTGAACTTGATGGCGTTATGATATAACAACTGTAATAGACAGAACAGGTTCCCAGAATTTTGTTCTTTGTCTGTTTGTAGTTAAGGTAATCCAAAAGAGATTTTAAACATAATTTGAAGGGCAAAAGTGATGTAGTATATATATATACATATATATATATATATATATATATATATATACACACACACACACACACACACACACACACACACATACACTCACAGAGATGTATACATGGATATATATATATATACACACACATACACACACACACACACACACACATACACACACACATGCACACCTGCTGTTTTCCTTCTTGGTAAAGAAGGAATTCACGACCAGGGCAGCATATGTATATATGTATATGTTTACATGTATATCTGTGTGTGTGTATGTATGTATATGTGCTTTTATAGTCTACACAGAAGATTGATAAAGGTCTTTTGATGAAGTCTTAACCATACTTTTATTTTCTGTGTTTTTGTGCAATGCTTCTTTGGCAATAGTAATAGCATATATTATTAATATAAAATTAACATTTACTAATTGCTCTGACTCTCTGGACCTACTTTTGTAACATGGAGATATTTTAGCTACTTAAGGACCCATTGCGAAAATATAAATCATAAATATAAAATGCATTGCACTCAGTAAGTGCTCAGTAGTGATAGGAATCATTATTACAAATAACAAACATTAGTATTTGTTTAATAATTAAAACTTCTAAAAGGTTCTTAGCATACCAGGGGCACTCAACCATTGAGCCAGATCCCCAGCCATATTTTCTATTTTATTTAGAGATGGGATCTCACTGAGCTGTTTAGCCACCTCACTTTTGCGGAGGCTGGCTTGGAACTTGCAACCATCCTGCCTCAGCCTCCCTGGGGATTACAGGTGGGCTCCATCATGCCCAGCTGTTGCTTCCATTTTAAAACATACAAAAATATACACAGAATGCATAGTGGCATGCATCTGCAAGCCCAACTGGTTTGAGAAACTGAGGTGGGAGGATTACAACTTTGAGGTCATCCAGGGCAACATAGAGAGTACTTGCCTCAAAAATAAATGAAAAATATAAAAAGAAATATGTTTTGACTTTCAAGGAATGAAGTGACCCGATATATTGGCCTTGAATCTGAGAACTCAAACTCATGTAGAATATTCTGCTTGCATGAAATGCAAATGCTCTGTTTATTCTGATGCCAGAAGATGTCAAAAGCAGAAACAAATGTGTTGATTCTCTCCCTCCTCCAAATGCCTTGAATTCTAAAGCTTTCTGCTTTGATGCGCCATTCCTGGTCATATTTGATATAGCCGCGCAACATCTTTTTTATGTCAAGGCTTTGCTTCAAACACCCCATTGCCAGTTTTACTTGTCAAAAGTTGGAGCGAACACATTTTAAGCATTCAGCAGGCATTCTCCTGAAAAGAAAACCACTATTTCTAATGAGCATTTGAGAGCGCAGTGGATTGCAGAAACTGTTTTCTAAGATCTGTCACAAATGATTTACTTTTATTAGTTTTAATGGCCCTCAGCTACAGGCATGGAATATAAGTGAAAATTAAGATATTTTTCATGAGTTGAAAATAGATTCAATCAGAGAGCATGTTTTCCTCCCCACCTCTTCCTACTTACTTATTTTATCTTATTTCATTTATTATTTATTTATTTATGTTTTTGGCTGTTGATTCTGGCAAGGGGAAATCATTGTGAGCGATGAGCACTCGGGGGTGTTCTTCCATGAGAACAAAGCTTTCCTTGTATTGGCAGCCTCTCTGTTAATTGTACATAAACTGGTTGATTTGCCAAGCTCATAGACAGGGTGACAGAGACAGGAGCTAATGTGGCGAATTAGAATGTTGTACTGGGTCGAGAAAAGGAGTGAATATTTTTATTTGTAACTAAAGTTTTTTCTTCTGTGCAAATAAGTGCATACAAAATTACATTACTGATCTACGCCTTCCATTTCTTAACGCCTTTTGCTTGTGGCTTCTTCTTTTCCATATTGCAGCTTTTTTTAAGGATTATATTTATTTATTTTTTTCTGTCACTCATCATTTGCTGAAAAAGTACTGTAATGTGAACAGTCTCTGTAATTCATTCTTCATAAGCAATGTAAGTGCATTTATGAAGCCACCAGACAGTTTCGTGCCCCATCTCATGTTGTGTCGAGGTGTAAGTGTATGCACTTGACCGTGAACCTGGGATTTTCTGTTACAATGATAGCCCTCCTCTAGTATGGCTCCCTCCTCTGTGTCCAGGTAACTGTGTGGTTTGAGTTAGGAATTCTGGAGTTCATAATGCCTCTGCCATTCGTTCACTGCCATTATAGTCTCAGGAAACCATTTCAGTTCCCTGCATCACACTTTCCTCATGTTCAAAATAGAAGTCTTTGGAAAAACAAGTTTACACAGCTGAAACAAATAAGTAAAAGCAAACAAAATTCTTGCCTTTGTGGAGACTATAGTCAATAATGGGAGGACAACAGCTAAGCAAGAAATATATCTCAATTGCATTGTATGTTAGAAGGTAATAATTATTATATTAGTTTTTCCAAACTCCTGTAGTAAAGGATTATACACTGGGAGGCTTAAACAGTAGAAATTTGTTTTCTCACAATTCTGGAGGCTAGAACTCTAAAATCAAATTGACAGCAAGTTTTATTTCTTCCATGGCCTTGACTTTTAGATAACCAGTGTCCAGTTTCCTCAGATTATCTTCCCTCTGTAGCTCTTTGGGTCCTAATCCCTGCTGCTCATAAGAACAAGTTATATTTGATTAAGGCCCAATTTTTAATGACGTCATTTATTATAATTATTTATTTACATACCTTGTCTTCAAATATAGTCACTTTCAGAGGTGCTTGGGATTAGCATTTTAGCGTGTAAATTTTCAGAGAACACTATTTGATCCTTGGGAACTATCATGAAAAAATGTCTATAAGTATACAGGAGTTCTGGAAGTGGTTCAGCTTTCATAGCAACATTGAGTATAGACTTGACTGAAACGGTGACATTGGCACAAACTCTGAAGGAGCAGAGGGAGTGGGCACTGTGGCTATCTGTTAAGAGTGTGATCCACTGGAGGAAGAGTCAATCCAAGTGTGCTGAAGAAGGAGGGATCTGGGATGTCCAAGGTTCAGTGGGGTGAGCACTGTGACTATAAGGCAATCGTGATGTGGCCAGGGGTATAGACTGGTATTGAATCTATGTCGGCCTGGTGGGTAAAATGAATTGGTTTTTACTTGAAGGGAATTGAGAGCCAGAGGAATGACCTGATCAGAATGACTCCTCCAAATTCTTACTCAACCTACTGCCTAAGAATAGGCTGTAAGTCACTTTTTCTCAACTTTGGCACTGTTGACATTGTGGATCACGAGATTCTTTATCATAGGACCTGCCCTGTGTCTTGTAAGCAATTTAATAGCATCCCTGCCATCTACCCACTGGATGCCTATAGTTCCCTGTCCACTGATTGTAACAACCAAAGCTTTTCTCTCAATATTGCCACATCTTCTACAGGAGGATAAATTACTTTCAGATGAGAACCACTATTTTAGGTTAGGCAGAGGAAAAACAAAATGATCATCTTGGAAGTCATTTTAATAATTCTGGCTAGAAATAACAACTTGAGTCACAATGGGTAGCATTCTAGATATTTTGAAGGTACAGCCAAGTGATTTTGAAGGCTGGTGATGAACAGGATGTGTGATATGATGGAAGATTAGACTTGGCTCTAAATATTTTGCTCTGAGGAAAAAAAAAAGCTAGATTCCCTTCTTACTCAAGGAAGGCTCTGGATGAAGCAAGCTTAGAAGGAAAGAGTATCCATCTGAGGTAACAGGAAGGAATACTACCTATATGGATAAAAACATGTGCATACAAGTGAAGCAAGTGATTTGGTGCAAATGTCTTCAGATTCCTCTTCTCTGTGAAGTAGGAAAGAAGATCATCACCTAGAATGAGGATGGAACAGAAGGTGTTAGAGGGGTTAGGACAAAAGCAAACTATAGAATTCTAGGACAAAAGTGTGTTGCATATCAATGTAATTTTAAAAAATGCTTTTATTAGTGAGTGATAGTTTTACATAATAGTGGGGTTTATTGTGGCATAATTGTAAATATATGTAGCATAGTTTACTCATTCTCAATTTCCCCAATATTTCCCTTGTTCTTCCCCCCCTTCCTCCCCTTATTTATTCCCCCTACTCTACTGGTCTTCTTTCTTTTTATTTATTTATTTTTTATTGGTGCATTATATATGAAAATGAAATTCATATTAATGCATTTATATATGCATACAGCATAAGTCGGTCAATTCCATTCCACATTGCTCTCCTTATCTGCAATTTTTTTCTTTCTCATTAATCCTTTTCTTCTACTCTACTGTCTTTTTGTTTTCATGATATCCCTCTATCATTTTCCCCCCCTTACTTTCCCCCTTACTTCTCTCTACCTTCTTTGTCTTTCTGAGTCTGGCTTTACTTAGCATGATATTCTCCATTTCACCCATTTACCAGCAACTGATGTAATTTCATTCTTATTTATGACTGAGTAAAACTCAATTATTATGTATGTTCAGCATGTTTTCTTTATACATTCTTCTACTGATGGACACCAGGGCTGGTTCCATAACTTGGCTATTGTGAATTGCACTGCTATAAACATTTGTTTGCATGTATCACTACAGTATGATGAATTTAATTATTTTTGATAAATACTAAAGAGTGGGATAGGAGGTTCATGTGGTGATTCCATTCCCAGCCCCTTAGTGAATCTCCATACTCCAAAATGGTTGTACTAATTTGCAGTCTTACTAACAATGTACAAGTATACTTTTATCTCTGCACCCTCACCAGCAATTATTGCTATTTGTATTCTTGATGATTGTCGTTCTAACTGGAGCAAGATGAAATCTCATTGTAGTTTTGATTTGCATTTCCCATATTCCTTAGTATATTGAACTTTTTTCATATATTTGTTGATCATCTGTATTTATTCTTTTGAGAAATGACTGTTTATGTCATTTTTCCATTTATTAATTGGATTAATTGGGTTTTGAGTGTTTGTTTTTTTAATTTCTTATATAATCTGGATATTAATATGCTGTTAGAAGAATAACTGGCAAAGATTTTCTCCCATTCTGTTGTCTCTCTCCTCATGTTCTTAATTGTTTCCATTGCTATGAAGAAGCCTTTTAATTTGATGCCATTCCACATATTGATTCTTGGTTTAATTTCTTGAGCTGTAGGAATCTTATTAAGGACATCAGTGTCTGTGCCAATATGTTCAAATGTTGACTCTATGCTTTCTTTTTGCAGTTGTAGTGTTTCTAGTCTAATTCCTAGGTCTTTGATTCACTTTGAGTTGACATTTTTGCATGGTGAAAGATAAGGATGTAGCTTATCAATGCAATTCTGAAGATGGATTTCAATAGTCTCCCTAATAAGTATTAATGTTACTTTTAATGACATACTGTGTACATTCCAAAGAGCATCCACCACAAATCTGGAGTCAAATTACTTTTAGATCTGTCTAATTTCCATTGTTTTCAGCCAAATGGATAATTTTTGCATAATAGCCTATATTACTTTGTAAATAGATTTACTTTCTTATGGAGAATTGATGGTAAGATTAGAGAAAAGCAGTACTATATTAATCTCATGAGTGTCCATAGTAAAGACCCTTCTCTAGAGTAGAAGTTTTCAACTCTGGAAAATTGTGCTGGTTTCTAAAATACCCATCTTTCATTGGAGGTGGAAATAACTGCACTTGAGTCAGACTTCTGTTAGTGTCCACTCTACCCCCATAGAATTGTCATTACTATGGATAGACTTAATATTTTACTCCACTAAATGCTTCTGAAATTTCTGAAAATGTTCTCTGATCCTTTCTGTGCCTTTGCCATGGAAATATGATCCTCCAAGCACAGAAAATCACAGAAGCCTATTGCAGCTTGGGCTGGAGACAAGCTATTGTGTGATTCATCCCCAGACTGCCTTTCTGAACTCCTGCTTGACTGTGCTCTCCTTTGGCCAGATTTCCAACCCACACAACCTTGTCTCTCTTCTTTGGCATGACATCTGTCTCCCACCTTAGTGCTTTTCACTGTAAGGCCTCATTTAAAAAATATTTGCTTGTTGAAAACCTTCAACATATGCATTATTTTGTACCAGAAACTGCCAACAAGCACTGTAAGTATCTATTTACTCATCTTCATAACAAAGTAATTTGGTAAGTATTATTATTCCCATTATACAGGTGAGAAAACTGGGGTGCCCCCAAATTAACTAACTCGCTCAATGTGACACAATTTAATGGATGTTATAGATATTCTATCCATAATCCCTCTGGTAGCCCCAATTCCAGTTATCATCATTGAAATCACCTCACCTGGGAGATTTTCCTAGTTCTAGGAACTTCACCTAAGCATACAGCAGATCATAATGTTTGGAAATGGACTTTAGAACTCTCTAGCCATATTCACCACAATGTACTGGGTCATTGCCAGATTACCTGTTCCTCAGATGGGACCGATAATTGAGGTGGGCATTCTATATTCATTTCCAGAGTTCCCAAATGGGATTAAGTTTTTTCCCCCCTCACATTAGTAACTTAACGGACAGCCTACCAGTTACCAGCCATATTCACATTCCTATCTCACTTCCCAAATTACTTAGTCTTTCATGTGATTATTTCCTATATGGATTATCTGTACTCACATAGTTATCCCAGTGTCTCAAGTTATCCCAGTGTCTCAAGGGACCTTGAACTAATACAATTATTGTGCTCCAGAATCTGGATTTAATTCCAGTCAATTCAACGGAAGGACTTGTGCCCTTTACCAATATACCACCTGGGCTTTTCTCTAGAAGCAAATGGATTAGTAGATCACTGTTTGTCAGGGAATTTTATCCTTGCAACAATTATACTTCTCGCTTTAAAGCTTGTAATTCTAACCCCTAAAGCCCCTGTTATGGATTAGATAGTAGGTATTCCCAAAAGCTCATGTGTGAGACAATGCAAGATCATTCAGAGGTGAAAGGGTTGGGTTATGAGATCCTTAACCATCAGTCTCCTGATGGAATTAACTGAGGGGTAACTGAGGCAGATAGGTTGTGGCTGGAGGAGGTGGGATATTGGGGGTGTGCCTTTGGATATATATTTTATATCTGGTGGAGTGGAGTCTCTGTCTGCTTCCTGATCATCAAGTGGACTGCTTCCTTCCACCACATTATTCTGCCATAATGTTCTACCTCATCTTGAGCCCCAAAGAACGGAGCCTACGGTCTATGGACAGAGACCCCTGAAACTGTGAACCCCCAAAATAAACATTTCCTTCTCTATAGCTGTTCTGGTTAGTTCTTTTGGTCACAGCTGCAGAAAAGCTGATTAAAACAGCCTCCAAACTTTCTTGAAAAGAAGCTGGCTGTGAAAGTTGTACCTAGCCTACTGGGAATACATCACTCCTGATACCCATTAAGAGGTGAACATGGAGCACAGCATCCAAAGACACCAAGGAGGGTGGGATGGAACTAATAGGAACAATAAAAAGAACTACTGCCAGAGAGCAGAATCAGGATTTAGTCAAGAAATTTCCCCCTTTGATAGAGCAGGTCTTCAAGTACCTGACTGGACAGATTTGTTTTTCTCCATGACTGATTAGCAAATGTTTTGTCTTCCTCCATCCTAAAATGGGATTTTTATTGTCACACATCTGTCCTTGTATCCCCAGTATTTGCTGGTTCTGCATGTATGTGTGGTGATAGAGTAGGGTCATCATTTGCCTTTTGGTTCATGGATAGCTGGTCAATTAATGCTTAATATCTTGATCATTTAGAGAGAGGTACATGTCAACCCGAGATCTTTGACATTAAATTGATTAACCTAGCTGCATAGAACATTGTGTTCTTATCCTTGAGGAAAATATGGGAGTATAGGGTAAAAGTTTGAAAAGAGGGTCATGTAGAAACTTGTTGCCCAAAATAATAGAGTCTCAGTAGATGGGACTCTGCCTATCCAAATTCCATGCCCTTTCCATTGTATGACATTCCTACAGGATGTGGCTGTTCAATCAGAGAATGAAAGTTCCAGTTCCCACTGTAACTAAGTTAGCCTGATGATTGGCCAGTTATGGTCAATAAAATGTGAGCAGACGTGATTAATATGCCATTTTGACCAGGGAGTTTAAGAAGTAACTGAATCACTATTGTTATCATTGCTTTATTTCCTTTCAACCTTTCAGAATTAGCAGATTCTGAGGCACTATGATAAAAGGAGCTTATACTGCTGAATTAACTCACAGAAACAAGCTAACCAAAATTATCCATATCAGACTATTATTTAACCCAGAAATGAATTTCTATTCTATTAAGCCACTGGAATCTTAAATTGTGTTTGTTACAGGACCTAAGAATACTCCAATATGTAATTTTCAAATGGTCAGCTCTTTTTGTAAAGATCTCTGCATAAATAGCACCTTTTTTAATAGAAGCCATGATCAGAATATTCTATTTATTTTAAACCTCCATTCTAGCTCAGTACATCTTTATTAGTATCTCAGAACTTTTTACTACCTGAATTTTGTTTGTTTGGTTTTATCTTAGTTTGTATATTTATGTGTAGCTTTTCTCTACCACTACTAGCACATAAGCTCTGTGTTTGTTGGAAACTTGTCCATTGTACCTACTGCTATAGCCCTAAGTGCTTCGGATAGTTTATAAAACATACAGTGACTCCAACAAACAGTTTTTGAGAGAGAAATTACTTATAATTCTCTTTCTCTGTAATACAGGTACATTCCCAAATAAAATCATGAGTTTGGTATCATTCATGTGGGAGAATATTCTACCTATATTGTTTGGTGATAATCTTTTTCTTTTGATGACTGAATTGTCCATTTCCTTCCTTTTCCCCTTCTCAAGACTATTCACTCAGTATCTTCATTGCAGTGCTATAGCAGAAAATTAATTTTGATATCCACTAGCAGTACTCCATTGCTCATGGGAAATCTGAGAATCAGTGAAGCTTATTTGCAGTATAATGTTCTCAATTCACTGAGCACTTTACATAGGTTGTTTTATTTAATGCATTATGCTCTGCTGGGCATGTATGATGTACATATAGATGTCCCCAGTTTACACTTAGTGTATATTTAGAGGTTATTTTATGTTGTTGCATGTGTCCATAATGAGTTTTTTTTTTCTTTTAAATGTTGTGTGGTATTTCATCACATGTACATGCTACAATTTGGTTATCAATTCTCCTGTCAAGGAACATCCAGATTGCTTACAGTTTGGGGAGCAATAAATAAAACTCTAATGAACATTTATGTTTCAGTTTGTGTTGGACATATATTTTATTTTTCTTTCACTTGGGTAAATGCCTGGGAGTTCATGATAGTTTTGTAAGATGGTTTACAGCATTAGAAATTTATTCTCACTGTGTTAAAGACCAAAAGTCTAAAATCAGGTGTCAATAAAGCCATGCCCCTTTGGAAGATTCTAGGGAAGAATCCTTTCTGGCCCCTTCCTAGCTACAGGGAGCTCCAAACCATTCTTGACATTTCTTGGCATGTAAGCATGTTACTCTGACCTCTCTCCCTATTCACATGACTTCTTTCCTATGTATTTGCTTTCATATTCTTCATCTTCTTTCCCTTATCAAGATATGTCATTGGACTGACTAAATGAAGTGTGGTTTTATCTCAAGATCCTTAACTAATTACAACAGCACAGCCTCCATTTCTAAATAAGGTCACATTCTGAAATCCCAGGTGAACATGAATATGACTCAGTCCATTACAGAGTAGAATTGGTAGGTCTGTTAGGTATCTGTTTACCCTTTAATGAGTTGCCAAACCATTTTCTAATGTACTTGTAACATATGACACCATTCCGAAAGCAACATACGTGAGCACAGCTTATTTCACCTCTTTGATATTTGAAATTTTGTTATATTTTTTACTTTTTCTTCCTCTCCTCTTTCATTTCTTTGTTTGTTTTCACATGCTGGAGATGCGACCTTAAGCCTCATGTCAGGCTCGGCAGGAATGAACTCTGTCACTGAGCTACACCCTCAACCCTAATATTGTCATTTAATTTTTAAAAATCATACTGGTGAATAGCAATGGCTTCTCCGTGTAGTTTTAATTCCTTGCAGTTTGTGGTTTAGCTATTTATTTTTTCAATGGAGACCTGAGGAGCAGGGTTCTTAATTTTAATGAAATCTATTCTTTTATTTTGCTTTAATGTTTTATGTATTGGTATTATGTCTAAGTTGCTTATTCTTCACATTTAGATTCATTATACTACATGACTACACTAAAATTTAATATCTTAAATAGCAAATATGTATTATCTCCATTATCTTTCAGTTAATTTTATTAAAATAAATGTGTCATTATTAAAAACATGATTATTATAGAGAGCTTCCTAGGGTAGGGGATCTTTAGTACTATTTAGGGTTTTTGTTTTTAAACAAGATTCCCATTCAGGGGTCTGATGGGGTTGCAGTTATTTCAAGTCTCGACTAAGGCACTGCTGTTAATTTCAGCAGGACTTAGCAATTCATGGACTGTTGGACTGATAATAGCAGTAAGTATCAGGGTTTGTTCCAGGTCCTCTGCTTCAATAGCCCCAAACATAAGAGCAGCATTTTTTTTTTTTTTTTGCAGTTTATCAAGCAAAAAAAAAAAAATGACAAACATATAATTTTACAGTCCTTTTCCAACCCACATTCAATGAGAAGGAAGTCCATGACCCAGCAAGTTATTGTTTGCATGCCCTGTGAGGAACTTATCAAAATTCATTTTTATCTCATGGAAGTTCACTTTCTCTAGTGCAATTTCTTAAAAACTTCTTCATCCCATTCAATTTTTGGTAACTTTGTCAAAAATTCATTGACCGTTCATGCATGGTTACATTTTTGGAGCATAGTGTTTAGAAAACCATGCTGCGCTGATTAAAGAAGTTTTCTAGTAAGACACAGAACCACATAGAATGAGTCTTCCAAACTAGTTCTACTGGAATTTTGTCGATAATTGTTATTAATCTATTGACAATCTGGGGAAAGAACTCTAATATTAAAAATATCAAGTCTTTTAAGTTACATATTTTTATATATTTTCCTTATTTATTTTGGGCCTATTTTTCCTTTCTTAGTATTGTTTTTAAAATTTTAGCTGGGTGCGGTGGTACACACCTATAATCCCTGTGGCTTGGGAGACTGAGGTAGCAGAATCTCAAATTCAAAGCCAGCCTCAGAACCTTAGCAGGCCCCGTCTCTAAAGAAAATCACAAAGAAAGCTGAGGATCTGACTCAGTTGTTAAATGCTCCTGAGTTTTCCTTGTTCCAATAAATAAATAAATAAATAAATAAATTTTCATTTAAAGATTTTTTAATTACATTTATTTTTAAGTGTTTATCCTTATTGTACTTAGTAATTTTAATATTTTCCAGTTGTTCATGGAGCTATTTCTCTTCACATCATGTTTCAGGAATTGTTTTATAAATTGTAATTTGCATTTTTAAGTTATCCCAGCATATTTAGAGTTAATATTGAATCACTGCAAATAAAATATATTAGTCTTGATAGAGTGAACCTCCGTAACCCACCTGATCCTTAGCACTATTATCATATATATTAAATTTTAAAACATTATTTTAAAAGCTGTAAGCTTTGCTTTAAACAGACATATATTTTTCTTCCCTTAATTTATACAAAAGGTTTTAAGCTTTTTTTTATGTGTGTGTGTGTGTGTGTGTGTGTGTGTGTGTTCTATTCACTCTCATATTTGCTCTCTCCAACTCTCTATTTGTTTATTTTCTTTCTTTTGGAAAGCTCTTGTTATGTTGCCCATTCTCATCTCAAGCTCCCAGACACAAGCAATCTCCCCTCCCTTTGAGTAGCTGGGACCATCATGCTCAACTTAGTTCTTTCCTGAATATCTGAGTTTCCTTGTGGAAATATTTTCCTTCTTTACTAGATCTTTTCAAGATCTTTACTTGAGGATCTGCTGACAAAAACCATATTGATTTTGTTTGCCTGAAAATATTTTGTTTTTTCTTCCTTATAGGTTTATGTATGTACATTTTCTCATCTTTTTTTCATTGTTTTAAATTTGTTTTTACAAATGTTTTCTGATGTCTATAATCACTAATATAATTATTAGTACCACCTATCAATCATATAGTTTTGTTGTTGCTCTTGTTGTTTGGTACCAGGGATTAAACTCAGAGGCACTCTACCACTGAGCCATATCCCCAGCCCTATTTTGTATTTTATTTAGAGACAAGGTGTCACTGAGTTTCTTAGTGCCACATTTTTGCTGAGGCTGGCTTTAAACCCTCAATCCTTCTGCCTCAGTCTCCCAAGCTCTAGGAATATAGGCATGGGCCACGGCGCCTGGCTTCAATCATATTATAGTTCCTTGTAAATAATGTATTTTTTAAGAACATTCCAGATATTCTCTTTGGATTTTACTCTATCTTTTTATCTTTTTTTTTATTCTTATAATATTTATTTTAACTTGATTTTTCGCAAAAGTATTGCTTTGAGTTTGTCCTCCTTGGAATTTGTTGAGCTCCTTAAACATGCATATTAAAGATTTTCCAAGACAGTTACAAAGTATATATCACTTTTTAAATTTTTAAATTAGTTTTAATTAGTTATACATGGCAGTAGAATGCATTTGTGGATTTTGATATATCATACATAGATGGGATATAATTATATGTTTGTAGTAGTATATGTTTGTAAAAAATTATATTTTTCTGAATGTACATATTCCTGAATCATATTGGTCATGTAGTCATATATATACATACAGTAATAATGTCTGTTTCATTCTAGCTATATTTCCTATCCCCACATCCCCTCCCCTCCTCTCCCATCACTTCCCTACCTAATCTATTCTTTCCTACTTCTCTCTGCCTTGTTGTGAATTAGCATTCAAATTAGAGAAAACATTTAGCCTTTGATTTTGTGGGATTGGCTTATTTCACTTAGCATGATATTCTCCAACTCCAGCCATTTACTGGCAAATGTCATAATTTCACTCTTCTTTAAAGCTGAGTAATATTGCATTGAGTATATATATCACATTTTCTTTATCCACTCATCTATTGAGGTACAACTAGGTTGGTTCCACAGTGTAGCTATTCTGAATTGAGCTTCTATAAACATTGATGTGTCTGTATCACTGTAGCATGCTGATTTTAAGACCTTTGGGTATAAATGAAGGAGTGAGATAGCTGGGTCAAATGGTGGTTCCATTCCCAATTTTCTGAGGAATCTCCATATTGCTTTCCATAGTTCTTTCACCAATTTGCAGTCCCACCAGCAATATATGAGTGTACCTTTTACAACACTCCCTCACCAACACTTGTTGTTACCTGTATTCTTGATGATTACCATTTTTACAGGAAATCTCGGAATAATTTTGATTTGCATTTCCTTAATTGCTAGAGATGAACACTATATATATATATATATATATATATATATATATATATTTGTGCATTGATTGCATTTCTTCTTCTGTGAAGTGTCTGTTCCTTAGCCCATTTATTTATTGGGTTATTTGTATGTGTGTGTGTGTGTGTTCTCATAACATTTTCCTCTTCTCTCCTTCTGGGAATGCAGTTCTATATATCTTGGACTTCTCCATGAGGTTGTGGGCTCTTAGAATTTTTCTATAATTTTTATCCATTATTATAATTTTAATTTTTTTATTAATTTTTTACTCAAATGTACTAATGTTTATATATGTATATATGCATATATATGTATATTATATAATATGCTGATGAACTCATACAATTAATATTTAATTTAACTTTAGCTACTTCTTTTAACTCAATGATTCTCATAGTTTAAATTTACTTTTTTGTTTTTGCTAAGAAGTTTTATACAGTCACTCATTAGTACAAAATTACATTTTTACTTTATATATTTAAACATCTTTTAAATTTATTTGTTTTACCATTCTAATCTCTGGTCTAATTTATTGACTGAATTTGAATAAGTCACACTGTCCAGAATTTTTTGTGTCTCCTCTTTTAGGTTGACAACTGGACATTATATAAAATAAATTATGGTGAATCTGTATTCTGTTATGTTTTTCTGAAGATTCTTGAAACTGCTTTTGTTTTAATGGGCAGTTGCCACAGTGTGGCTGGGCACAATTCACGAGCCACTTGTCAAACAGAAACAAACTTTATTTTTAGAACACACACGCTGCACCACACAAGCTCTTCAGGAATTCCCTCAGAGCCCAACTGCCACCACAGGCTTCTGGCAATCCTCACAACCCCCACTCCTCCCGTTCTTGAGGCTGATTGGCTGGGTCGTGTGGGCGGACCCAAAAGAGTCCCCCAATGAGCAGCTCCGTGGTCTGAAAGGGCGGGGAAACAGCCCAAAGCATCACCGCAGAGGAGCCAATCAGCTGGCAGCTGGAAGTTTGCTGGGGCTGCTGTGAGCCAATCAGCTGGAAGTTTGCTGGGACCGCTGTGAGTCAATCAACTGGAAGTTTACTGGGGCCCTTTCGGCTGTGGCTCTCAACATCTCCCCCTCTCTGTTTAAGCAATAAGCATGTGCTTTAGGGACTGTGCCTGCCTTAGGTTTTCCAATACTACATATGGTCCTTACCCATCATTGGATGAGCTGACCTCAAGGCGTCAGCCTCCTGTCTTAGGTTGGTACCATTGCAATTGGATGTTACCCGTCATTGACTACTGGTCCAGCATACAGCCACACCTGTTGATAGGCCTTTGTATCAGTGTGGGGGGTGAGGTTCTTTGCCTCATCTCTGTTGGCCCCCAAATTTTAGCTGAACAACCATCACAAGCAGAAGGGAGGAGGATACAACAAGCCAACTGACGGCTCCTTTTGGAAAAATTGTACCACCGATGACACCATCAGCAAAAATACCCCGGCACTACCACAAGTCACTGCACCAACAGATAGTTCATAATGCATACAAGTGATACATAGTCCAGGCAAGTTCTGCAAGCAGTTCAATGATAGCTATTGCAGAAGCTGTAGTTTGGTTTTATCTTTGTCTTCACCAGCACTGGGATGAAGATAGGAATTCTGGCAATAATATCTAAAGAAAAAATTATGTAACATTCCAGCAGGCACTAAAAGAAAACAATTTTCTGAACAATTTACATTATCCTGAACAGAATTATTAAATATAATGAAAAAGAAAGGTGAAAGTAAACAAACAGATCTGTTAACCTCCTTTTTTGTTCACATATTTAAACAATCCTCAACAGCTGTTTATCCAATTTAAATTAAACCATTTAAATCACGTGAATAAGAAAAAAAATTGGATCCATTTTTTCATGAGTGCTCGTCATGTATGATATATGGACATACGCACATACAAACATACAACACAAAACACAAGTATGCACACATAATATAATACATACAACACATAACATAATAGTAAAGGCCTTATAACTTTTTACAGGTGAAATCTCCATTGCAATGTTTAAAAACTCTATAGTCAAAAAATAGAACTGATCAGCAAAACATTAACCTAGGTCTGTATGAGCTCAAAAAACAAAACAGAACTTTATGATGGGGGAAAGGGCAATAATAAAATAGATATTGAAAAAAAAATCCTGATTTCATTAGCCTACAGGTGTGGGAGAACCACTGTTGCAGATGTAAGGATAGCCAAACTGGAGTTCTAGATATCAGCTCTTATGGATTTGAGCCAAATCATCTTCTTTTTGGTCTGTAGAAATCGATTTAGTTAATCTCCCTGGAATCCAAATCGGCTGCTGTTCTCCCTATGGAAACACACAAACAGACTCTCCTGGTGCGGCCGGGCTGGGGCTGGGGTCTAGCAGGGCGGGAGCCTGAGGTCATTGTTGGGGAATCAGGCTGCCTCGAGCTTTCACCGCAGCCACCACCGCTGGTGTAGTGCTGTTGGTTGGACACTTACACCCTCTGGTGATAGAAAGGTGTTAGTAGCAGTTTCCTGTTGTAACTTTTCCCCTGATGGCTTTTTCTGCTCTAAACTTCCTTCCTCTGTCTGACTAGCTCTAGAGACCTTCTCTTTTACTTGAATTTTTTCCTCTGTCTGACTAGCTCGAGAGACCTTCTCTTTTACTTGAATCAATATGTCTTCTCCTTCCTCTACCATTGTCTGAATTGAAGGCTTTGGACTAAGCAAACCAGATACGAACGTCCACAATGGCAATGTGCCAACTGGCAGAGTTCCTGGGCTTCTCTTTTCTATTCTCTTTAAATCTCCACCATGATGGTTCCATTGTGATATATCTAACAACTCCTCCTTAAAAAGCCATGGGCTACATTTTTGTATTGTATCAACGTATGCCCTGACTGCTCTTGATTTTACTGGGAAGCCTCCTTCCTCTAACAATTTACTTAACACTCTTTCAGTTTGTTTTTTTTTTTTTTTTTACTAATTTCTGATCCAATATTTCTACTATAACTATAACACAACCCAACAAGATAGCACCAAACAAAACCAAAACATAATGAAACAAAAATGAATCAAAAATTCATTGTATCAGCCTTTCTATTCTCCTGAAATGTCCATCTGTCCTTTCTCCCTATCTGTTCCTCAGACGCAAATAGTTTTTCCTCAGATGTGAGCGTTTTTTCTTCTCACCCATCTCCAGGGACAGGCAACTTAAAACACAAGCAAAACAAAAGGAAAGAAGAATCTTAAAATGGCTACCCATCCTCTCACCCTGCCCTCAGGGTCAAACAGTTTACCTTATCACTTACCGTCAGTCGTTCCCTGTGCGGGCCACCAAATGCCACAGTCTGGCTGGGCACAATTCACAAGCCACTTGTCAAGCAGAAACAAACTTTATTTTTAAAACACACACCACGCTGCACCACACAAGCTCTTCAGGAATTCCCTCAGAACCCAACTGCCACCACAGGCTTCTGACAAGCCTCACAACCCCCACTCCTCCCTCTCTTGAGGCCGATTGGCTGGGTTACATGGGCGGAGCCAAAAGAGCCCCCCAGTGAGCAGCTCCGTGGTCTGAAAGGGCGGGGAAACAGCCCAGTGAGCATCACCACAGAGGAGCCAATCAGCTGGCAGCTGGAAGTTTGCTGGGGCCACTGTGAGCCAATCAGCTGGAAGTTTGCTGGGGCCACTTTGGCTGTGGCTCTCAACAGGCAGTTAATATTTCAAAATGCAAACTCTGAATGTTAATCTTCCCCACATTAATTTGCTCATATTTCTGTTCTGTGCATGTGAATTCCAGCTGCTCCACCCCCCAGACTTCTATGAACTTTATATGAGCCTGGGAATATTTCTTTTTATTTTTTGGGACCAGGGATTGAACTCAGGGGTATTTGACCACTGAGCCACATTGCCAGCCATATTTTGTATTTTATTTAGAGACAAGGTCTCACTGAGTTTCTTAAAGCCTTGCTTTTGCTTAGGCTGGCTTTGAACTTGTGATCCTCCTGCCCCAGCTTCCCAAGTTGGTGGAATTACAAGTGTGCATCACCGGCTGTTTTTTCTTTATAATTAGGGCTCAGCTATTTGGTCATTGCATCCATGGGTGTGATTTCTTTGTTTCTCTTACTTCACTATTCTACTTGCGTATGTTTTCATTACAATTGAAAAACATGGGTCATGCTTCAGTTCCTTTCGTTTCCTCCAATTTTCTGTTTATATTCCATTTATATCTTTGTTAATTTTTTGATGTGTGCCAGTGGTTATGGAAGGTTTGTGAATTTATTCCAGTTATTCTTCTCTTTGTGCTTTAATTTGGAGTGTTTTAACTGCAGTATCATCAAGTTACTCATATTTTCTGTAACACTCAGTTCTTTGAGAGACAACGTTACATCACAATGAAACATCCTACATTAGGAAGCTGTTTTATGCCAGAATTTATTTAAACCATTGCATAAAATTACTTTCAGATGATGTGCATTAGATGCATATAAAACAGAAGTGAATTTAGTGTTAGACTTGAGTCTGTTTTAATATATCTCTTTAGGTATATACAAATATTTCAGAATTCAAAAAAATCTTAAATCTAAAGCATTTCTGGCCTCAACTATTTTAGATAGAGAATACACAACCTGTATGATGCCTGTTTTCAAGGTCTTGTCTACTAATCCCATCATTGTTAATATTTCTTTTTCAGCTGACTGATTTTGCTAGATTTTGTTTTGCTCTTTAACAAATGTTGGTTTTACAAGAAGGAAGTCAATTTATTTTAGATGCCCTTGATCTCTCATGCATGGTGTTCAGTTTTGTTAACATGTCTAAGGTAACCTATACTCAAGTATCATTTATCCTTATTTTTAAGTATTATTTTTCTGAATTCCTTACAGAATGTTCCAGATTTACATAAAGGTCCCTCCTTTTTGCACAGTCAGAACTCAATTGTCCTAAATGTTTGTAAGCTACTGGATTGTTTCAACTCATAGGTACTTGTTATGTAAACAATAATTGTGCTTTGTCCTATCTTCTTGAAGTAAGGTAGAAGAAATGAGAAACAGGCAGAAAAAGACACAATGGGAGGACAAAAAAAGAAGGTTTTAATTCAAAAGTTTCACATATTTTTCCAAGCATATTTTTCCCCAAACCAGTCTCTTTTCACAACCTGTTACTCCCAAACTCTTGGAAAATCTGTGAATCTACCCAAGTACTTTTAACTCCACCACCATCATCATCACCAATAGATATCTTAAGCAAAGAAAGATGCAATATTTTGAGGTGTCTATAATTTAGGGGACTTTTTATTGCAGTCTATTAATAAGATGATGAAGATCATGTCAGTCTGAGGATCCTGAGATTGACCAATCCATCAGAAACTTGAGATCATTGAACTGATATCATTTGTACACCTTCCCATCCCCACACCTCATCAAACTTTCTTTAAAAGAAAAGCCAGGAACCCCAAAACAAAGCCTCTCAATCTCAAGACTGTCCACTTTCTCCCTTGAATGCATAGTTCTCACTTTCATCCCAAAGGTATCTGTTGTGAGAATGCCCTCATTTTCCATTCCATGTATCTCTACTTTCCTAAATAAACCCTTGTCTGTGTGTCTCAGACTGGAGCATGCGGATTTTTTTTTTTCTATCACATATACCAAGAATCCTACATGTCCTGCATTAAATTCCTCTCTTTTAGTCAGTTTTTTCATCACTGTGATCAAAAGGCCTGACAAGAACAAAGTAGAAGAGGAAAGTTTATTTAGGACTCACTGTTTCTGAGGTTTCAGTCAATAGGCAGCTCACTCCATTGCTGTAGACCTGAGGTGAGTCAGAACATCATGGTGGAACAATGTAGAAGAGGAGAGTAGCTATGGACATAGTGAGAGAGAGAGAGAGAGAGAGAGAGAGAGAGAGAGAGAGAGAGAGAGAGAGAGAAAGAGAGAGAGAGAGAGAGCACTTTGCTCAACAAGGACAAAATATAAGCCTCAAAGGCATACCCCCAGTGAGCCACCTCCTCCAGTTACACCCCACCTGACTATACTTACCACCCAGTTAATCCATTCAAGTTAATTCACCAATTAGGTCAAGGAATTAGGTCAATGCTTTCATAATACAATCATTTTACTGCTAAACTTGCATTTTCTCACAGATGAGCTTTTAGGGGAAATCACTTATATAATAAACTATAACATTCCTCTTCTCTCTGGGAACTCCTCAGACTATTCTCCAGAAAGATTTCTTCTCCCATGAAATCCTTGATTTTTAACCCAGGGCATATAGGGGTTGATATTTAGTGCTAAACTTAAAGGATTCTAATGCAAGTGTTTGTGTGATTTCCACTTTGATACTTTACACCACAAATTCTGGCTGTCTCGGTTTCTCCAAATTCACTCCTACTTTTTCATCTTAATGAGACTGCCACACTCATGCTGAGTTTGTCCTTCTTATGCTACACTTGGGTAAAAAATTTTTGTACAGGGAAAAATAGAAGTTTAGTGAGTTAGAACAAAGGGAATGAAGAAAAGTTGAATAGAAAAAACAGTGGAATGAATCTGATATACCTTTCCAATGCACATGTATCAGTATATCACAGTGAGTCTCACCACCATATATATCCACAGGAATGGGACCTAATTTGAATAAGATATATTTCATGCCTGTATAAATATATCACAATAGATTCTATTGTCACACATAATCAAAAAGAGAAAATAAAAATTTTTAAAAATGTAAAAAAAGAACATTTGGTACAAGTGGAGCATTTAGCTCACGTTGAGTTTTTTTCTGTCATAGATAAGAATACTGGCTTCAAAATTCTAATATTTTATGAATTTGCAAATTATAAACTTAAAAACTGGAATCATTAGTTAATAAATGGAGTACACTTTTGCAAAAGAAAATCTTAACTTAGATGCTTTCTCCTAATATTTATTAGATTGGATAGCATGGTAGATATTTAAAGTGGATGGATATCTTTGTCTATAATCTCCCTGAGAGGAGGGACATGATTTCTTTCTTTGGCTACAGCCATCAATACATGAATTTTTAAATTTTACTGTCATTCAAAGTGATGCTTAATGTCAGTAGATAGAAAGATAAAAAAATTTAAATTTATTTCACAAGGTCTATGTATCCAAATATTATAGAGAAGTAAAATAAACTTATTTGTCAAAATTACTACTTTTATCTGATAACTTCATGATGTTTGGAATTAAGCCAACATTTCCCCTATCAAACAAGAGAAACCATCTTACAAACCAAATGTTTCTTAGTAATACACATTTGAATGGAAGTGATTCAATAAAATATCTTCTAACATTCTGAGTAAAGCTCAGAGTTAAGTTTTGACTTTGTACTTGAATGACTGTATGATTCCAGGTTAATCACTTAATCTCTAAAGGTTCATTTTTTTTTCCTATTTTGAAGTGAAAACTTTGCAGGATGGATTGAAGGTAAAATAACATAATAAAGGCAACCATAAATTTATATATGATAGAAGGCATCATAATCTGTATTGGGTAGGCTTTCTCAGAAGAAGACACTGAGAAAACCATCTCTTTACCAGTGATATTCTAAGGAAATACTTCCAAAAATATCTAGAAAGGATATAGGAGATTAGTTTGAAGCTGGAGAGGATGCAAAGAAATGGGACAATTTTAGGTATAAATTCAAAAGAGTAGCCTACTTCCAGTGTTAAGTTATTATCAGGATATATATTATCAGGATATATATTATCAGGATTTGTGTGTTCATGTCCAAGAAGCTAGGCTTTGAAACTCCTGCACAGGTCAGTCATTTGTTAGAATCATTACTGCCTGTTAGACATTTCCTATCACTTTTGAGAATGGGCACTTCCTAGCTATGTGCTCCTGTAACTTAAGTGAGCCACAGGTAGAATCTGCTCGCAACAAACCGTACAGAAGCCAGGAGAGAGCCTGTAGAACCTGCACAAAGGATCCTAGGTAATCTCGACAACATTCAGGTAGTACCCATACAGCACACTTTATCATTTTGTTGTTCCGTATCAGCTTCTTCATTGTCATTTTGACATCATCTTGCTGTCAATATAGTTGTAATATCTTTACCTTGTGAAGTTCTTCCCTACTTATTTTCTGTTTTGATAATCAGTATAAAGTTTGTAGTCTTATTTGGAGAGATACAAAATACAAGACTCAGAAGCTTATAGAGATTCCAGGCCATTGGGTGTGTCTTCTAACAATGACTCCATGGCATTCTCTCTCTTTCCTAATCCAAATTACCTTTGTATAGTCACACCAGTCATTCTTATCTATTTAGTTATTTTAAAATAATCTAAATAAAAGTAGAACCTTCCTCGTTTGCTGTTAAACTAGATATTGATGCTATTTCAAAACAATATTCTACTGTCCATAAGAATGGTGTATATGTATATATCTAAATTACATATATGTATAATATGTGTATATATGTAATATACATATTTTACAAATTGTATATATACATATATATTACATATACACATATACTATATATACTATATATATATGTGTATTACATGTGAATGCATATGTAATATATGTATATATACATTCAAAATGGTGCAATTCAAAAATAGTGTGTGTGTGTATATGTATGACCTTAAAGTGGGCAATATGTAAATAATATCTTATGATTCTGAAATCTGGGAAATCCAACATTCAGGAGTCAACAAATTTGATGTCTGGTGAAGGTCCACTCTGCTTCTTAGAATGTCTGAAGGTGCAAATACCTCCTTTATAAGGCTACTGATTTCATTCATGAGCATTCTTTCCTTTTAACATAACCTTCTCCTAATTGACTTACCTCTTAATACTATCACATTAACAATTAAGTTTCAACATATGAATTTTGGGAGATATCAGACCATAACAATATATGTATATCACTTATTAAAATAAGTATCCCTAGAAATAGTTAAGTAATAGTGGTCCTTGATTACATTTTATGTAATATAAGCTTGACATTAATTAATCTGTTCATATATGGACTGATTTTTCCACAATATTAAAGTGGAATATTTGGTGTATATTTTCTTTTATTTTTTAATGAAACTGACATAGTTTGTGAATTCTGTGAATTCTGTTTGGAAACATCAGTATTTTTATTAATTCTTATTCTCACATCAAGTTCTGAATGCAATAGAAGGGAAAACAAATTAAAGTCTTCCAATCATATATCAAATCTGTAATTTAGCCTGCTTCTCTAACTTGGGAAAAGGGGACAGTTAATATATGTATCATATTCCAAGAAAGGGATTCAGCCATATCAATGAAGAGAAGTGTCACTATTTATTCACATGAGACTAGTCTTTTCTATGTATCCAGTAAGGTGTGTGAATCCCCAAAGATCTTTCTATCAGTTACTCACTAGTCTTATATTATTTTTCTTAACTTAGCAAGTATGTGTTCAAGCACTTTTTTAGGGCATTTGGGCTGTTATAACAAAATGCCATACACTTGATGATGTGTAAACCATATGAATCTGTTTTTCACTGTTCTGTAGTCTAGGAAGTCCAAGATCAAGATCAGAACATTCAGTATCTGGGCATTCTCTCAGCACCTTTACTTGAAGATGGGACCTATGTCTCATAGACAGCATCCTCTCACTGTTGTCCTCATGTGGTGGATGGAGTTAATGAGCTTTCCAGGGTCTCCAATATCATCACCTTGAAGGTTAAATTTTAACATGAATTTTGAGTGAACACATCACAGCATGTACCCTTTTGTCTTGGGTTGTTTTATGAGTACCCAGTGGAATTTATAGGTGTGCATTTGGAATTTCATGTAAGGGAAAAGAGATTTCCTCATGTCTGCTACATGTCAAATCTTAGGCATTTAGGTTAAATTGCATGTGACTACAAAGATTGCTGTGATAATTTCAATTGGCATTTTAGGTTTAAGATCAACAAGTAATTAAAAGTAGCTTATATTCAACTACTGTTATTTCTTATGTGTTTATCTTTGGGGGGCTTATGCAGGTGAATAGTGGCTAAATAAAATATCAATGTAACTTTTCTTAATTGTATAACCATTACATCATTCAATACCAATGTTGGACTATCCCAAACATCATTAGTGAACACCCAATGCTTTACTCAAAATTAGATCTAATTTATTATTATACAATGCAGAATTTATCAAGACCAGGAAGTTATGAATTATCCATAAATGATACTATTCATTAACTCTTATGTAGCTTCATTGTAGTCAATATCTTGGCAACTGAGTACTCATTTCCCAATCTCATTTTTAACCATTTACTAGTTGTATAAGTTAGGCCAATTTTCTTAATATAACTGGTCTATAACATGTAGATAGTCATAATTACTAACAAGACTGTTGGGAGAGTAAAATGAAGTACCAAAGAAGTTTCTTTATAACCTAGTGTGCACAGTAACAAAGTAATGTTAAATTTGCATAGCACAATATACTCCCAACTGGTTCCTAGGTCCCATGTTGACAATTCTAGTGTTAGCCAGTTATGTTAAAGAATGAAAACAACGTTATCATTTTCCCACTGGATTAACTTATAGGTGATTTAGGTCTATCAAAGATAATAAAACCTAGAATTTTTATTTTTAAAAAATGTCAAGTTTTTACTAGCAAATAATGGAAAGGCCAATAATGTGTATGTATGAATGTTTGTGTGTGTGTGAAAGTGAGGAAATTATTGGATTTCATATGAGTTTATTTCTCATTCTAAGTTTGGCTATTAATTTCACATTCCTAATTGGATGAGAATAACTGTATTATCCCAAGAAACACTGTCATTTTATTGTCTAAAATGGAGGGAATTGAATTGAGTAAAAAGCTCAAGAGACAATTTGTTCTAACAAGACTTAATGTCAAGGTTCATTGACTGAAAGGTCAGAGTAAGGTTTGCATAAGCTTCTGACCTTCTTAGTGACTCACATGCTCAAATCCATTAAATATGTGTTTCATCAATCATTTAGTGATCACTTAGTTCAAAGAACAAAGCTGATCCAAAACCTCCTGAATTTAAGCCTATTTGTAGAAATCAAAAATGTGATTTCAATTGTACACAAATTAATATGTCTTATTGAGCCAAATAATAGTAGAAAGATTCTTGAAGTAGGATACATGAGATATTTGAAAAGACCTACTTCTTTTACTTATTGGCTTTATGAAACTTGGATGTCTAGCACTCAATTTCTCCACCTATAAGATAACATAGGTAATAATTAACATTTCCTGTCCCTTACTCTTTCTCAACATCTATCTTCAGCTTTGCTTCTCAAGGGTTAATTCATCTTTTTGCAAACTACATGTAGTTTATATAATATCAACAATTGCATTACCAGAATAAAGCTAATTGGACATTTTTGTAATGTCCAAATATAATAATGTTTAAAGCAAAAAGAAGGAAGAGTAGGAGAAATTATCTTTAGAGACTATACACATCCAACTGGTGAAATGTTCCAACACATTGAAAACTCTTATAGTCACTTTCACTTCGAACCATGGTGAAGTAACTAGTACTAACTAGTGCTCTTGTCAAAAGCAGCTATAAAGCTATATGGGATATATGAAATTATAACTTTTATATACTGTACAAAACAATGCACAAGCTTATTATCCAGGAGCAAAAGTTGCCCAGAGAAAACTTTAAGTATGGCTTGAAAGGAGGCAGAGCAGGAATAGATCGATTCACACTCATTGATGCTAGGAGAAACAGGACACAGTGTCAGACTGCTGAGTTGGCTGGAATTTGTGGGACAGGGCAGGAGGGAAAATAGACATAAACAGAGACATCCCAGAAATATATATAGGAGACTGTAGTGTAGAAGGCCAGAATTATGAAGCAGATAAGAGAATAAATACTGGGAAGTTAGTAATTTGATCAGAAGTTCAGAGGTAACACAAATTTGAAAAAAAAAGGCATTCTGGTCAGAGTGCATGAACCTCACTAAATAGTCTAGGTTTTCAATTAAGACAACACAATGGCCTCAATGGAGAAATGAGGAAAATATAACCATGGATCAAGAACACTTTAGACCTAAAAAAGTTTATTGTATTCAACTAACAAAGGATAAAGCTCTGAAATGAGAAAATATCCTGTTTGATGAAAATTTAACATTCTTTGAAAGAAAACAAGCAAAAAAAATTCAGAATAGCAAAAAAAAAAGTGATGGACTTCTCTGATGTCCTTTAGATAGTCAAAAATATCTAGACATGTAAAGTAGCAGAATGACTTAATACAAAGAAAAGCACAACCGATAAAAACAAATACAGAAGTGTTAGAGATGTTAAAACTAAAGAAGACTTTAAAATACTATTACACAGATAAGATACAGATAAATAAGGACTTAAAGGAAAATGCATATATTATGAGTAAAGAGATGAGAAAAATTGTTGGGAAAATGAAACGTCAAAGAAATCCAGATGGAAATTGTAGAAGAGAAAAATATGAAGTCATGAAGCTGGAGATCATATTGCTCATTGGTAGAGTGCACACTTAGCATAATTAAGACCTTGGGTTCAATTCATAGCACTGAAAATAAGAGGAAATAAAGAATAAAAGAAAAAGAAAAGAAAATATAAAATCTGAATTGAAAATGTCAAAGGGGAGATTTAATACAATATTTTAAAACAACAAAGAAATGGTCAGTAAATTTACTATAGGGTAACAAAAGCAATTCAAAGGTATCAGAGAGAAAAATATGTCTGAAAACAAGAAAACAAAACTCTAGAGAGTATGTTTGTATTGATTATATGCTGCATTATTATTGTTATTCTGTAGATATTTATGACATAAACATTAAGCAATCTTAGATAATTTAATTGGAATCCTAGAAAGAGGAAATTTGCATAAAATATTTAAAGATGCAAGAGATTAAATATTTCATATTTGGTGAAATATCAATAGCTAGAACAAGGAAACATGTATATCAGTGAAGACACATACAAAAAATATATGTACACGGACAAAAAACAAAACACTCATACCAGTTTACAATTTATTAAATGAATAATACTTAGAAAATATTAAATTATTTCAGAGAATAAGGACTTACTATATAGGAGAAAAAGGTAACATTAAAAGCAAAATTTAAATTACAATCAGTGCAAGCCCATAGATAATTAATCAATGTTAAAGGGTCAAGCCTTTTCAATGTTAAAGGAACAAAAAAAAATTTTCCAGAAGTTATGAAATTTATGGGTAAATGAATGGAACTGGAGAACATCATGGTAATCAAAATAAACCAATCCCCCAAAACCAAAGACCAAATGTTTTCTTTGATGTGTGGATGTTAATTCATAATAAGGGATGGGGGACTAGGGAAGAATAGAGTTACTTTGGATTAGGTAGAGAGGAGTGAAGGGAGGGGAAGGATATGGGGGTAGGAAGGATAGTAGAATGAATCTGACATTATTACCCTATGTACATATATGACTATATAACCAGTGTGATTCTACATCATGTGTAACTAGAAGAATGAAAAGTTATATACCACTGATGTATAACATGTCAAAATACATTCTACTACCATGTATAACTAATTAGAAGAACTAAAACAAAATAAAATAAAAATATATAACTTAAGATATTGCCTTCCAAAAGATTCTTTAAAATCACTTACCAAAAGTGAAGATTAAATGGAGATTTTTTTAGACATCAAAAAATGAGAAATATTTGTTTCCAAGCAGAATGGTAATATTTTTTAAGTTAAAAAGAAAATTCTCAGCTGGGTATTATGGCCCATGCCTGTAATCCCAGCATCTCGGCAGGCTGAAGCAGGAGGATTGCAAGTTCTTCTGCAACTTAGCAGCGAAGCTCTGAGTAACTTAGCAAGATCCTGTCTCTACATTAAAAAATAAAGGGGGCTGGGTATATGGCTAAGTAGTTAAGCAACTCTGAGTTCAATCCCCAGTACAAAAACAAAACAAAACAAACAAACAACAACAACAACAACAACAACAACAAAACACCTCTGGTTAAAGAAAAAGATGTCAGATAGAAACACAGGTTTAGGGACTGGGGTTGTTGCTCAGCTATAGAGCACTCACCTCGCATGTGCGAGGCCCTGGATTCAATCCTCAGCACTACATAAAAATAAATAAATAAAATAAAGGTATTGAAAAATAAAGGTATTTAAAAAAAAACAGGTTTAAGCAAAGGAATGAAGTATGCAAAAAAATGAGTATCTAAGTGGATATAAAATAATGTGGTCATTTCTGATATCTTTAAAAGATAATTTCCCATGTGGGGATAAACTAATAATAAGGTATTGAGTGATTTATCACATCCAAAAGTTAACGTTTGAAAATGATAGCACAAAGCACAGGAAGAAAGAAATGGAAATTTGCTGACTGAAGTTTCTAATGTATTAATTTATATAATACTATTTCAAAATATATTGTGATACAGCAAAAATGCACATTGTAAATCCTAGAGAAAAAATGAAAATAAACAATTATATCAAGTTATTTATTGACTTATCTATGTCAAATAAAATAATAGTGTAAGTGCAAAATCATAACTAAAACACTCAAATCATTAGAAGACAAGAAAATAGGGGGAATAAATGAAGACTATATAGACTTTTATCTAGAAAAATAGTAATATCACAGACTCAAAACATAATAATCACAATAATTGCATTAAATAAAAGTGGTCTAAAACACTACTTTAAAATCAGACAATTCTGAAATGATAAGTCTCAACTGTATGCTTTCTACAAGAAGGCATTTAAGCTATGAATCTACAGGCAATTTAAAAGTCAGATTATCAGAAACACTAAATGTAAGTATGCTGGAATGGATATATAAATCTGGGAAAAGAGACTTGGATTGAGGAACATTGTCACAGACAAGAACAGCATTTCATAGTGTTACAATTTATCAAAAAAATTATGGAAAGTCACCAAGTGAAGGAACTTTTATAAACATAAAATAAAAATACTGTACACTGAAGGAAAACAAAAATCTACTGCTATATTTTCAGATGTAAGCAGACTTTACTCAGAAATTGATGGTATACATTAGAAAGATTTTAACAAATCAGATGAAATTAAATAGATTAACTATATCTTATGGGAATGGACATCTGTGACATCAAAAGTTAAATGTTGTGTTTACATTCCTGATAGCTCTGGCCTTATTAAAGATTTACATTACCTAATAAAGGCCTTGCCCTCTCTGGTCTTGCTATGTGGGGACAACTTCTCAATTCTTTCACATCCTGGTAAGAGATTAATGACTTCTCTCATCTTCCTGGTATTCACTGACATTTCCTGCCCAGATCACTCCACCTTGACCCCTTCAGCCCATCTGCTTCTCACTGAGCATCTCCTGGGCCTCGTCACATACTCAGGAAGGAGAGAAGAGAACAGGAGAACAAATGAAGCCTAGGACATACAAATAGGCAGAACACCTTCACTTCCTGGGATACCAGTAGAAGTAGAATACAGTGGCAGAGTCAGCTGGATGTAGTAACATAAAAGAGACAGTGGTATTGAAATAGACTCCTGGAAATTTGCTGAGTTCCCCTTGAGCATTCAGTAAGATGTTATCAGAGCAGGTACATGAGGGTACAGCCTGAATCCAAGAGAGGAATCAAACTAAAGGACTGGAAGAACATAGTGTTCATGCAGAAGCAAGAATAGCTCTGGTTCCAAGCCAACCAAATAGGAAAACCTGATGATCTAATACTTTGGGTGACTGATTAGAAAAAATAATAATTCAAACAAGATAAATGAGTAGTAAGTTAACACACACACACACACACACATACACACACACACACACACAAAGAAAGAAAAACCTTTAAGGCTGTAAGATATTGGGGAATTACAAAACAAAATCATAATCTGGTACTACTACCAATTAATTAGAATAGCTAAATATAATAAAGATTAGCTATCATGGTAAAGGTGTGGACAAAATATAATTCTCCTACATTGTTAAGCAGAAAATAAAATGGTACAACCATTTTGAAAAACAGCTTGTCAATTTCTTAAAAATGGTTAAAATATATGTACCATCTAATCCAAATGCCATATACCTAGATATTTACCCAAGAAAACACAAACAATTTGTCAATTAAGGACTTATATACACATATCCACAGCAAATTAATTTGTGATAGCAACATCTATGTTTACCAACAGGTAGCTGGATACACAAGATGTGGGTCATTCATGACTGGAGTACTATACAATAATATAATCAATAACACTCAGCAAGAACAAACTATTGACACACACAGAAACATGAATCAATCTCAAAATAGATAAACTGAGTAAAAGAAATCAGTCAAAAAAGAATAATTCTGTTTGTGTAGATTTTTAGAAAATACAAATTAATTCATAGCTATAATATGCAGGTCATCCCTTGTCTACCCAGACAGGTAGATTTTGGGAGAGTCATAACCAAAAGTATGCAAAAAGGTGTGAAGGAGGCAATGAGTATGTTCATTGTTGTTTGTGGTGATAATTCACAAGTGGAAACATAAATCATAATGGAATAAAATTTAAAAAAATAACTTAATGACTTTGAGATACACAAAATTCATTAGCACACATAAAGAACCAATAGTAAATGATAACCTCATATATAATACTGTTAATGAAATTTTAAATAGTTGAATATTTGTGGAAAATATTGTAATCCCATATGTTTGACAATGGATTTTATGAAGAAAATATTTTTAAAAATTCTACAACTCCAAAATATACATAAAATACCCGATGCAATGGGAAATTAATTTAAGCCCAAATTTGGAAATAAGAAGATAATATAATTGCTAATAAGCATATAAAAAATCAACATCATTAGTTTTAAGGGAATTTATTTTAAAATCACAGAAATGTACCATCTCTTTCCAAAATAACCAAAATTTAAGAGTCTGTCTATACCAAGTGTGGATTATTATGAGCAATAAATACAAATGCTGTATGAAGCTGATAGAATTAAAAAAGGTATTTTGGATATTTCTGTTTTGTAATTTCTCAAATAGATAAACATACTCATATATGAATCAACAGTTGAAATTCTATGTACTGCCAGGAGTGGTGACACACACAACAGGAATAATATCATTTTACCTGGGGGCTAAACATCATTTTCTGGGCAACTTGGAAGGCTGAGGCAGGAGGATAGTGAGTTCAAAGCCAGCCTAAGCAACTTAATGAGGCCTTAGCAACTCAGTGATACCCTGCCTCTAAATAAAATATAAAAAGAGCTAGAGCTAGGGGTATGGCTTAGTGATTAAGCACCCCTGGGTGCAATCCTTGTTACAAAAAGAGAGGGGGGGGAGAAAGAAAGGAAAGAAAAAGAAAATAAATCCTGTGAATTACAGCAAATGAGAATATATATTTATACACAAAACCCCCCACAAATGTTCATATCCACGCTATGAAAATAGCTACAAAATTAAAATAGTCAATTTTTATCACTCAAGAATGTATAGTCAGACTATGGTAATTATGGCATATTTATACAATGGTACACAACTAAATTATAAAATAAATTATTTGAAACTATTTCTACAACTGAATTAACTTCATAAGTTTGCCATACATACGTTATGCATTATCTATTATTCCATTTATTTAAACTTATAAAATTGTCAAAATTATTTGCAACAAGAATAATATCATTTTACCTGGGGTTATTTGTAGGAAAAATGGACTGGAAGAGTACATGAAGCAATACTTTGGGGTTGATGGAAGTATTTTGTTGATTGGTAGGGTGGTTTTAAGGGTGTATACTTTTGTCAAACCCTTCAGAATACATATTTGAAATGGATGATTTTATTGTATGTAAGTTATATCGCCATGAAATTTATGCAAAATTATATACACAAATTCTAAAATAACCAAAGTATAAGTATCAAATGACATAAAAAATTGACTTAATTTCATCTTGATACACTTGCAGTTTCCAAAAGCTTACTAACATATGAAATTTTTCCATGTTACCTTATAAATGTTTATAGGGTTCTTTCCCATTCACAGAACCCCAACTTCTTACCTCTACAGCCACTTTTAATCCTTTCCAGCACAGTTAAATATCAGGGATCTGGAAAGTAATACAACAAACCATATAACACACTGTGTAATTGAAATGGACCATAATCACTAATATTAAAGACAGTGAATCATTCTAATAGAGCTGTGTTCAGCAAACAATGAAAAATTATGTGCCAGAAAAGCTAATGCTGGTTTTAAAATGAACAGAAATGAAGTGAAATGGAACCTCACTTGTTATTCATGAAGGTCAATTTAACGTGATTATTTTTTCCCAACATCACAGCTTTGTGATTACTGTTGTATACCTTAGTGCTTTTTTATCACCTAATAAATGTATAACATAACCAGCTGGTGATGATTTTGTTTAGAACTGAGTCTAAATGCCCCCCAACCAGCATCAACTTAAACATGCTACTAGTTGCAATGCAAACAAGTTTCAATGCATCCTGTCAAAAGCAGTAGGGGGCTTTCAAATATTAGATTTTTTTTAATGATTTCTGTGGATAAAAGCAACTATGGGTTACCCTTGGGTGAAATATTGCCTTTACAACCCAATGATCTCTTGTTAACTCTACTTTTAATGATATATTTGCCTTCAATACATATCCACTTTGTAGTCTTAAACAGGATATAAGTTTAGACCCTTGTTTAAAACAGGATGCATGCTGGCATTGAGACCCTCTGATAATTTCAAAGAAACTTTGAAATCCCACATATGAAAATTTATACAAATGTTAATTAATATGTGCCTAAACAATTTCATCATCAACAGTTCTCTAAGAGAGCTAGTATTTGAATGGCAAATGAACTATTTGGTAAATGAAAATTTCCATCAATTTTGGCCTTACCCGTGTCTCAATAGATTCTATCAAAAAATTTACTGTTTTTTTTTTCTGTGAAGTTCATCCCATTTTGTGCTTATCTCATTTTTAATTTTACTAAAATCCCAGAGAGACAAATTAGTAAGGTGGCAGAGCCTGGCTGAGAGCCTTCATTAGCTCAGCGCTAATAACTTCTTTCAGCACCACGGATAGCGCCTGACATCACAACTCAAGCTTATCCAAAAGCTAATTATTTTCCCTGTTATAAAACAAAGGTTCTATATCAAAGGCCCATAATGCGACACAGTACACCCTCTAGATGCACTGATTTGCAAAATAAATCAACTGTGTCAGGGAGGAATTTAAGCAGAAATTACAGCAAATTGCAATTATACTTGCAATGGTGCACTATTTAAATGCATTGTCAGTTGTTCGTGGCAAGAAGGCATCCACGCCACTCTGCAGGTTGAGAGAAAAGGTTGAATTCTCATCTGTCACAGTAATAAAAGTGTTTTGTTCTTGCAAGTTATAGATTCTATTATAGCTTAGTTCATAAATATTCAAATTATGTGTGGAGAGAGGAGACCAAAGGACCTGTAGTAGATTGCACAAAGAAATGTATTAATTATACACATGCATACCCAAACACACATGCATACTCACATACACAACTATTTTTAGACAGTTTTGATTTTGTGTATTTTCTCCCCTGAATAGATATCTCTTCTTTCTTACAAAACTTCTAAACTGTATACTCTAGCTCACTTAGAATAACACAGGCAATTCATTCCCACAGGCCACAGAGCCTATCCTTCAGATTACACGATGTCCTCAGAGGTTTAGGATAGAGCTGAAAAACAGACTAAAGTTTACTGAACTGGAAATTACACTCAGATGCTAACTAGCACCCCACAGAATTTCCCAGTGGGTCTATGTCTACAAAATTTCAAAACTAAAGTAGAGTTGAGGAAGAAAATAATATTTCCACTTCTTTCTTTCTCAAGACACAAGCTGATTATTTGGAGCAATGCTTGTATACCTTGTTTTCCTTGGGGTGAAATCTTTAGGGGTCTCTCTGACTTCAACTCATTTTTAAAGAGTAGGTAGAAAAGAAACTAGATGCCTGTGTGCCCCCTCAGATAACCAACATGCAACCTAGAAAGTCTGAGTGTGTGCAGGTGATTAAAAATATACTACAAAACTGATGAAATGTGTCAGTGATTTAAAATATTTAATGTCCCCTATATTTTGTTTTACCTTGATCCTATATTCTTATTGCACTATCTCTCACATACCTATTCTTTTTATTCCTTGATTTAAAAACGAAAATTTAAAAAAACTAAATTGAGAGAACTATCATCTGTAATTTTATCTTGTTTCCTCTTTGAACTTGGCTTATGGAACCTCTTTTCCATATTAATGTTGCTATTTTACTCACCACTGTCTCTCTTTCATTTTCCTTAGTTTGTTTCCTGGATTTTTATCTTGAAATCTTTCCTTATATGCTGGGCAGAAGTCTTCCCCTTGAATTCATTTGTTATTCTGGTCTCAATCACCTTATTGAGTTATTTTCTTTGCTGCAATCAGTCTTTAAATACAATCTGGTAAAGATACAGCGATGATTTTTGACAGCCTGACCTTTCTCAGCTTTCTTACACTTGTTTAATTAGGTACTACGTGCAGCTGTGACTTGATCTTTACAGTTTTCCTCTGGAAAAAAAGAGAGAGATGTTGTTTAAAGAAGGTCAGATTTGGCAGGTTTTCCAGTTACTTCAGTAACTGACATGGGAGCCTTAGGAGCCAAAGAGGCTTGGGAATTCTATACCAGTGTCTTAAAAATAATTTTAAAAATATATTTGGGAAGACCATTCGAGTTCAAGAATAAGTTATAAGGAAGGGCTTTTCACTTCTGGGGCTGACAGACTGAAGTGATTGCAAGTCATGACTCTGAAAGTGATCATTTTGGTTCATATCCAATGAAGCTATAGGCCAAAGCTCAGATTCTAATAAGAAAAAAAAATGCACATCAAGTAGCTCAAAAAGCAAAGATGTTATGCTAATTTTAGGTTAAAATGTAGTTGACACGTCCAAAGTGTTTAGATATTGGTTATGAGTCTGCCTAAATTATTGGAGGAAGGTAATGCAAGTGTACACCATCAATATTAGGTCCTAGAAAAGAGTGAAGTAGAATCGCACATAAAATAAGGACATTGCATTCCAGTTCCTAAAGCATCATCAACTCTCTAATTTTATTTGTCTTTTCATCATTATTTATTTTAATTCTTTATTTACATAATTATAATTAGCATATGCATTGTCAGTAAAACATCTTGATATTTTGTGATATTCAATTATTTTATCTGGTATGTAGGACTCTTTTAGTATCCTTTCCATATCCGTTAGATTCAGTTATTTTTCCAGTGTAGCATATCTAGAAGGAAAAAAGCCACAATTTAGAACCAGATCTAATGGTCAAAAAGTATGTGATTCTCATTTGTTCTTATACATTGATTCTACTCACTTTAAGTATGATATGTTATCTAGCAACTTTAAAAGTTTGTTTTTTGAGTTTATTATATCATCGATACAAAACAGTGCCTATGATTTTAAATAAAACGCACAGTAACATTCACCTCTGGCTGTGCTCTAACCCATTTCTGTTTATATGCTCATTGTTTTTCTTTGTTGGGGATGATACATCTAGAAAATAGTTTTTTAAAATTCCACTCTATGCATCAGAAAAGTATGTTTTCTCAGAGTAAAATAACTCCACAGCGTGCCTCAGAAAATTCTGATGGTCCAGGAGAATCAATCCAATTTGATTTAATTCAATTCAATAAGTATCTTTATTGCATGCTTATCTTGTAATCAATCCAATGATAGAGTTATGAGAGATACAGAAAAAAAATTGTGATGGTTTCTGCCTTACAAGAATGTAATATTTCATGGTAATAATATGATGCTGACATATGCCACATCTCAATAAAATTCTAGGATGGTTACTGATTATGTTCCAAGAGGAGTAATCCTGTTATGCAATTTCAAAGCAGAGAGAATGCAATAGTAGATGAATTGGTCATGGAACACTATATGGAAAAGCTGGAGTTCAATATGTGACCTGCATGATGAATTAAAGATGGCTAGACAGATGTGTGAAATAAAATAATTTTTGTCCATATTAAAGATTCTGAAGTAGGACTTTCATAGAGCTCACACAGAATAGCAGAAAAACATCCCTCCCTGGGGAGGAAAGCACTGTTGAAAAGTTAGAGGAAGAGAAAACTCAGTGAGTTATGCTACCGTTCACAGCAACTTCTCAAAAGTTAGTGAAACTGTTGAAATAAGAAATGACACATGCTTCCGTTTTTTTTTATTGCACCTTAATTTATTCTTCAGATAATTAGAAGAGGCTGAAAAGAAACCACACATTCCTCAACAATGCTCTTCCTAAATACACTATTCCATATTACTACAATTAGATACTACTAAAGTGTACACAAAGATAAACATGATCTTTTATACAGAGTATGTCATAGTTCCAAGAAATATGGTTAACTTGGATAGAAGGGAGATGCTGATCAGTATTTTGAGTGTGTCGCTATCTATATGTCTGCTAGGGAAACATATATTCCTGCACATGTGGACAGGTGCTTGCACACCCACACAGAAATGATGAAGCATTACCCAAATCTAATAAAAAAGATAACTGTAGGATCAGTGAGGAAACAGATTGGACAGAGGGACAGAGAAGAAAATGATACTATCTAAATAATAAAATACTTTGCTCAACAGTATTGGGATACTTGCAATCCCATATATCTAATGAGTCAATATCCAAAGGAAAAAAAAGAATTCAATGACAAAATAACCCATTTGAAAAATGGGCAAAACACCAGAATGGACATTTCTTAGAAGAAGATATACAAAGGGTTAACAAGTACATGAAGCGAACTTCAACATCACCAATCATCAGGGAAATGCAAATCAAAGCACCATGAATACCACCTCACACCTGTCAATATTATTGTTTATCAAAAAAGACACAATGACAAGTGTTGGTGAGGTTGTAAAGAAAAGAGAGCCCTTGCACATGAATGTTGGGAATGTAAATTGGTACAGCCCTTATGGGAAGCAGAAGTTACCAAGAAACTAAAAGTAGTACTACCATATGATCTCAATGTTGTATATTTATTTAGGAACTAAATTTGAATGTTGAAGAGACATCTGTTTCCCCATGCTCTTGCTGCATTCCAACATTATTTGCAATAGCCAAGATGTGTGTGCGTGTGTGTGTGTGTGTGTGTGTGTGTGTGTGTAATAAAAATGGAAATTCTTCATTCACAACAGAGTGGATGAGCCCAAAAGTTATTGTATTAAATGAAATAAACTAAGTAAATTTTCTGCATTATATCACAGTTGGAATTTAAAATAGTCTTATTCAAAGAAGAAGAGAGTAGAGTTACCCTTGCCTGGTGCAAGGAGGAAGAGAAACAGAGAGTTATTGTCCAAGAGGCATACAGTCACAGCTACATGGTGTAATCGAGTTTTGAAGATACAATGTTCAGCAAGGTGATTGTAGTTAAAAGTATTATACTACATATTTGAAATTTGTTAAAGGGTTAATCTTAAGGATTCTCATGACACACACACAAAAAAGAAAGAAAGAAAGAAAGAAAGAAAGAAAGAAAGAAAGAAAGAAAGAAAGAAAGAAAGAGAAGTAAAGAAAATGGCTACTATATGATGGGGTAGAAATATTCATTAGCTTAATTGTGTCAATCTTTGCATAATGTATGCATATATCAAGTCATCAAGTTGTACACCATAAATATGGGTAATTTAAAAAACTTTGACAAGTTTATCTCAATACAGATGTAAAACAAAACAAAATGGAATTTGAAAATGAAATAAATAAAAACATATTTTAACAAATGAACCAAATTGCTTATCAAGTTGGTAGCACTGCAACAAAAAATAAGTTACTCAAGTAATTTTATAATATAGAATTTTGATTCATCTTTTTTCTGATGTATATATAATTAAAGCAAACTGTAGAAAGTAATCTTTGAACCACATTTGTTAGTCTCATTAGAAGAAATATTGATGCTGATCTTTTGAAGTGATTTTATACCCACATACATATGCTTATGTATTAAAATATAAGGAAGTAATTAAGTAATATCATTTTTATTCAGAAAAAAAGATTGTCACCATTGCAGATATATGATGGATATTTAAAAACAAAGACATTATGTTAAAGCTCTTAATATTAAAGTTGAATTGGAAATATAAAATCATGATTTTTTTTCTTATAAAAACTCCATGTTTTATCTATATAAAAACCGAAGAGCAATGACTTTGTAGAGAGGGAAACAAATAAGGTAAACAAATATGTAAGACATATTTGGAAGGTGAGATATTATATAGAACAATAGCAAATCAATTACATTTAAAAATAAAAGTTTCAAGTATAGAGTAAAATAGATTCAAAAGACATGATAAATGCAAAATTCTAAATGTAGATCTTATTTGTATCTTGTGTGAAACATACCAAAAAAAAAGAAAATTTTAATGTTCATTGAGTATTAGATAATAACTGATAATACAAGGAAATTCTCTATTAGACCTTGTTGCTTAGAAAAATAAAGCAAAGTATTTCCAATAGAAATGATATAATGCCCAGGATTTGTTGTAAAATACTTTGGAAAGTAGAAAATAAAATTTTAGATGGTACAAGATTGATGGAATATCAGTAATTACTAAAGATGAATTATGGGCATTTTAAGGTTCATTCTTCTACTTTGGGATATATGTGAAGCTTTTCATAATGAAAATAGAAAAATAAAGCGGGAAAATGGAGATAACGCCTACCTCCTTTGAATGACCGATTTCAGATGGCCATATGGAAAATTTTCAATGAGGAGGGGTAGTATCCTGCCAGTGTTTTCTCAGTCCTTCACATATGATCACCTAGCATTAAATGTGTCAATAAAATGATTTATCTTCAATTGTTATTATTTCATTAACAATCTATGCAAAAATATATATGTTAAGAGTCCACTGTACAGATGTGTTGCTGTACAAGACAAAAACTTTTCTTTGCCTCAAGGATCAAGCAAAACAAACTAGAATCAAGCAAACAAAATTATAATGAGTTTCAATAATTAACTGTGAAGAAAACAAAAGAGGAACTCAACGAACAGTATTGGAAATGTGATAGAGAGGAATCGAGGATATTCCCTCAAGGTTCGTGGTCTCTGATAGTCCCACAACTTGTCTTCATTGTTCAATCAAACCTTACTCTTGATAGGTGAAGGTATTTTTCAAATATATTAATGACCCAAATCAATTGACCTAGAGATTCAGAGATCACCCCAATGGTCCAGAGATAGTTGGTGGCAGAAGAGAAAGCTAATGATGTTGAACCGTGAGAAGAACTGCTGGATGGAAGACCCAGGTGGCTGTGTGGCATCAACCTCAGAGCAATACCTTTTTGATCACAAGCCATCAAACAGGAACCTCAGTCCTGCAACTGCAAGGAACTGATTTTGTCAACAAGAACAAGATTGTAACAGAGGTATTTTTAATTTTTTTTAAATTTAAATTTATTTTTATCTACAAGTTCCAGAATAGAACTCAGTCTGGTGACATTTTACTTTCAGCCTTGTGATACCCTGAGTAAAGAACCATAGTCTGTCACATTGTATCGAAATTCAGTGGGAAGCTGAATATTCTCACCTTTGGAAAAACTGGCTTTTAAGTAAAATGAATGGAGCTTTTGTTAAAGACGGTGGTTGAGGCAGGAGAATCGCTTTTCTTTCAGGGATCCAAATAATTTGAGACTGGAGAGAGTTTGAATGCAACAAATAATTGGAACGCAGATTTAATATGTCTGAGGTACTGCTCAGACATGGGGACACAGGTGAATAAAAGTCAAGGGTGAAGGGTGGAGCATCTCAACCTTAGCTGATCAGAAAGTTGATGATGCAGACAATGGCAAGTCAGAGGAGGCAGAGTCATGGGGGGAAGGATAATGATTTGAGTCAGATGCAAATACAACGGGAAGGGTGGAAATGCTGGAAAGAAACAAAAGAGAAATTCTGACCTGCAGTGAAGTATCTGGTAGTCATTTAAATAAAATTAATATTTAAATGCCAGAGTATGAAAATAGGCATATTTGTGGAAGCAGAAAGAAATGAGAAATCTAGGGATTAAACCTAGAGAATGATGAACAGGGCATAGTGGACCTGTCCTGCCCAGGCTGCCCTGAGTAGATCTTACATGTTTCTTCCTAACTGGGTGTTTCCTAAATTCGCAGATCAGTGGCTTGACCAAGGCCACAGGGAGGGTATATAAACCATGGATATCAGTAAACAACAAATCAGGCCAAAGTCCTCCAGCACCTCAGAGAGCCAGTTGTTAACCTAGAATACTGAACAGAGGGAACCAGAGTGGTTTTACTAAAACATTTCTTCTCTGGTTGATTGCCAGAGAAGAAATTGACACACAAAAAAATATGTGTTTCCACCACACATGGTGTGCATGCCTGTAATCCCAGTGTCTTGGGAGGCTGAAGCAAAAGGATTTAGAGTTCAAAACCAGCCTCAGCAACTTAACAAAGCTCCTGAGCAACTTAGCGAGACCCAGTCTCAAAATAAAATAGTATAAAAGAGCTGGGGATGTGGCCCAGTGATTAATTAAGTGCCCCTGAGTTCAATCTTTGTTATAAATAAATAGATAGATAGATAGAGAAATAAATAAATAAATTTATGAATAAATAATAGGGTATCTACTATGCAAATGGTTCAGGATGTCTGGGAGGTGTGACTGACTTTGGCAACTATGGATTTGTCCTAAAGGTAACAAAGACTACCAATGAAGTACTAGCCAAATGGCAAAGAATGGAACAAAGATTATATGATGAAAAAAAAAACATCATTATTAATAGAATTCTATTATTTCTCACAAATGATGTGGCTTAGTTGATTGTTTGCCGGGATGAGAATCAGAAGGTCTGAGGCCCTTTATGCTGTCAGCATCATTTATCTTTCTGGGACTGAGATTCTTATTTGTAAAACTAGGGGTTTAAACTGAGCTCTCTGTAAAGCCTATTCTAGTTGAGAATTGATGTTTCAAGAGTTTCAAGAAATCAGTTAAAACAAGAGAATAAAGTTCAGCATCTTCATACCCACCTCAATCTTTCCTAGACCACACTTTTATAATTGCATCCTTTCTCCCATGAACTCCATATCTACAGCCATCTCTTCTAGGAATTAAACACATGCATCATCTCGAGTTTGGGTACAGGTATTATTTAAAAGAGAAATGAGACACACAGTCAACTGAAGCTGATTAATGTACTGCCCAAAGAGCGGGGGCAAGAAGGGAAAGTGTTGTATCCCTCCCCCTCCACCCCTTTAGCTCAGATTATTCAATAAGCGCTATCAAGAAAACTGGAGTGACTTCTTGTGGTTGAAAAAATTGACTTTGTTCTTTTTATGCTAAATATTTAAACATCATAAAGTTGTTTCTATTGATCTTTTTTTTTTTTTATCTACAAAAACTTTTTCTCTAGGGCCTCCAAGAGATGCTTGCAAGTATGGAATCTCCTTGGGAACTGATGGATTGGTCAGGTTTTCTTTCAGTTTCTGGTACTTAACAGTTCAGTCTGTTGCTAGCTTCTATGTTTGATACTTACCTCAGAGATCTGGCAAAGGATGTTCTGGTACTTGTAACTGAAACTGCACAGGAGGATAGAAAATCAAATAAGGCTTCAGCATTCCCTTAGGGAGAAGATGGGTTGTAGGAAAATCTGAATCCTGGAGGTGGAGCAAACATATTTAACAGCTGCCTCTAAAGTAGTTAGGTGGTGAAGGGGGATTCGTGAGCTGCTCTGGTTGGGATCTTGTTTGAGTGGCTCCTGGAGGCTCATTTGTTGGAGGCTTGGTTTCCAGTGTGATGATGTGTGAGCTGATGAAATGTTGAAGAGATGGGGCCTAGGGGGACAACCTCAGGTCATTAGGAGCCCTGCTCTTATAAGTGATTAAGGTAGCTCTCACAGAGAGGGTTAATTTAAGAACTTGAGGCTGGCTCCACCCTGCTCTCTGGCTTCATGTAGCAAGATGAGATTATTTGCTCACCATTGTTATCTGCCATGTTGTGATAGGGTGGAAAGGACCCTAGCCAAAATTAAGCTGATACCAGCACCATACCCTTTAATCTTCATAAAGGTAAACTAAATATACTTCTTTTCCTTCATAAGTAGCCTGCTTGAAGCATATTATATTAGTAATAAAAAGATGACTAATACATGAGTCCTTACCTAGATGACTCCCAGCTTTCTTACTCCAGTATCTGATGATATCAATTCGAGAGTAGAAAGCACATGCAAATATAAAATATTAGAAATACTGGAAATATTGGCTCTGTGATGACCATGATTCATCACTAGCTCCTGGGATGATATCTACAAAGACCTTATTTATGTTGACCCAAAATTCAACAGAGTGATCTGGACAAGAAGTATAATGTAAGGAATGGCCAAATTTTTAGTTAATTAGACACCTAGAGTATAAGAGATCATCCAAAGATGTATAGATTGTGCAAATGTGGAAAATTTAGGATGATGCTACTACTTAATAGGAACAAATAAGTCAAAGGATCTCAAGAGGCCTTTGATAAGAGGAGTGGTAAGACAGACCAGGGCAGCACCAGATTTTTGTGCTATTAGGAGGGAATAAAGTAAGAAACTGTGACAATGTGAAGTTCACTGATTGTCAAAAAATGTTCAGTAGATGAGAAATTAGGATATATCTAGGTTTTGTGGCTTAGCCTAATAATTTTAAGTTAAATCTGGATGTGGAGACAGGAAAGAGGGGAAAAAACTTTAGAAATAAGTATAATAAAGCAAAGCTAATTTTTTGGTGAAGAGTTATTTCCTTTGATAGGAAGAATTAAAGATGGCTGCTGTAGTGGAATACAAGGTGAAAGAGGTTATCTATTTATTCATTTATGTTTGTATGTTTGTTTGTTTGAGACAGTGTCTCATTAAATTGCTGAGACTGACATTGAACTTGTGATCCTCCTGCTTCAGGCTCTAGGGCCACTGGAATTACAGGTATGTGCCATCATACCTCGCTCATTTATTTTTATAATGCAGGATTTTACAGGCAAATAGGTTGTGAATACAGTAGATTAAAATCAGAGATGGGGAATCATTTATTGGTGAAATGATATAGTAGGGGATATTATTAATGAATAAAAATCAGTCCAATCTTCCAAGATGTCAGAAATTTTGGGGTGTAAATTACTGGGGTTCAGAGATTCATGTATGACAATATTTCTTCATACATTATTATTTGAAGTGGACCAATGAGGGATTAAAGAAGTTATTACCTTGAGATAGTACTTGATATAGCTAAAAACAAATCTTATTCTTCCAAATTACTTTCAGGCATGAAATGTCCTGTCTCATAAACTAAAATTCTTATTTTTTTTTTTTAACTGGGGATCAAACCCAGGGCCTCATGCACACCAGGCAAGTGCTCTACTACTGGGATATACTCCCAGTCCTGACCCCTTTACTAGAAATATTTAAGAGATTGAATATATTTGGGGGGTGAGAAGATTGGACCAGATGGATTATATGAAATTTCAAAACTATGGGTATATCATTATTTTAAGTTAACTATGACACATGTCCCCCTTGACTGAACTATATATAAATTATTAATCATTATTAATTAATTTTAATTAATATTTATTCATTAAACCTTTCAACAAAACTTTATTATCACCTCTTATATGCTGGGTATCATTTTATAATTTGGATATATAAAAATGATGTAAAACACTCTTTCTTGTTCATAAGGAATATATATTTTACAATACACAGAAAAATACATAAATATAGGATGTAATGTGAGGATGTGAGGTATTATTCTGCTTGTGTTGTCTTAACAAAATTTAGATTTGCAGTTCAAATTATAGAGATTTGTTTCTCACAGTTCTGGAGACTGGAATTCTAAAATGAATGGGAGAGCAGGGTTAATTTACTGTGAAGTCTCTCTCCTCAGCCTGCAGCCGACAACTACTCTCTCTTCTTTCCATGATCTTTACTCTGGTATTAGAGAGAGAGTGGGAGAGAGAGAGTGGGGGGGGGGAAAGAAAGAGAAAAAGAAATTGTGTTTTGGTTTGAATCTTTAATGCCCCCACCCCCTACCAAAGCTCATGTGTTAGATGATGCAGGAATGTTCAGAGGAAAAATGAAATGATTAGATACTGAAAGCTACAAGCTCATCAGTGGGTTAATCCACTTGATAGATTAATGCATTGAATGGACTAATGGGCAGAATTATAGGTATAAGGGATAGAGCTGTAAGAAGTAAGTCACTGTGGATATGGCCTGGATTATATTTGTCCATGGACGACTCTTCTCTCTGCTTCCACTGTCCTATAAGCCGAGTAACATCCTTCCATCATGATGTTCTGCCTCATTTCAGGCCCAGAGCAATGGAGTTGGCAGACCATGGACTGAAACTCTGAAACTGTGAGCCCAAAATAAAATTTTATTTCTCTAAGATGTCAAGTATTTTGCTAACAGCAATTAAAAAAAAAAAAAAAAGAAGGACTGACATGGAGATAAAGAGTGCAAAAGAGAACTCTGGTCTCTCTCTCTCTCTCTCTCTCTCTCTCTCTCTCTCTCTTCCTCTTTTTTATTTTTATTTTTTAATGAGGATACCAGTCCTGATTAGGGCACCATTCCTATGTCCTAATTTTACCTTAGTTTCCTCTTTACAAGGTCTGTCTCAAACAAAAAAAAAAATAACGTCACATTGGCTGTTGGTACTTCAGCATATGAAATTGAAGGTGATACAGTTCTGTTCCTAACAGATAATAGTGACAACTACTATAAAATTAAAATGAGTAATAGTGCTATTACTCTAAATGGTGTTCTTTAGAGTGCACTATAGGAAAAAGGTTCTCTTAGGGGTAACTTTGAGTGAAGAAATGAGCGATGTGGGGAAGAAGGCGGGGGAAAAGCAATCTTACCCAAGAGCAAACAAACAAGAAATGCTTTGGCTTTAAAGAAGTTACAAGGTGGAATTTTTAAAGAACATCAGGAAGACTAATATAAATAAGAACAAAGAGAGTTTTATTTTAAAAGTTAAGTTTAAACAATCTATGACCTTTCTCCCTCTCTCTCTCTCTCTCTCTCTCTCTCTCTCTCTCTCTCTCTCTCTCTCTCTCTCTCTCTGTATATATATACAGAGCTCTCTCTCTCTCTCTCTCTCTCTCTATATATATATATATATATATATATATAATATATATATATATAATACTTGCTAAATCACACATTACTCTGAGTAAAAAAATTGTGAATACGACAATTTGCATGACCCAAAAACTCTGAAGAAATATCCAATGTTGCCATACTATGATATAGACATGCAAGTCCTTTTCATCTAAAGGCTGTTTTATAAAAAGCTGAATTGGATGGAAACTTTCTTATGTGTATCTGTTCTCTACTATTCCATAGCTATGTAAGTTTGAGCAAATTACTTAATGTTCCTAAACCTCCAACTCCTCATTTATAAATCATTATGGTAAAGTTACATTTCTCATAAACTGGATTAAATATCACTTAGGTTAATTGAAGCAAACCACCTAGCAAAGTCTTGGCAATGAACATGCACTTAATAAACAAGAGTTCTTTTTCACAAGGTACTCCATATACATCTGGAGACATTGATTCCAAAATAGTTTGGGTTAGTAGATCATGAAGAACTCTTCAGATTGGAAGTATAGAAATATTATGATTAAATTCAAATGAGTAAATAAGATTCTACAGAGAATGAGACTGACATTGTTTTCCACAGATCACTACTTTTGGTAATCCATACTTCATCCTTCAATAGATTCAGTTGTGAGTCTTAATAACATTGACATGAATAAAGACAAACCTGTAAATGTTACTGACTCTAATGACAAAAATCATCTCTTCAGAACGAGATCTTTCCTAATAGTTGGGGTCTGAAGAAAATATAAAATGAGGGAAGCCTTAATGATAGTAGTTTGAAGAAAATTTAAATCATGTATGTGTGAATGGGAGCTATTGCTATAATCAGGAAATTAAAGTATATGAAATTAGTAGTATAATTTGGGCTCAGCATAAATAACAATGGCCACCTGTCTACCTCACTGTGATGAGAACATTTGCTGACCTAACTTTAGAAATGAGTGCAATATATAGGACTATAGGAAAAATGAACAGTACCTCTCAGTGTACTCTTGTTTATTTTAGTTGTAGAAGGACACAATGCCTTTATTTTATTTTATTTATTTATTTTTATAAGCTAAGAATTGAACTCATGCCTCACATGTGCTAGGTAAGCACTGTACCACTGAGCCACACCTTAACCCCCACACTATACTCTAGTTGATAACATCTCTTAGAGATGTATGGGCTAATGATTCTGAAGACTTTTACAAATGTATCCTGGAATGCAGTATTACATGTGTCGATGACAAATAATGGCAACTAGGTTTCCCCTTGTTAGGATTGAAGGTAAAAGATACCAAAGGCTGAAATGATTTCTCAAGTCAGGGGCTAGAGTTGGGATCTACAGCATGACCTCAGATATAATGTTTTATTCAAATACAGATTAAATACAGAAATATTTGTAGGACTGTGTATCCTCATATAGGTCCTTATTCTTCAAACTGAGAGGGGCTAAAAATAATAATATCCCAGGTCATGTTTTATAATTCTATTCTTGAATGAAAGAAACCAGACTCATTGGAGAAATGGCTGATTCTAGGACTGGAACAGGGAAAGCACAAGAAGTGCACAACATATAGGGAAGAGGATACCTCCAAGGACAGGAAACATACAACAAGAACCTGCAGCATTTTGTAATGTGTTAAAAAGTAAGAAAGTACAGAAACTCAACATACACACACACACACACACAATGTTGGTATTATATCAAAGGGACAGAGGAGCTTCCACTGATCAAAGATGAACCATTTGATCAAAAAGAAAAGCACTATTATATTGTAATCTAAAGCATAAAATACATTTGCATGAATCCATGTGAATATAAATAACTGAACAAATAAATATATGGAAGATAACAAAACTCTCATTCAGAAAAATCATAAATAGTTCATATACTAAACTGCCTTCAAAGCAGTGGAACTTAAATCATCATGAATTAAGTGCAGAAAGTTAGGGGGAAGGGTGACCTTACAGTGACACCCTGAAAAACTTTACCTGGAGCCAAGCGATAAAGGTGGAAAGACATAATGATAATACGTACCTTTGATATGATGTGATGAGAATGATATTTCACCTTCATGATCTGTCCTTCAAAAATAGATTGTGTCAGTCTAGCCATGAGAGAAATTATCAGATGAATCCCACTGGAGACATATTCTACAATATACTTTGATGGTACTCCATGAAAATGTCAGGTTCATCAAAAAAGAAAAAAAAGGTGGACATACCATCACAACTAAGACAGCTTAAATACTAGAGACTCTTAAATGTAATAGTGCATCCTAGATGGAATCCTGAAACAGGAAAGAAAAGGACATTAGGGGAGATCTGAGAAACTTGAATTAACCATGCACTTTAATTAATGTCAACATTGGTTCATTATTTATGGCATTGTGACATATTAGTGTAAAATAACAATAGAAAAAACAGGGTGGGAGATATGCTGGTGATGTCTGAATATCTTCACAATGATTCTGTAAACCTAAAATTTAATGTTTATGTAAAAAAAAGGATAAAATCTTGAAAAACAAGATATTATGGCATCAACTCAGAAGTTCAAACCAATATTGATTCAGCATCTCTAAATGAGTTTTCTATGGAACAATAAGTCCTTAAGATGTCCTAGGAAAAAAATCAAATCATTTCTTTGGTCACATAATAATTTTGAGGCAAGCTGCATATTGCAAAAGTCTTCAGAGATTCACAAAGCACATTAGAATATTAAAAATTCTAAGAATCTTACAAAAATATATCAATTTAATATTGCTTACCATAACATTTCCCAAACTTACTGTAAATTTTTAATTTCACAGTCATATCTTCTAACATCTGCGAAGAGAGTCCCTGGAATATAATTTGGGAAATGTATGGTGTATTGGTGTGTACACTGTTGAAATTAAAAATGAGCCACTTATGGAAAGAATATTTGATATTCTTGAATTTGAAATTTTGGTGACTGAGATTGGGCTTCCTAAAAAATTAGGATGACTAGTCTGCCAAACAGAAGGCTTTGGTAAGATGCACTTATTTAAAATTTGAAGAAATATCATATTAAAGATAATTTGTATGGGTGAATACAATAGAAATAATCCAAGTCATGAAAAGCTAAACTGACACACAAAAGAACTTTCCTCTGAAGAAATCTCCCTTGGAGCTAGAGCTATCCCAGAATTCATCTAGTAGGCACTGAGCCCCCAGTCGCCAGAGGGTAAAATTGGATTACTTTCTGTAAGTATGGGTATAAAGCACAATGTAAAAAAGTGGACTAATTTGGAGAAGATGGCATTCAGGATCTCTGTATTTTATGATTGCTCTTATTTACACATTCATTCAAAAATACTGCTAATACTTTTAATGTGATTATACCTATGCTTGGATTTTGTTATAAATATTGGCTTCCATGGTTCCTCCATGATTACAGTCTAATGGGAAATAAGAAAAATTGAGCACTATGAAAGAATGCAGAGTTATTCCTCAGCATATTAGGAACTGGGAAATTCTCAGGGAAAGGATATCCAATACCAGCTATCGCTTAGGTTGCTCTGTGTGCCAAGGACTGATCACTTTGATATACTGAGTCCGTGAATTCTCATAATCTTAGGAGGCAGGTTCCATTATTATCATTATATTTTGCACACGAAGACACTCTGGGACCCAGAGGCCAAGTGACTTGCTGAAAATGACTCAACTATTTAGTGTCAGCTGATCTATCTTGACAGCTTGAACTCTTAACCACTATCCACAATTTCCCAAGTAACCTGGAAGGATGAGTAATTAATCTGGGTGTGCATGTGTGCATATGTGTGTTTGACAGAGAAAGGGACAGGAAGAAGAATAAAATGAAGAAAATAAAAATCTACAGAACCAAGGAAAAACATGTTTAATCTAGGAGAGGTGAGAGTGACTCTGGAAAGCAAAAAAATAAATAAATAAATTTAAAGTAGTTTTGAGTTATATACTAGACTCAAATACTTGCTAGTGGTAAAAAAAAATTCATGTACTTTTTCCCTTTTATTCCCATTATCTTCACCCAAACATAGACACATACACACAAACACACACACACACACACACACACACACCAGAGAGAGAGAGAGAGAGAGAGAGAGAGAGAGAGAGAGAGAGAGAGAGAGAGAGGTTATGTTTATGTGTATATAGAATAGAAAATTTAATTTGGAAAAGTAAAATGTGGTACTACTTCCATTTAAATCATATCTTCACATAGCTAAAGTCAATTCTTCCTTTCTTGTTTGTACCTAGAAAAAACAATTTAGCAAAACAAAATAACAAACATAAAACTCCATATATCAACTTATCATTCCAGATTTTTGTAGCACTTAGGGACTTTGGAGAGAGAGATTACCTATGAGGAAAGCCTAATGGTGATGGGGGCACACTTGGTAAAGTCTGCCACAGTCCCCAAGGTCTTAGGCTGCTGAAACCGCATATTTGAAAATGATTGAGTTATTCCAGCAATTATGAAATTGGATACCACTCAGGCCTGCAAGACTCTTTATTAAACACAGTGATTCAGAGTTTATAAGATCATAAATCCTATCTGTAAAGGAATAATTTGGGCTCAGACAGGTTGCCACCATTGGAAAATGGAGTAAATGTTCAAAGAATTGGCTGGTTACCAACATGTTGGAAGGTGGGGGTGGGAGAAAATGACTTTTGACCCATAGAGCTGAAGGACCTCACACTTTGTGAAGCCCTTTCACATAATTTAGTCTGACTTCACTTGAGTGAAGCAGAGAAAGATTTCTTTAATCCCCACTTAATTAAGGAAATTCAGTCTCACAGTGACAGTTCTAGAACAAACAGCTCCTAAGCCGTAGATGCTGAGATGGGGAACATACTCGGGCCCTCAGCACTATCACCCTGAAGAGCATGGTGGGAACTAGAAAGTCCTGCTTTGCAAGGTGGATGAATCAGTCACAGACATGACAACTGGGGGTCTGGTGGCATGGAAAGGAGGAGGAGGCTCTCTTCTCACGGGTTTGTGGGTCAGGCTGGGTATGGTCACTGTGTCTATTCAGGAATAAGAGCACAAGAAGGAACACAGAAACCTTCTGACACTGAGCCTCAGAGCTCTGACCATCATTTTCACTACATTTTATTGGCAAAAGGAAGTAGTGTGATCAAATCCAGGCAGGAACAGGGAAGTACATCTCACTCACAGTGGCCGGGCCTTGCCAAGTTACATGACAAAGAACCTGGAAATGGGAAAGAAAGAAGAATTTGGGATAATAACAGAATGGAGTAGAGTGGATAGAAGAATTGTAGACCAGGAGAAGAGAATGGGGGAAATGTAGGACTCTAACCATGGATGCTAAGTTTGAAGCACACTGGGGAGGGGGGGCATCAAGGTAAGAGAGATTGATTTGGGGGCTTATTATTTAATGCTGTGAATATTTTAACAAGAATTTCAAGGATTGTTTCTAAATAGAGTAACCAGTCATTTTAAGGCTAGAGGTAGGAAAGTGACATAATCAAACGTAAATGTTCAAAAGGTCAAACTGGATTTCAAGTGAAAAATGGATTGTAGAGGTTTAAGACTACGGGAATACAGAACTTTAGTTAAGATATCCAGTCATCAGAAAGAGACTGTGTGGATAAGACGTGGAAGTAGAGATAATGGGTATATATAACAATTCTTAAAAATATTTGAAGCTGCAGTTGAAAGTTCTTAGAAACTGAGTAGGAGTGTAGCAGGCGTGGGTGAGGGAGATGGTGGGGTGCATCATGAATGAAACTCAAACTTCTGGCTTGAGTCACTGGAAGGATAGAAATGGAGAGGATGGTTAGAGAAGCAGGGATTGATACCTTGCTCCATTTGCTGTGGTTCCACTGAACTGACCCCCGATGACCATGCTCATGACCCCTGATTCAAGTGCAATTGATTCTCCTTCCAAGCAACTTAAGAAGTATTTTTAAAATATGTTATTTTATCACATTAAATATATATAAAGAGAAAATGATCATAATCCCAACAATCCAAGCCCCCAGCTCCCAGTTATTCTTTTATGGCTGATTTTATTTTATAAATACTTGCACACTCATTCCTCACTCAGATTAAAGTAAGTATCAAGCATGGCATCATTTATTGTACAAATATCTCAGTATTTCTAAGAAAAAAAGAATCATTTTACACGTAACAAAATATTAGCTTACAGTTAAGAGAAATTAATAAAAATTCTTTAATAACATAATGTCCAGAGTTCCCTGTTTCATATAATTTACAATTTGTTCAAGTTAGGATCTTAAAAAGGTCTATGTATTATAACTGTCAAGTGTGGCTTTAAAATAATTTTCAATCTATGGGTTTCCCCTCCATATATTTGTCATGCAATTTAGTTTATGAAATAATTATATTATTTGTTCCATTGCATTTTCTGCAGTCAGAATATTGCACAGTATTCTCCTGTATTTCTTTTTTTTTTTATTGCACTGGGGGATTGAACCCAGTGGTGTTTTACCACTGAGCTACATCCTCAATCTTTTATTACTTTTTTTTATTTTTTTGAAAGAGGGTTTCTATAAATTGCCAAGGCTTGTCTTGAACTTGCAATCCTCCCATCTCAGTCCAGAGTCACTGGGATTACAGGTGTGCATCACTTAATCAGCTTTTTCTTATGTTTCTTTTATATTAAATAAATGGTTATTTGACATAAATGGATCAGATTTTGGGTTGAGACTTTTTGCAAGGATGTAAAGAAACATAGAGAGGATAATATGAAAAAATCATTGTAGTTGAAAAAAATAAGTATACTAAATAAAACATGCTTTTGATCATTTTTTTTCTTTTAGCTGATGTCTCTAGAAAATTTATCAAGTAATCCCACATTTCAGTTATGATGGTGAAAAAGTAGGAATATTTATTTTAGATAGTGATATATAATTAGTAATCAGTATTTCTTCTTGAGGGTCATACATAAAAGTCATCTGAATTTTTGTTTGTCTGTAAGTTCAAACATCTACATCAATTATTAAACCACTAAAATCCCTCTGGTATGGGGCTCAGGTGTTAATATTTTTAAAAACCTTCTTGTGGTCCTAATATAGCAGTTTGGTTTGGGCCCATAAACTAGAATATAAGTCCCTCTAAGAAAGGGACCAAGCTCTGATTTCTAGATGGTATTAAGTAAATATTATTTTAGTGATAGGATGGCATGAATGAACAGGTAATTGAAATGATATATAACTGGCAGGATGGATAAATGGAGCAATTATAAATCATAAACTGTTTGATAATGCTCTGAGTAATAGACTAATGTTAATTTCAGGATTAAAGGCAATTATGTTGTTAAATAGCAAATTGTTAAAATGTTTCTGTTGTGGGATAGTATGGCAAACATAGATCTGAGTGTGTTAAAGAATGTTGGATATAAGTTGAAAGTAATTTCCTAGATTTTCAATAAAATAAAATTCAAAAGTTGTCATAAATGAATGACAAAACATCTGAGCAATAATCTTGGGAATGGATGGAAATTTAAAAGACACCAAGACCATAATCTCATTAGCAAAGCGATTTGCATAAACAGAACTGAGCCAAATACCTTTGTTCTGGATATGATGAAAATTCAGGACTGGAACAAAATGAGAGAATCTTGCCAAACAAGCAAACAGCCCTAGAATATTGTAAGAGTTGGGTTGAGGAAAATATTTTTAAAATATTTTCATACCTTGTCAGTGCAGAAGTAGTAAGTCAGCATGGACAATTGACCCGTCCTATTCTAATTATCTCTGTTAACCATAGGATTGTTAATTTAAAAGAACTAACTGAAATGCCAAGGATTACTGAACTGAAGTGTGTGTGTGTGTGTGTGTGTGTGTGTGTGCGCGCGCGCGCGTGCGCGCGCGCGCTCACACCCAAGCACATTTGTTGTATGAGTGTGAGGTTCTAACAGCTGATAAATAATTATGCAATTCAACTGTGTCTACAGGTATCATCATAACCCCCCATTCCCTGTGTTCTCACATTGCAAGTGTTAGCTTTTGCTGTTTCTTTTATTTGATCTGATTTTAACATTTAATTGGTGAAGATTGCAAGCATTGATCTTTCTATCTCTCATACTTCCTGTTCTGTTACCTAAAAGAACTTTTGTGAAATCATATGTGAAACAATATGTGAAAGCATGCTACACTTTATTTAAAATGCACAAATGGACGGTATTATTAATAAAATTGTTAGTCGTGGTCATTATCATCATCATCATCATCACCAACATCATCATCATAGTAGTATCACAACTGGGGAATGGTGACAAATCTAAAGCACTTCTGTTGGAAGGGTCAATGGCAATTATGCCCCCACCAGGTGATTCTCCTTATTACATATGCAGAGACATCAGGCTAATTATTTTAGAAATCTTACTATAAAAACATATGGATCATCATGATAGGCAGATAGAGTAATTATCCAACTGGGAAATAAAGGTTAGAAGAACAATAGAAGCATTCTCTGCATTTGACCAGCTAAGAATAGAAGAGTTCCTTCCTGGAATCTTTTCCTATTTCTGTTTGTCTCTCTCCCTCTTTCCCTCTCTCCAACTGTCCTTTCTGCCAACAGAGGAAATGTGAGAAAGGTCACCACAGAGTCCAAGGAGCAGTCACTCCACTCCAATAGTGCAGAACCCTCTGCCAGCCTGGGCGTTTGTTTCTTCAGCTGGGTATGGTAATTAGGAGGATGTAAGCCAACTAAACCCTCAATGGAATTTTTTCTTGCTTCTTTTTGCTGCAGTACTATGAGCTTAATTTTTCTTTCCCTGTGGATTTTTCTACAAATTTTTTATAAAGATCCCTAGCTACTTGTGTTCCTATTTTTTATGCTTCTAATTACTAGATGTGTGTGATCTTTGGCAACTCATTTAACTCCTCCGAACATTTGTTTTCTTCATTTTAATATAGACACACTTTCTGTCCTACCTCATAAGGATCTTAGTGGCTCTAATTAGAAAAGATATTTGAACACGATTATAAGTTGAAGAAGACAATCAAATAATGAGGTATAATTACTGTAATTTAGTGTCTGACCCAGTTCTTTATCCAACTTTTGAAATCTTCTATCATACATGTGAAATCTTTAAACATGAGGACTAATTCACCAGTGTCTAGGACTGTAGACAGATTCTTCTTATATACATCTCTGAATAGTTGGTAAGAGCTGCTTGTAGTGCCTATCAGAAATCATTTTAAGTTCATTTCTAGACTGGGAAAATAATTCTACCATGGATGAATAGCATCTGCTATAGACAAAATACAGAGATGTGATGTCAAATAGAGTGTGTATTGGTTAATGCTATGATGTTCCAGCACAATAATATATACTAGAGGTACATGGATGAAATTCAGTCTCAAAGTTGTTTTATATTACCTGCATCAACAATTCAAAACTGCAGATTGCATCACAATTACATATGTGCATTTGAAAAACTGGAAGTTCTACCAAAACTATGCTTTAATTTCCTCCATAATAAAAATTTTCTGGAACTAAGCACTATTTCTCTCTTTAAGCACTTTATCCTCTGATCTTACTTAACCCACACATTCCCTATAACCTCACTCCTGTCAATTTCACTAACTCACTCTAATTTCTAATATCTTATAGGCATCAGGCATTCTTAGTGCTGCCTTACAGTTTTCCAGTAGGCTTCTGACTTTCAGTGTACTCATTTTCAAAAGTCACAGGTTTGAGCCCTGCATATTAAGATAGTTGAACTCTGAAAGCCAAATATTTAGGTGCTGAAACTGTGGTATGCTAAGGGTTTCTCATTTCAAATCCAGGAGACTAAATCCTAAAAATGTCATTGTTATTATGCATTGATCATGCCTTTTAGCAAATGCTTCATTAAATAAATCATTGCCAATATAGTGTAGCCAATTCCAAAGTTGGGAAAGAGTCCATTCCCTCTTTTTTTCCTCCCTGTAATCTCTCAGCACTGTCAAGATCCAGCCAAAAGCAAAGAAAGAGCAATATAAAATGAAGTGAGTAATTCACCATTTGTTGATGGAACATAAATTAGCCAGTTGTTATGATGTTGCTTTTAAAAAAAAATCTAAAAATCTCCACAGATATGTTTAATGTGGAGAAGTACATTTGTTTTCCTGTAATAAGACATTCCTATGCCCCCATCCTCCCACATCCCCCTCAGATCCCCTCTAATTGAGCAAAGTGGACTTAATTTGAATTAAACTGTCAAAAAGTCTTGCCTTAAATTGATGCATTTACTTCCCAGCTAAAATGGATTCATTTATGTGTAATATATAAGGGTTGATGGATTATATTTTGTGAACTAGAAATATTTTGTATGCATCTCCATTTCATGTAATTCAGGTATGGAAAGCAAAGAGAGGTGGGAGTAGAGCAGGTCTGTGGAGGAAATAGGCAGCACAGGGATGGATGAGGGACAAAGCCTGGAGGAGATGCCTTTGTTTGCATTAAGACAAAGAAATAATAACCTTCTTTTGATTTTTGGGGGACACATAAAATTTTCAAATTAAATATGCAAGACGTGTTTTTAAGTCAAATGAAGTTCACTTTCAAATTTCCCTACACCAGACTTTTTATTGATGCCTTCTTTTAGTCAGGCCTTTATATATTCTGTTGGCCATTTACCTTTTACAAAAATAAAAGATGAATTATGGAGCTACATTTTGAATTTAATATGAAATGATTATTTTTTTTATATTATCAACAAGGCTTTGTGACTTCATAGTAGATTATTATCTCCACATTCACCCAGAAGGACTCTACAGAAAAAAAAAAATGTAAACTAATTCCTATCATAGTTGACACAGAAAATTATTTAATACTTAAGCCTATGGTTGTGGGCTATAACTGGTGAAGAAAGCATAGAAAGGAAATCAATGTGAATTTGTGTAAATCAGGAAGCTTCATCAATGAGGTTGACTTGAAAAAGATGGAAAATAATGTCTCAGGCTTGTTAAGGAAATTGGAGTCGTCACCAGTCTGCTTTTGGCATTTTTGACTGATGTCAGAGATATTAAAAGAAAATTAACTAAATAGAAAGCAAAATACCTGTTTATAAATCACTGAGTGAATGCCTGATTCTCTTTGTAGCACTCCAGCCCAGGGGAGAATAACAGAGCCAGGCTTCCTAATCCCTTTCCCAATTTAAATGTCTACACAATGTGGGTACATACATTTAAACCTGCCTACAAAGGAAGTTGTGAAGAGATGGCCCCTAGTTCATTACCCAGCTAGCTGCATAGATCAGGCATGGAGGGTCTGCCTTGCTGCTCCATCCTCAGGCAGACAGAGAAAATAGCGTAACAGCTTTACATGCCCCAGAAATGTTGCTCACTCATAGGGAAAGAACAAGCAACAGACTTTAAAGAAGTTTTCATTTATAAACATTGATCATCATTATCAACTTCCCATTTGTAGTTGGTAAGATCAGTATTTTATCCTTGTAATTGGAAGAAGAAAGAAAATACATGGCTAAAAGTGTCAAACTCATGACAGAAATTCCTGTCTATGCACTGAGGTCCAAACAGGAGATGAGAAGCAAAAGATTCTCCATAGTTAGGTCCTATGCAAAATGTAACTATTCTAAGGGAATCTAGAAATGTGATTTGTGCTGATGATCTTTGATATCCCCTGGCATCAAACAATAATTTAAGAGTCTTTTTATACCAAATGTCCCATCTGTTGGCCATCAAAAATATGTGTTTTAGCATACATTTATAATGCATCTTAAAACACAAACTCTTTTGAGAGTTCTATGTAAAAATTGTAGCTCATTTTTAGAGAAATGAGGTCCCATGTGGAGGGACATAAAATGATGTTGGTTATGAGAAAAGATTAAAAGATACCTGGCAAGTCCCAGAAATAAATCTATGGATTTATGGTCAATTGATTTTTGACAATGGTGTCAAGAATACATAATGGAGAAAGGACAGTCTTTTCAATACATGGTGTTATAAGCACTGGATGTCCACATACAAAAGAGTGAAATTAGACTGTTACAGCATGCTATATATAAATATCAACACAAAGTAGGCTGAAAGTATAAATGGTAGGCCTGACATTATGAAGTCACTAGAAGAAAACAATGAGAAAAATCTCCAGGACATTTTTCTGGGCAATGGTTTTTTGGATATGGCTTCCAAAACAAGGTAATGTAAGCAAAAGTGGAGAAATGGGATTAAATTAATCAAAAAAGCTCTGTACAGCAAAGAAAACAGCAAAGTCAAAAGACTACTTACAGAATGAAAGAAAATATTTGTAAACTGCACCTGATAAGAAGTTCATATCAAAACGACATAAGCAACTTGAATAATTCAATAGTAAGAAAATTTTGGGAAAAAAAAAACTGATTTAAAAATGGTCAAAGAATCTTCACAGACATTTGTCAAAAAAACACATATAGATGACCAACAAATCCTGAAAAGACAGTCAGTATCATTATCAGTGACACACAAATCAAAACCACAGCAAGCTATGACTTCAAACCTGTCAGAATGGCTATTATCAAAAAGACAAAACCTAAGTATCAGTGAGGACTTGGGGAAAGGCGATTTTTGCTTACTGTTTGTGGGTAAGTAAATGTGGATAGCCAGTATGGGAAAGAATATGGAGGTTCCTCAAAATACTATATGCAACTATTGTATGATCCATACATTTCACTAATATATGTATCCAAAATAGTTGAAATCAGCTAGTCCTGGTGGCACATTCCTGTAATCCTAGAAGTTTAGGAGGCTGAAGCAGGAGAATTGCAATTTCAAAGCCAGCCTCAGCAACTTACTGAGGCCCTAAGCAACTCATCAAGACCTGTTTCTAAATAAAATATAAAAAAGGGATGGGGATGTTGCTAAGCTCTGTGGTTAAGCACTCCTGGGTTCAATCTTGAGTACCAAAAAAAAAAAAAAAACAGAGAGAGAGAAGTTTATATCAGTGTCTGCCACCACATATTTATTGCAACATCATTCAAAATTGCCCAGATTTGCAATCATCTTTTATGTTCATCAAGGGATAAAGAGATGAATAAAATGTTTTGAGAGTGGTGGTACACAACTGTGATCCCAGGTATTTGGGAGTCTGAGAAAAGATCGTCACAAATTTGAGGCCAGTCTAAGAACTGAGCAGGATTCTGTTTTAAAATTAAAAAAAAAAAAAAAATAGTAAAGTGTTAGCTATGTAGCTAAATGGCAGAGAACTTGCCAACCTATGTAAAGCCCTGGGTTTGATTTCCAATATTACAAATAAGAACAATAATAATAATTCAGAAAAATAAAATGTATGTGTACAAATAGAAATACATAGCCATAAGTAAATCCTAGCATTTGCAATAATATGAATGAACCTGGAATGTTGGGAGCCGGCGACCGCACCCTGAAAATGGCGCTGGCTTCCTGCTTCTGATGACTCAGCAGTTAGAGTTGTTAAACAACTCCTTGTTGGGCTGTGGGCTGGGCTCTGGCCTGCTTCCGCTGCGCTGCACCTATTAGACTCTCCCACGTGGTGCTGGTTGATTGGCAAGGCTGGGTACTTAAGCTAGGGCAGACCGACCGCGCGCGCGGGTGCGCGCTCTTTCTTCTCTTGTTCCTGTCTTTTCATTATGATTCAAAGGTCCTGAGTAAACTGCTGAAGGAAGAATCCTGTGTCGTTTTTTCCCTTGCCGGCGAGGGGTTGCGACACTGGAAGATATTACATTAAGTAAAATAAGCTGGGCAGACAAAGACAAATATCATATTATTTCACTTATATGTGAGATCTCATATAAGTTGATCTCATATAATTGGAGAATGGAATGGCAGTTACCAGGGCCTAACATGATGGACAAAAGGATTAGGGAGACCTTGATCAAGGATATAAACCTTCAGTTAGATAAAAGGAGCAATCTCAAAAGATGTGTTGTACTACAATGTGACTATAGCTAGCAAAAATATATTGTAGTCCTCAAAAGTGATATTAAGTGTTCTCAACACAGAAATGATAACTATATGAGCTAATGCATATTTTAATTAGATCTATTTAATATACAATGAACATATACTTCAAGGTATTATATCGTACATGACAAATAAAATTTTATCAATTAAAAATAATAAACAATTAAAAAATCTAATAGTATAAATGATGATGGAAAACAGATATGATCATTATCTTCAAATAGTTACAGCATTATCATGTGAGAAAAAAGAAGAAAAACAATTACCTGAATTCCCTATAACTCAAATAAATAAAAGTAAAAGTAGTTTAGTCATAGCACAAGGAAGTGAACTCTCAATTATAAGAAATGGGTAAGCACTGATTTTTTTTTTCTAACTTTCCAGGAATAATGTATAGAATTATTCTTCAAAAACATAATAGTCCGAAAATTTTTGTTACCGCTGTTGACCTGTGAGGAGTCCTTGCTTCCCCAATGTTGAAGAATAACACCAAAGAAGCATGCCGAGGCAAGGTCAGAGTCGAAATTAAAAGTTTATTAAAGGACAGCAGAAAAGACTTCTCCTGGAGGAAGAAGGGGACCCAAGAGGTGGAATCCGTGGAAGTGCGGTTGTCTCCCCTTTTTATAGTTTTGGTGATGGAATGTAGGTGGGAGGGCCCGAGGGGTGGGACACAGGCAATCTGGGCAGGAAGGACTTCATTAACATTTCTTGGGATGAGCTATCTCCAAATCCGTTGGGGGCTGTTTCCTGGATTCCATTAACATTTCTTTGGGGTGGACTTTGGCCTAGGGCCTTTCTGGGACTTCATTAACATTCCCTGAGTTGTCCTGCGTTTCCCTGGAATCATTGTCAGCATGGCCTCCATTTTAGATTTCACTGATATTAGACCCGATTTACCTAACTACACTGACTACCTAACTTTAAATCTGGCTTCATTTTCATAGCTTACTATCTAACTGTGAAATCCCATGATGCTGTAAGTCTGTTTTTTTAAACTTTTAAACCATTCTTAATTTTAGCTACAAGAATATCACTCCCACATCTTTAATATTTTCCTGAGTCAGTGAAGTTACAGTGAATGATATTCCTGATTGAAAGAGGGATGTGGGTTCCCTTCTGGTTGCTGAACACCCATTCACCTTGGCTGAGTCTGATCTACATTCAAAATGAAAAAAGAAAAAAAAAAGTAAGGCTTCCTAACACACTGATTCATCACGTGGATTTAAATACTATCTTTATGTTGGAGTCCAAATTTATCTTACTGTACAGCTAGCTTACCTTTGAATTTTCAGATTCATAATGGTAGTTGCTACTTAAAAATTTCCTCTTTGACATGATCGGCAACACAAATGGTGTTTCCAAAAAGAAATAGAATAAAAGTTCATATTTCATCCTATCCCACTGTTTTAAAATAGGACCTGTCCTCCCCCAGTATTCCCAAACTCTATAAAGGGCACCAATATCTATTTCATCACTGAAGTCAAACACATAAAAGTCAGTCTTGAGCCATTACATTTTCTTTTTCTCTACCTGCTAGAGCAGTTCTACCTCAAAGTTACATTTAAATATGTCTAAGTTCCTGCCTTGCTCCTATCTTCCTCCAGGTTGCCCTCTTGAATCTGCTAGGCTAGCTGCTCTCCTGTACCACTGATTTTCCTTCTTTGGCTCCTGAGTTATCTGATTCATTTGGCAGACCACAGTCAGAAAAGGGGGGAAAAAGTTAAAGACAATTATGTGCTTGAGACCATTGTCCTTAAAAAAAAAAAAAAAAAAAGGTGCAAAAAAAGTCACTTTTTGGTTAGGAAAAAATATTGTTAACTTTATCTCTGGAATTCAATGACCTAGCCAGTGTTCAATGTAGTAGGACCTGCTCAACAAATTCAATTCATTTTCATTCAGAAAATAACTTCTTTTCAGAATTTAGGATGAGCATGGGATATGTTTAAATTTGTCTTTGATTAAACCAGTAAAATTCGGTTCTTATTTTGTCCTAGTCAAACCAAACATTCTTCATTGTTTTCTTTCTCTTTATGTTCTATCAAAAATCTGGGGTTTAAGATTATAAGGAAAAAGAAAGTCATTTTGTAATTCATTGATGTATAGTATTCATTTTTTATGCTATTGTAGGGGTCTAGGTATATATCTGCAAAGGTCCCTTAACTGCCTGAAGTTCAGATCTGTCAAAGCAGAAAAAATTACTTTTAGTCCCTTCCCTGAGCCTTCGTTAACTAAACACTACCACAAAAAGTAAGGCTAAATTCTGTCAAGAGACTTGAACAGATTGGTCACACATTGTTGTCCTTGGTTTTGGTCCCAAGGAGAACATTAACAAACTATTATCTGTCTTGTGAACCAAATGGACTTTGTGTGTTCTTCAAGTCCATTGTGTTTCCCTAAAAAACATCAACTGTTCCCCTAAAAATTGTCTGCATGCCCTATTTACCCCTTCCTTGTAGAAAAACACAGAAAGAGGTCCCTGCTGTTCCCTCACCATGATACCCTTCTGATATCTACCAGTTGAGCTCCCTTGCAAAACTTTTCAAAGTCCTCTGGGACTTTCTATAATTATGCCCTCTTTCTCTCCAGCTTCCTCCTTTCACTTCCCAGCCTCCTTGGCCCATCTCAAATGGGAATTAATCCAGCCTCAAACAAGCTGTCACTAAGTGAAGATTTTACTGTGATTATTGCTTAAGAGAAAGAAGCTGCCTTACCACTCCTCCTCCAAATGCCTTATTTGCAGACTAGAAATCATGGGGCATGTGTCCAATTGATACATTTCCTTTCAAATTGCAGATCCAACACTAAAGTAGGATGCAAATTTAATTATTCCACATGTACAGAACAGAAACAGAATCTCATTGTTAAATTTGTTCTCCTATGTCGGAAAGATTAAAAACAAAAGATGTTGAAGTGGTTTGTGTGAGCAGAATACATTTCAGTTCATAAAAATGTGAGGCAATGAAATAAGGGCACCAGAAGACATATTTGTACAACACAATATTATCTTTATTTTTAAATTGTTCTTCTCAGAAATCTTTGTTCCTCACCCGCACACCCAAGATCTTGTTTAATCTTCTTCCCTATGTTGATTTATCCAAATAATCTCCTGCAAGTACCTTATTCTTCATCTATTTATATCTATCATTAATTTGAATTTAATTATTAATTAAAACACCAACATGAGACCAATGGTTAAGAGCAGCCTTAACCTACCTAGAATCAAATTTGACTTTTTGGCATCCTACTTATATAACCTTAGTCAAGATACTTGACATCTTTACATTTCTGTTTCTTGCTCTATGAAATGAGAGTGGGTAGTAATAATACCCACCTTTTAGGGTAATTTTTGAAATAAATGAGTTAACATAGGTATTGTGTCCAATGCTTGAGAAACAGTCAAATAATTGTAGCTGTTACTAGAATAGAACCTATCTAGTACTTGACTCCTTCAAGTCTCAGATAAAATGCTGCCTTTGCTATAAAACCATTTCCCTATTCAGTCATTAACTTTTTCCATCTTTAAGTCACCATACAGCACTGTCTCTGTCTCACATCACAATTTATCACATTCTTTCTTTGGATTTTTTTTTTTTTTTGTATGTTATACTGCTCCTCCCAATGTCCTAAAAGTGATGTGAAAGGATCATCTCACTCTTTTATGGAGTAGGGAGAAAGTCAGTCTTGTCCATTGACTGGATGAATAAAAGGACAAGGAACATTTTAATGAGAATCCTTAAGGGCTTTCTATGTACTTAGGCCCTACACAGAGAACACATTATCTGTCTTAATCTTTGCCACATTCTGGAGGTAATTTTTTTTTTTTAAATTTGCATTGCATAGATAACCGAGAATGAAAGTTCAAAGGACATTAATGACCTTGACCAAGGACACACAGGCAACAAAATGCAGCAGGGTCATTTGAAACCTTGTACCACTGCCTGGCTAACTATAAAGGTTTTATTTGTAAACCCCTGGCCTTATTGTCCTATTGACCTCTAGACTTGGGCCAAGACAATTCATGAAATATTGTTATGTGACATTGGAACTTGGAATTTATTGGATTTCTTAGAGGTTGGATTTCTTTTAACTGGAAATATTGCAGATCAGAAGCTTTGTTATTGAGAGCCCTTCATAAATCCTAGCTTGGACTGGTGGGAATAGAGAGAGTAACATTCTTCTCCTCCCATCTCAAGCTGCATCTGTCTCTGGGAAAGTGCTGCTCTCCTGATGGCTTCAGGTCTTCTCCCTCCCAACTCCTGGTTGTCTCCCAGGTCTTGGATCAAGATCCTTCCTCCCTTCCTCTTTGCTGCAGCCAAGTAATCTTCTTAAAATTCTTTGCTCAGTGGCTTTCTCTATACTTAAGCTTCTACAGCCATGCTTACTCACTTACCCCACTTAAGATTCATGCCTCTCCAATTCTCAAGCTAACCCTCTCCCTGTGGGAAGAGTTTACTCCCTCATCACACTGATCTCGCTGCATTGTGCTTATCCATTCGTTTCCCATTAGTCCGAATTCTCCTCAAGGATAGGTGTATTATCTACTTCATTCACAATTAGGAGTCCAAATAGCCTTGAGTCACTAAATGGGACATAATAAAGTGAGGAGAGAAGAGGAAAAGGGTATGGGAAATAAGGATGGGGGAGAAAAGAAGACAATAAGAACCCAGAATCCTGACTCAGAAAAAAAAAATGAGTTGAAAACAGGTTTATCTTTATAGAACCTTTCTAGAAAGAAAAGAAGAAGAAAACGGGAGGGGAGGGAGAAATTCGGGGAAGAAAAAGAAATCCATTTTCAGCTTATTTGAAGCTTTGGGTATTTGAAAACCCCTGACAGATTTTAGGAAGCAGTTAAAGACCATTTCCCCTCCTTTTACCTGCTCTACCCTCTGTCTGATCTCTCAATCTGTAAAGAAAAAGGAAACAATGTTAGGGTGAGTGCGCCTTGAGATAAGGACTAGACAGAACTGAGGAAAAGAGACTTCCACAGTGAATATCGCCATCATGTACATCCACAAGACACTAATTTAAAAAAAAATCTATAAGTAAATAGAAAGATCATTAGAGGGAAGGGAACAGGGGGAGGAAAAGGGGACATACTGGGAACTAAATAAGAGCAAATTATATTCCATGCTTTTATAATTATGTCAAAATGAATCCTGATATTATGTAGAAATAAAAAGAACAAATTTAAAAAAAAAAGAAAAAAAGAGAGAAAGAGAGTGAGAAGACTTCCCTAGAGATGTGGAAACAAATCTCTTTTCACTTTCTTCCCATTTTATACCTAATGATTTTCCCTAGCATCTTGATTTAGATACAGAGCTTCTCAAATTTCAGTATGCCTAAGAATCACCCAAAGCTTCTTAAAACACATCACTAGTTCTTGATTTGTATTTCTGAAAATTCCAGGTGTTACTGATATTCCAATTCTGAAGTGGACCTCTGAGTAGCTCTGGTTTAGACTAGCCAAACAATGACCAGTGTCATGGTGGGCGGCAAGGTGACGTCCTAATAATGTAGAGTTGAGCAGTGGCTGGAACTCAATGTATTTTATCCTTGGAGAATTTTGTTAATATTTTGAGCCTCTGGGGCTCCTGAGTGTATGCTAGGAAGGGAGGAGAGTTATAGTTTTGGAGAATGATGGAGGATTGTATTCACTATATTTATTTTTCAGATTTGTATCTGCAAAACACTCATTTTGATAGGACTAAGTTACATTGTTCTAGCACAATGTGAATTTCAAAGTGTACTGAATTCCACCCAAGTAGATTTGTGTTTGATTTCCATCTTTGGTCCATCCTAGCCATGTCCTAAGAGTTTCGATTTTCTGTCATACAAATCATTATAATTATACCTATCTCATAGGACAAACAATAAACATTCAGAAAATGTGATTTATCATTGCTAATGCTCACTGGAAGTGACTTCCCAAGGAAAATACAATTGTTACTCCCTTTTTATTGATGAGAATCTTGAAGTTTAGATGCTCACTTAAGGTTACAAACTTTGTTATTTGTTAAACTCAGGACTAAAGTGCATGGTAGTCTGATTTGAGATCTTTTTTCTCTTAAACCCTAGGCTATAGTAAATTGAATCATTGGTATTATCTGATGTGACTTTAGGGGTACTTAAGGAACCTTAAACAAGCTGTTCTGTGTAAGCAATCCTATTATTTTTTCAACCCAGACTGAAAATCCCAGCCCCACAGTTGGGCACAGCCTTTGGTATTATGAGGCTCCGTGACTTGACTTCTTTACTGTGTCTTTATGGCTCCTCTGCCCCAGAACAGAGAAAGCAGCTGAAAATCATGTATCAATTATAGATAATCGTGTCTCCATTTAGCACATGCAAGTGATCCCTCATTGTGTCTGTCACATAAAACCAGCCCTTAGCTCAAGCCATTTCCTTCAGACAACATAGCTCCACTTCCTCCCACCCTGAGCTCAGTTAGATTAACATTAATGATCTTTTCTTACAGATGGGTCCCAGAGCAACAGACCCTGCCAAGCCATTTTCCACTCAGAATGATTCTTGTCCTGGCCTTTTGCTTGCAACATGGCCCCGTCTCAATTTGGAAGTAGCAGCTGTTTAACAGATGCTCCGCCACTTAGATTTGGAATGGTGGCCTTGAAAGATGCAGAGAGAGGGCCTGGTAGGCCAAGGAAGAGAGAAGAGCTTTGCAAAAACACCAAGTTGATTGTGAGAAGGAGAAGTCGGGCTCAGATCCCACAAGGGAAAAGCACCATAGGGCTTAATAGTTAACCCTGGATGATGAAGAAAGAGGTATCATTTCACATTTCCCAGCAGTGGGTAATGGTATTTAAAATAATTTAACTACTTCTTTTATCTTATTTATAAATGAAACACAAATTAAAATACACAAAAGATATAAAACTTAAAAGTCTTTGTGTCCTAACTTCCTTTCTCCATTACAGAGTTAATCATTGCTTTTAATGTCTTCTATATCCTCCTAGAATTTATACAAATATCAGACCATTTAATATAAAAGTACTCTGTTTTAAAATGACCAATGGCATAATATATAATATTCTGAACATTGATGTGGCACTTTATTGAAGTATAAAGTACATACAGGAAACTGAATGTATTTTAAGTTCTTAATTCCTTGAAATTTTAAAAGCTGAATGCTCAGGCGTGACCTTTTGGCCAGGGAACAGAACAAAATAGAATTCCAGAAGTTCCTTTCTGCACCTTGCTTTTTCCTTTGATAAAACACTTTGGCAATTTTTCTCATTTTGACATATACAAATAGATCTACTAATTTCTTCTAATAGTTACAGAGTATTCGACTATATGAAAGAGCCATTATTTATATAATGAATTGACTATTGATGGACATTTTGGCAATTTCCTGTTTTCTTTATACATACTGCATGTAAATGCTTGTAAGTTTAACTTTGCCTACTTATAACTATTGTTTAAAATATATCCTTAAAATAAATAGAATTCCAATAAAAAGAGTATCTGTATTTTAATTGCTGGGAGTATATTACCACATTGATTCCAGCTTTAGAAAAAACACCTTTTATAAAAACTTATGTGCCAAATTTGTAGGTCATTTGTACAATTATGTCATTTAAAGAAGTAAATTTTTTATTATCTGAAGATAATTTATTATTTGTTTTCATAAACTTTTGGCTAATTTTGCATAGGAATGAGGAAGGTGATTTGAAAAGACATAATGAAGAGACAGAAAGCCTGGAGTTAAATATAAGCTCAGCTGCTTTTCTAGTCGAGAAAGCAGATCTCTTTCGGTTTGGTGATGAAATCTTCCTACAGTTTCATCTGGGTAGCTACAGAACACACTTGACTTCTCCTATAGACTAGCTGGTGGCTTGAGCAGAAGGGGAGTCAGGAGCCTCATCCACAGGAAAGAAGGCCCATGGGCACAGTGGACTCCCAACAGGCCCAGATAGCCAGCTGACAAAAGCAAAGGGGCTGGTGATGTTTCCGTGCAGGTAATGGATAGGTACTGTGGGACTCATTCATTAGAGTCCAAATTTTCTGATAAAGGGAATAGATCCTTATGCTCTGTCACGGAGAGGAAAACTCCTTCCTTTATCTCTCCTTGCATTTCTCACCACTGACAATCATTGACTAATATCTCTACTTCATATATATGGAGGAAAATGTTCATGAAAAATCATCAGTGTGAGGGATGAGATGTCAACAAACACAGCAGCAGATAACAGAGAAACACTCTTGATGTATCCATCTCCTCCTCTGCCCTGCTGTTGGTTCTAGTTGTTCCTGTGACATCATCTAAGCAAACAAACCACCAGAAAAATTATTCTGTGGAGGTACTTTCTCTCTACCCTGCACCTCTTATCATAGTATTTCCAGCAAAACTTGGCAAGGCAGAGATTTTCTGAGCTGCATGGGAACTTGGAGAACATGTGGGTATGGGAATTCTCTAAAATCTCAGGATCCCTTGTGGATTGTGTTTAAATCATTATTTCTAAGCACCCAGTATTGGCAGAGGCTCTGCATGAGAAGGTTTGTAATGAGGCCCAAGAATGTGAATCGTTAACAAGGTGATGCTGGCCCAGCAAGACCTCCAGATAGCATTTAGAAAATGTCTCTGGAGTTCAAACCCCCCAAGTTCATAAGTGCAGAAATGATGCCCATGTCCTGGGAGCCCAGTTCTAGCGACCGTCACATTAGGTTGTGCCAGACACACTTTTCTGTTCGTTACTCAAAAGTCAGAACAGCCCTCATATGGTCTCAAAGTATGTTCTCACAAAAATGTTTGTAATTTACTAGAGAAATATAGCCACTTAAGAGTAGGCAATGCAGACAGACACTCTCCTAAGGGGTCAGAGTTAACACTGTCAGTGGTGGACTGATCTCTGCTGGTAGAAATAGGACAGCAGGATAAAACCTGAGAAAGTCACATCATATTTATGGATTCTTGCCAAAGAATATATATTCTAAATTTAATCATAGGAAACATCAGGCAAACTCGAAATGAGGAGCATTTGACAAAATAACTGGCTGATATTCTCTAAAAATATTAAGGTATCAGAAGACAAAGAAATGTTAAAGGTAGACTTAAGGAGACACAAGGAGTTAATGCAGCATGTGATTCTGGATTGGATTTTAAACCAGAAAAATGTATCCATGGAACAAGTGGCAGGATTTAATAATGTCTGTAGATTAGATACTCATATCGCGCCAATATTAATTTCCTGATTCTGATCATGTACTATGGTTATATGTTAAAATTTAAGAAATCTGGATAAAGAATAGACAGGAATTTCTTGTGCTAGTTTTGCAACAGTTTTGTAACTTCTGAAGGTTTTCAAAAATGCAAAGATTAAAAAATAGAAAAAAAGTAAGAAATATATTTCTAGACTCCCATAATATTTTAGGGACAAAGAAAGAAAAAGATACTTATTTCTGTTTCTGTAATCTAAAGAACATAGGCTCATTCCAGACGTTACCAACATTTCACAGTTGTAATTGATGCCTCTGAACAAATTACTTAACCTCCTGGGGCTTGAATAGTTTATAAAATAATATCATTGATGAAGATGATGAATTATCACATTATCCTATTTAATTAATATTCAATAAAATTATTTGTATCATTACCTTAGTAAGTAGAATCGGTTTCAGATGGAGAGGAAAATGGATATAGAAAAATAGGCACTACTGGGCTTCCCTACAACATTAAAGCACTCATGCTCCTTTGGAGATAAGACAATTTAAATCTTAGCTTTGACTTCTTTTCTAGACTAGAGTCTGCATGTAAGTTCATCCTATTGGCTGCCCAAATCTCAGCACCTAGAGTAGTTTCTGGCACAAACTAGCTAATCCTTTAAATGTCTACTGATTAATGGTGGGTTGCTGAGAGCCATGGCCCAGTCTGTATGGCCCCTGGCATTTTGCCAACAGTATTGGTTGACAGGCGAGGCATTACTATCTGCCTCAGCCGCTACTTTTGAGTTCTAGTGCTACTTTGGAGTTCTCCTGGGGATTCCCGGGATTCCCTGAGAGTTCCCATTGGTTGGGGAAGTGCAGGAGGAGGGATTTCCGGGAGAGATATTTCCGGCTGCGGGTTCCTGGACAAGCCGCATGGCCTTCGGGAGAATTCCCCGGGAGCGTGTGTGAAGTATTTTCTTGCAGTTCAAAAATAAAGTTTGTTCCTGCTTCAGTGGCTCGTGATTTGTGCCCAGCCAGACTGTGGCAGTGGGTAGTGAAGGAAATAACCCAATCGTACCTTTCTGCAGGGCCATACAAAAATCATCCCTTATCCTAATTTCCAAATGCTATGAAATGCCAAAACCTGTGCTATTTTACCAATTTTCCCCACTGTTTGCATTTGGCTGTTGTTGTTTCAGGCAGTATTTTAGCCATCTTTGTGGTGCTTCACAAAGGTCATAAAAACACTGATTCAGAAACACGATGTTTATGCCAGAAGAGGTGTATAAACAGAAGCTGGATATACCTAACACTCAGTGGGCCTCTAGAGTTGTAATCAGCTCTACTTAGTGGAGGGAAGAAGTAGGCAAGGAGTAGAGCAAGGTGTGAAGGCGGGCTTGAGAGAGGACATCTTGGCACCTGGTGACCAAGAAGACATTACTGGCACCACAGTGAAGGAGGTGAACCAGCGGCACATGGAGATCCTGCTGAGCCTGCAGACAATAATCAGACAGAAGTGAAGAAACACAGTAGGACTTCACGTTCAGGAACAGAACTCCAGTTCTATTAGGTTCAGAAAGAGAAAGGAAGACAATCAGCCTGAGAGAAGACTGAGGATGCTTGGATATTCTCTTAGGATGAAATTCAAACAATGAGAAAGAAGGCATATATGCATTGAGCAAAACAAGGGTACCGCACTGGCCTTTCTCAGATCTAGATAGAAGTCCAGGTACTGGAACAGGGGCTTGGGGCCTAAGACTGATTCCTCTTATGTTAGGATATGAGATCTGGTTAAAAGCTCCTGAGTTGGTGCTGTAATGATCAGAGGTGAAATGATCAGATTATGAGAACTATAACCTAAGCAGTCGGCTCTAGTTTGAATGGACTGAGTGATAACTACACTCAGGTGGAGCAAGGCTGGATGAGGTGGTCCACTGCAGGAGTTCGGTGGTACCTTCCACTTCCCCTTTCTCTTTGTTTCCTAGCCCCCATAAGGGGAGCAGAATTCCTCCACCATATCCTTCTTCCACGATGTTCTACCTCACTTTGGGCCCATGGCAATGAAGTTGGACCACCATGGAATAAATCTTTGAAATTGTGAAACAAAATGAACTCCTCTAAGTTGTTCTTGCGAAGACTTTTGTTCACAGTGATGAAAAGCTTACGGATACAATTTCAGAAATAACAGTTGCTAAACAGTACAGGTGAATCCTCTCCATCGGCTTGTATTAGAAAGAAGCAGCCTTTACTGATGTGTTGGTGCACACCTGTAATCCCAGCAACTGGGGAGGCTGAGGCAGGATGATCCCATGTTCAAGGCCAGCCTCAGTAGCTTAGCAAGATCCTCAACAACTTAGTGAGACTTTGTCCCAAAATAAAATGTAAAAAGGACTGTGGATGGCTCTCAGTAGGAAAGTACCCCTGGATTAAATCCCTTGTAGGAAAGAAGGAAGGAATGGACAAAGGGTGGGAGGGAGGGATGGAGAGAGAGAGGAAGGAAGGAAGGAACAAGGGAGGAAGGAGGGAAGGAAAGAAGGACAGACTTTAAGAAGGAAAGCGAATGAGAGAGTTTCGAGATATCAAATTGTAACTTTACCTCCATCTTCTTTGGTTGGTGCACAGTGACTAAAAAAATAAAGTCACAACATCATGATAGTTCCTATTTGATCCTCTTTCCTAGGACTTAGGAGAGTGAAATAAACTTTGAAATGATTGATGAGTGTTTGAAAAACAACCACTTATTTTCTCAATTATCTCAGTGCTGTCTTTTCCCAAAAATACATTTTTAGAGGTGTAGCAATTCACAATGTCTATTTCAAATGCTCATTCCTAACACTCACACTGAAATAGACTGAATTTGCCACCCCACCTCCTGAAATTTGGGAAGACACAGATGCTGAGCCCGGGGTTGTCCCAGCTGCTTTTGACATGAAAAGTAGGTCCCAAGGACTCAGAAGGAGGCAAAACCTGTAAAATTCCTGTCTTTTTGTCCTAATGCACCCCTTCCATCTTTTAAAATCTTTTATCCTCTCACACTTGTGGGAGATAGAAACTTTGAAACACTTAAGTTTATTCTACCTTTCCTCAAAGCAAGTTTTGAATAGACTCTATTTTCCTACCAATTTGACCCTGAATATTTCTGGAGCAGCAAGCATTGTGGCCCAGCTTCTTTCCTCCTGGTGGTATTGGAGCCATGCAGTAAAAACACACTTGTACACGCATGTACACACATGCACAAATACAGAGACATAATTATAGACTCTACAGCTTGGAACCTGTCAGTCAAAATAGGTAGGTGACATGTTCATGAGGGAAATGTCCCTGGGGAATTCTCATAGACAAAGGAAGGATAGTGTTTAGTAAAGAATTTAACCTTAGTTTCTCAAAGGTGATCTCTTTGAATAATATGCTTGAGGATTTGGGTCACCCTGGATAGTCTAACATAATTTGGGGTAGGGACTGGCCACACTTTAGAGTGGAAGATAGGGAGCCCAGGAATAGCAACAGATTAGCCCACAACCAGCATGGCTTCGTGAATGAAGGTTCGAATCGTGAGAAATCTCTAGGGAGTTTTGAATTAAAGAGACAAGACTCTAATTACTTTTAAACCAGCTCCAGGACGGCTCCTCCTAGCTCCAACCTTCAGCTACCTATTGTAGTAGTGAGGTTTACTGAAGAGGCTGGTGAGAGAGAAAGAACACACAAGGGAGTGGACTTTTATTGGGGAACAAAAAATTCTGGGGAAAATCCCATCCAATGAAGATTAAGGAGGGCAGCATCCCAAGGTCAGGGGCGACAATTGGGTCTTAGGAGTAGTGGCCAGACATACCTCCACAAAGACAAGTCCTTGGACCTAAGAAGGGTGGGGAAAGCGCTGGACATAAGATGTGCCTAAGCACCTCTGACCCAGCCAGGGAGGTAACTCAAATCACGTGCGAGGATGGCCTCCCACACAACAGTGTTACTTAGAATGGGAGTCTGGGATCATGCAGCATCAGTAACTCTTTGTAAGCTCTTCATTGCTAGGACCAAAAGACCTGACAAGAACAACTTAAAGGAGAAAAAGCTTATTTGGGCTCATAGTTTCTGAGGTTCACTCCATAACTGACTGATGGTTGGCTGACTCTATAGCTCTGGGTTTAAAGTAAAGCTGAACATCATGGTACAAGGATGTGGCAGGGAAAGCTGCTCCGTTTATGATAGCCAGGAAGTAGATAGAGCTCCATGTGCCAGCAGCAAAATACAAACCCCCAGGCACACACCCAGTGACCACCTCCCTCCATTGCGACTCTACCTGCCTATGGCCAGTGTAGTAATCCTTTCCAATGCATAATCTAGCAAATGGATTCATCCACTGATTAGGTTACAGCTCTTACAATCTAATAATATCATTTCTGAATATTTCTGCATAGTTTCACACATGCATTTTTGAGGGACACCTAATATCCTGACCACAGTAGTAAGCCTGGAACTGATGTCAAATGCATGGGCAATCAATCAACTGATCATATCTACTCATTGGGGCCCCAACAGAACTCTAAATAGTCTTTTTGAGCTTTCTTTGTTAGCAGAACTCCATTCATAACTGTCTGTAGCAAAACTCAGAAAATAACACACCCACATTTTGTAGACAAAGATAAATGGGAGACATATTTGATATTTTCCCAAACTCAGTCCTACATTCTTCTTTTTTTTTTCCTGAATTTACAGTGTATCTTTTTTAATGTAATAAACCACTACTATGAGTATAAGAGCTTTTTATTGACCTCTGTAGTTCTTTTTAGCAATCTGTGAAAAGTAGTGTGGTTTTGGGACTCCCCTCCAAAAACAAACAAACAAACAAAAAAACCTGTGAAGTGGCATTGCACTAGGTGGTCATGTATGAACTATCATCCCTCTGATTCTCTGATTGGCCTAAGCGCTCTTGAACAGCTACTAAATTTATTGTAACAGAAAATCTTACTTGGGTGGATAACACTTTATTTATAGGAATCTTGAAGTATAATACCAGTGTGCTCTCAGGGTTATTTCTAGTGAATTCTTTCTCCTGGCTTGCACACAGCTTTGCATGTCTTACTGTGTCCTCATATCATCTTTTCTCTGTGTGCATTTATTCTTGGTATTTCTTTTCTTATAGGTATACCATTCCTAGTAGACTTGAGCTTCACTCTTATAATCTCATTTAACCTTATTTACATCCTTAAAGTCCCGTCTCCAATTACATTTAAGGGTGTGGGGGTTGCAGAAAGATTTAATACATAGATTTAGGGAGAGATACAATTTAATCTATAAAAGATGGAAATGCAGTTTATTAATCTGAATAACTTCTTATTTAGTAACCTAACACATTACCATGTGTACCAACATGCAATATCAACCAATATTCAGAATGACAGCAGATATTTTGTTGTTATCCAAAATTTAATCACAAATCCTTCCTGGCTTTCTAAAAATTGGATAAGATAATGCACATCCTGCATGAACTGTTTAAAGAGTAAGTATCCAGGATTTAGTTTGAGTTCATAACTTTCTAGATATGTAAAACTAGACATCTGAAACAAAGAACTTACTGGATTTGGCAGGATCGGTAACCACATATGTTTGTCACTATAAGAATCAAAACTTTTTACTTTCATTTTCCTCTGTACAAGGACTCCCAATCTCCAAAATGCAAATGAACATTTCTGGAGACCTTGCTAGTATTTTGTGTCCCTTTTCTCCTTGTCCAACATTAGTCCCCAGGGGTGTCTGTAAACCTAAATACTTCAGGAATATTTGTTCCCATTGGTCAATCTTAAGGCAGGGTCTTGTGATAGAAATAAATTGAAAATCACCAATTCTAATCTCAAATATTTTATCTTGCATTATCTTTTAAAATGTTCTAGTATAGACATTTCTTTGTCTAACTCTAGTTCCTGCTTTAAGCCTTTAGCTAGAAGCCACTACCTCCAGGAAGTCTTAATTCTCTCCATGTTTAGCTGAGATATTTCTTTCTGATACCACAAATCTGTATTGGTGCACTATTATATTACTTATTCCCTGACATTGGAATTTTCACCATTAAAATCCTCTCTTTCTCTCTCCTACTAGGCTGAATGATAACTGTGGCAGAAAATATGCCTGCTTTAGTCATCACTGAATCCTGAACATCCAGCATTTATCAGATTTATTTTTATATGTAATAAATGTTCACTATTTGTTAAGCACCGAATAAACAAGTTTTCTAAATGTCAATTTTGGTTTAGTCTTTTTTAATAAGGTACATTAAGTGCCTCCCAATTACCTGATATTTCCATTATAAGTTGGATTGATGTTTCTCTTTTTACTTTAAGCCAGGAATAAACCAAACTGTCAGAAAATATTATCTAGTGAGTGTGGATATTTTACTGTATGTACTAATCTTGAATCAGCACTTTATGTGTTGTCTAGGTATAGAGGCTCTGGTCTAGATGTCAGATTGAAACAGACTAAAATTGCCATGTCCAAACTTGGAATTAGTAAGATACAGATGCTGACCTCAGGAAGTCCAGACCCCTTATAACATGATAAGGAGGCTCAAGAGACTAAGAAGGAAGTGGAAACCTGTGAAATTTCCATATTTTATCTTAATACACTTCTCCCCTCTTTTAATAGCTCTCCCCATCCCAGAGCTTCTGGGAGATGGAACCGTTGAGGTATTTCAGTGTCTACTACTTTCCTTCTAAGCAGATTTTGAATAAAATCTATTCTCCTATTATTTCTGCAGCTAGTGTTGTAGCCCAGTCTCTTTTTTACCAGGCAGTATTCGAGTTGTGCAGTAACAAGATGCCCTGGATTTATATAACAGATCTATGAACCTATGCTGTGATTCAATGACTATAATATAAGATTGTTCATTTCAATTCAGTGAGCATCAAGCTAAGTATTAGCAATCTCACCAGCAATCCTGAAATCAGAGAATCTTGATCTCTTAATGCAACAGAACACAATGGCTTCTCCTCCAGGTAAGTGCAAAGACAATAAGCACAACCAGAAGAAAAGAAAGGAACAAGGAAGTGGAGCACAGGCTTTATTTTCAAAGCATGATCTTCTTAAACTAAGAAAGGGAAGGATTTTATCTGGGAACCTATATGCATTCATTTAGGAAAGTACATGTGGGGCGGGGGTGGGGGGTGGGGGGGAACACATTCTTGAGCATGCTCAGTTGAAGGTCATAAAGCACATGTTGAAAAAGGAAAAATAGAGGGTACTTTCTTGAGCGGGCCCAGTTCAGGGTCCTAAGTCACTTGTTCAAAAGGGAGATGATGGACACAAATATTTCTGAACAGAGAACTTAGTATTATATTAAGCAAAGTTTACTTTAAGTCACCTAATAGGATGAGTTTGAGAGATTAAGTGACCTTGGCTGGTTCCTCCTTAGTTTTCCCAAAGAGTCTTGGCTGAAACAACTATGAAGCCATATTAATAGTTTTTTTAAAGAGGCAGCAGCTTTCTTCCTCTTTCCACACCCAGGTATAGCAGTTTACCCCTAAAGGTACCTGCCTCGCTTAGCAGCTAACAAGAAGCCTGCCAAGTTTACTTATTTGGCTAAGTAGAGAGGAGGCCACTTGATGTATCCATCACTCACGTCAATTGGACCAAATTTGGGGTAGTGAATATTTTTCTGTTAGTTTCCTCTCCCCTCCCCCCACAGAAGAAGGTTATGAATTCTTTTGCTTTTTCTCACATTTTCCCTTACCTCTTCCTTCTCCCTTCCCTGACACTCAGCATCTCTACTCTATTATTAACTGGGACTTGTCCAATTAAAGGGCACAAGGGCCTTCATATTTCATGGATGCTCAACAGCCATCAGGTTGGCAGGCCCAAGAGGAACTGCAATCCCTGAGACACAGGCTGCCGGAGCTAACAGGAGAAGAAGAGCAATAAAAAGAGATCGTGAAAGAAATCAATAGGCTCACACCGGCCCCACATGTCCACAAGCATCTTTTTGCTGTTGGAGAATCACTTCTGGGGTTGTAGCCATCATTACTACAGTATTTATCTCTCCCTGTCTCCGGTGTCCCATACCTGGCTAAAAGCAGGAGTCTATTTGGCTCTGGTATTTCAAGCTCCCTGAATTCTCTGTACAGGTCTGATTTCCCATTATTTTCTCTTCTTCCCTCACTAGGAGCCAGAGCTACATTGTCTTCCACTTACTGACCAGGAACCAGAAAGACGGTGGAGGTAATAATTTTAGCATTCTTGGGATTAGGAGGTAGTTGGTCTCAATGATTTTAAAAGCTTAGTCTAAAAAATTTCAAAAATTCCGTGCCTAAATGAACATTTCATCTAAGACTGTAAACTTGCTACTGGCTTTATAAATATGTATTTATTCGACAAATATTTATTGAACACATTGTGTCAAGCATTACTTTATGCTTTGGGTTTTATTGATTGCAGCTACCTCTCATGTTAATTTTAGATAGATCCTGCCTGGTGATTTTTTTAAAGCCCCATATTCTCTGTAGCAGCATTGTCTCTGAGCCTTTTTTTTTTTTCCCTCCTATTGTCATCTATCTCTATGTTTCTTAAAATATGGAGCAGAGTCCTCTGGCTCAGAAAACCTACTAGAGTGTAGTAGTTAAGAACATGGCCTCTGGAGCTGGATCCTACTATCTTGGATGCCTACCATCTGCAAAATATATCAAGCAAAGCATTTAATCATTTAAAGCAATGCCTGGTAAAATAAGCCCTGAATAAATATTAGCTTTCAGAATCATTCAAAGATTTCATGAAAATACATATACAAAGATGTTTAAACTATGGGCTGAATGTCTACAAGATGATTTGTATTTATTTAAATGTATAGAATCAAACATTTTAAACCCTCCCTTTCAGTTTCCTCGTTTTCCTTTTCCTTCTATCAATGACTGGGTTTAAATCTTACCTCACATCTTGAAATATCTATAATTTAGTCATTGTTTAAATTTTCTAAGCCTCAATTTTTTTTTACATGCAAAACTGGGAGCATTATTACCAGTGTCCCCCAGAAATGAAGAATAAGGTAAGAATCAAACAGCACACAAAGCTCAATAAAATGGAGGCTATTATTTGCTAGATTTTGTAAGCATTGCCTTATGGCATATACATCTTTAAACCACACTGTAAAGTAGGCAGGTATCATCATGCCTATTTTACCAAAGAGGAACCTAAGGCTCAAAGCAGCTAAGCACACAATCTTACCTGGTAGGTGGCAGAGCCAGACTTTAAAAGCACCACTGTTTGAAATCTGCATATTTTGTCAGTAGGTTAGTTTGCCTTCTAGCTTTCCTGGGGCTTTTGTAGTTAAAATTCACCTGTAATTGAAAAAGAATAAGGTAGAGAGAAAATGTTCTAAAATCAGGCATCAGGTAGAGAATTCTCAATATTTATGTTCGTCATCAGTGTGATTTATATTTATGACCCACATTCCTACAATATTGGCCAGACAGTTTTTGGAAAGAATATCACATTAAATGCATAACAAGAAAAGTTGCCAGAGTACTTTCTATGTATCCTATTCTGTATCTTTGGTAACAGGGTGTTCCAGATAACACTATGGGGATAATGAAGATTCCATGCAGTTGTATTAACTAACTTACTTTTTAAAATCTTATTTCTTAGATCTTACTTTGGTGCTCTTCAATAATATGAGTCAACTACCAATAAGTGGTAAACAGTAAAGGTCTCTGACATGATGGCACTTAATTTTAAATGAGAATGCAGATAAAATTTAGGAAGGAATAAAAAGATCAAGATGATAAAATTGGACTTTTCTATACTCATAACCCTAGGGGAACATCAACTTGAATAACTATTCATACTTGGAAATAACTTCATAAGAGGTAAGAAAATCAAGTAAGAGACTAGAACTCCTGGGTGTGGCACATAAATAAAAGAAGAAAATATTTAGGACACTTTTACATTATCTACATCACTCCTTCCCTTCTCCTAGCAAGCAGAGCAGAAAGAGTGATAATCTACACATGGGGAAGGAAAAGGAGAAGGAAATAAGATGCAGACTTTGCTTGGGCCCCAATAGTCTCAGGCTACAGTGACCCAAAGGTCAGGCTTACTCCAGCAGGCTCAGGGTCTATACCTATTCCAGTAGACCCCAGTGCCAGACTGGCCAACATGGATTAAGTCTCCAGAACCACCTTTCAGGACTCAGTCTCCTGCCAAGCATATATGAACTCAGAATTGAGTTCTGTCCCAATGGACTTCAGTTCCAGGCCCATCTCAGTGGACTCTGGCACCAGTCCAATCTCAGAACTTGATTGTCCCCTGCCAACTCAAGCTCAAGTCTAGAGTATCAGCTTAACCACTTTGAATCCAGGCTTCAGGATGGATCCTGGTAATCCAATCAATAAACTGATCCTGATAAATCCAGGTCCAGGCTCAACCTCAGAGTACCTAACACCAGACTAGTTTTTCCAGGGCTCTAGCACCAAGCCTACACGTGGATCTTGCCATAGAGACTGCTGAGAATCATTGGAAAGGGTGATAGTTAAAGGGATTTCCAAGACAAAGCCAGGAATCTGGAATAAGTCCCCAGCTCTTCAAATACACAAATACCAATGCATTACCATAAGGACCAAGAAAAATCAGAGAAGGCTATAGTGTAGCTCAGTGACAAAGCACTTGCCTAGCATATGCAAGGCCTGCATTGTTCTCTAGCATTGCATGAAAAAATATATAAATATGACAGCACGAAAGGAATAATATAATGCAGAACCAGTACCTAATATCCAGAAATGGATATTATGTGTTGCCTGATAAAGAATTTAAAATAATTGTTTAAAATTATCAACTACCCAAAAATACAGAAACAGAAAAATAGTAAATAACAAAAATAAGGAACTTAACACAAAGACTAAACGTTTTAGAAGAACAAATAGAAACTATGAAGGTAAAAATGGGATGAAATAAATTTTTAAAAATGCAACAAAGAGTATCAACAGCATAAAGGATCAAACAGAGGAGAGAATATGTGAACTGAAAGTTTGATGGGACAGCATCAAAAGACTAAATGCTTGAGCTACAGGAATTAATGAAGGTCAAAGGAACAAAGGGGTACAAAGTATGTTTAAAGAAACAAAGCCAGAAATTTCTCCAAAGCCAAGGACAAATATAAATACAAAGATTCAAGAAGGTCAAATGTCTCCAATCAGATTCACTCCATACAAGACTCTACTGAAAAGTATGATGATCAAACTGTCAAAATTCAAGAACAAAGTGAGTATCCTGAAAGCAGTAAGAAGAGAGAAGTCAGTCAGAGAAAAGAAGTCGTCACCTTCCAGAAAGGATAATAGTGGATTTCTCAGCAGCATCCTCAAGGCCAGCATAAAGGAAGATGATATTATCAAAGTGCTGAAGAAAAAAAATGACAATCAAGAATACTTTACCTAGCAAAGTTGTCCTTCAGAAATTAAGAGGAGATAAAGAATTTCCTGGACAAACAAAAAAAGCTGAGAAAGTTCATCATCATCAAAAAGACCTGACTTACAAGAAATGCTAAAGGGATTTCTTCAACCTGGGGAAAAAAATAAAAAGGGAGGGTAATATAAAAATTCCTGAAAGAATAAAATTTGTTGGTACATGAAATTTTATAGCCAAATTCAGTACATTATGATGAGTGTATGTAGATCACAAGTCTTTAAAATGAAGGCTAAAGACAAAGCTATTTAAACAATGATAGCTATAATAATATTTGAAGGGGTATAAAGTATAAAAATATGTAAATTATGAGATTTAAAGTATAAAATGGGGAGGATGAAGTGTAAGTGGAGCATTTTCTTTTTCAATTTTTAATGAAGTCAAGTTTAAACTGTTAGCAGCCTAAAACAGCCTTTTTAACTACAATATGCACTTTGTAAGCCTTAAAGTTAGAAAAAAGTAGACACGTACAGCAAACGCTCAAAAAATACAATGTAAGGATTCAAGAATGCTACTAGCCTATATCACTTAATCAAAAAGGAAGACAGTAAAAGAAGAAAGGAACAAAAAAATCTAAAAAACAACCAGAAAACATTTTTAAAGATGACAATAGTAAGTTTTCAATTACCAGTGATCCTGCTGAGTGTAAAATGTAAGAGTGAAAAGACACAATGGCTAAATGGATTAAAAATTAAAACAATATAAACAAGACTCAACTATATGCTATCTCAAAGAGACCTCCTTCAGCTTTAAGGACTCAACAGACTAAAAGTGAAGCAGCAGAACAAGACATTCCATGCAATCAGAAATCAATACAGAGGATAATTCCATATAGCAATATCAGATAAAATGGACTTGAAGTAAAAATCTATAAAGAGAGAAAAACAGATTATAAGGGAGTCTGTTCCTCAAGAGACTATATCAGATATAAATATAGATGCATCAAACATCTGAGCACCTAAATATTAAACAAATATTAGTAGATATGCAGGAAGAGACTTTAATACAAAAATTGTAAGAAGCTTCTAAATTCCACTTTCAGCAGTCATCTAGACAGAAAATTCAATTTATAAAGCTGAAATTAAACTATGCTTTAGACAAAAATGTGCCTAATTGAAAAATATAGAACATTACATCTAAAGAAGTAGAATTCTTTTAAATAGTTTCCACTATAGATTGCATGTTAGGCCACAAAAACTCCATAAAGTACCTTTTTCTGACATAATGATATGAAATCAAATAACAGAAGAAATCTCCAAAGAAATCAAAAGAAATCAAATAACAGAAGAAATCTCCAAAAATTCATAAATGAGTAGAAATCAAGCAACATGCTCCTAAACAAGTAATGGATCAAAGAAGAAATTAAAAATAAATTTTGTAAATATTTTGAAACTAATAGAAACAAGCCTACAACGAACAGTTACAGGATGGAGCATAAGCAATTCTAAAAGAGAAAGTTTATAATAATGAATGCCTACTTCAAGAAAAAGAAAAGAATACAAATAAACATCTTAAAATTATACCCCAAGAAACTAAAAATAAAAGGTAAATAAATGAAAAGCAAAATCTAAAATTATTAGAAGGAAATATATAATAGAGATCAGAGCAGACATAAATGAAATAGAAACTAGACAAATAATAGAAAATACCAATACAATTGAATTGCTTTTCTGAAAAGATAAGCAAAATTGATAAACTTCTGGATAGAAAAAGAGAATAGAGAGGAAACTTCAAATAAGAATTAAAGACAGATAATGAAAACAAATGTCATAGAAATACAAAGGATCATAGGAGACTACAACAGTTATGTACCCATAAATTCGATAACCTAGAAGAAAAGTTAAATTCCTAGACACTCACAACTTTCCAATAATTTAGTTATCATAAAAATATAATAATCTCAACAGACCAATGATGAGTAAAAACACTGAATCAATCATAAAAATCCATCCACCAAAGAAAATCCCAGACGTGATGTCTTCACTGCTGTACTCTAGTGTTAGTTTGAATATGAAGTGTGTCCCCCACCCTGTAACTCCTGTGTTTATGTAGAAATATTCGAAGGTAAAATGATTGGATTGTAAGTTACAACCTAACCAGTCCTTGTAGTTTGAATAGACAAACTAGATGGTAACTGTAGGTTATGGGCGGGAGGCATGGGGGGAGGAGGTGGGTCGCTGGAGGTGCACTGTGAAAGGTTTTATCTTTCCTGAAAGCTCTTCCCTCTTTCCTCTCTCTGCTTTCTGAACCTCTGATGAGTGGAGCCCCCTTCCTCCTCTGAGCCATTCTGCCATGATGTGCTATCTCACCTTGGGCCCAGAGAAAAGGAGCCATCCATTCATGGAGTAGGACCTTTGAAATCAAAAGGCCCAAATAAACTTTCTTCCTCTAATTTGTTCTTGTCAGGTTATTTGTTGACAGTGACACAAAAGTTGATTAAAACATCTACTAAATATTAAAATAATTCATACAATCTTTTTTAAAAACTCTTTTAAAGAATTAGAGCAATACTACTTTCAAACTCATTTTATGAGGGTGGTATTAGAAGGGGTATTGGGCAAAAGATACAAAATTTCAATTAGACAAGAACAATAAGTTGAAAAGATCAGAACCATGATATAGTCAGTATACTTATTAACAATGAATTGAATTCTTAAAAATCACTAAGGAAGATTTCAAATGTTTCTTTTTTAGAAAAAATGAGATAATACAAATAATCTTTAGTTTGGTTGCTGGTAGCCATTTCATAATATTTGCTTCCTGCTACATATACTAAACATGCACAATTATGATTTATTAAATATAATAATTAATTAATTTTAAACAACAAATAAGGAAAAACTGTAGTTTTAACTTATTTTTTTAGAAGTCCCATGAAGTAAATACAGTATCATCTAATATCCTAAAGCATCTTTAAAGAAATAGGAGAAAAGAAGAAAACAAACAAAAAAAAAAACTTCATCTGAAGATAAAAAGAATGTGGTCAGAGATATTGGTTCCAGTTGTAGCGGCTAAGGCCTGCATGGTGGCACTTAAAACACATATAACTCTAAGTAAGTTTAGGGTCTTCATGGACCCTCACATAACTTACTCTACCATGTGCATGCATGACCTTGGACTGCAGATTAAAGGTATTTAATCTATAGGATAGATCCTAGAAAATATAATGTCTTTCAAAACCAGTGTCATTGGTAGTAAGATTAGTTTTATTTATTTATTTGTTTATTTTTGTTTCCTGATTTAGGCAGATTGGCTATAATATTGACATCATCATCATTTTCTTCTAAAAAATTACTATAATAAATATTGTTGGTAGAACACTCTACCAACAATATTCATTATAGAAATTATCTTAGAATAGTTGTTTTGAGAACATGCCACACTGTTGTTGTTGTTGTTGTTATTATTATTATTATTATTGTTTCTTTCTTATTCCAGGCTACATTTCATGGATCAGAATTGGGCACCTGTGCCTCAAGATAACCAATGTACAAAGTGGTTAGCAACACATGATCTAGTCTGAATAGAACCTAAGCTGGACCAGGCAGATTCCTTCTCTAAGTTACTTGACTTATCAAACACTTAGAGAGTAATGTAGGTGGCTGCAAAGATGGAAGTGTTCTTGGAGGCATGAGGTAGATAGAGCAGGGAGTGGCTTAGACAGTGTTGAGAAAGGCATATGATGAGGATGAAGTAAAATGATTAGCAGATGAGGGGGAAAAAACAGTAAAGAACAATAAGATCTGCCTTTAATCACAAAGGAAGAAGAGAAATAGAAACTCATAAAACACCTGAACTGCATTAATTTGGAAACCTGGAGTACATATCTACCAGTACACCTGCCAAAGTCTCTGGAACTTTGCATGGGTTTCAATCTTAGAATATGGATGAGCACTTAGTTGGTATGTCATAAGGGAATTCAAGATGCAGCTCAAACTAGGCTAAATAAACTCATAGGTGTTTTTTTTTTTTTTATTTTGATAAACTTCTTTTTTTTTTTTTTTTTTTTATTTTATTTTTTTTTATTGGTCGTTCATAACACTACATGGTTCTTAATACATCATATTACACGGTTTGATTCAAGTGGATTATGAACTCCCGCTTTTACCCCATATACAGATTGCTGTATCACACCAGTTTCCCTTCCATTAATTGACATATTGCCTTTCTAGTGTCTGATGTATTCTGCTGTCTGTCCTATTCTCTACTGTCCCCCCTCCCCTCCCCTCCCCTCCCCTCCCCTCCCCTTTTCTCTCTCTACCCCTTCTACTGTACATCCTTTCTTCCATTTGTATTATCTTGTCTTACCCCTCCTTTCCTCTTATATGACATTTTGTATAACCCTGAGGATCGCCTTCCATTTCCATGCAATTTCCCTTCTCACTCCCTTTCCCTCCCACCTCTTATCCCTGTTTAATGTAAATCTTCTTCTCAAGCTCTTCGTCCCTACCCTGTCCTTGTTTACTCCCCTTATATCAAAGGAGTCATTTGGTATTTGTTTTTTAAAGATTGACTAGCTTCACTTAGCATAATCTGCTCTAATGCCATCCATTTCCCTCCAAACTCTATGATTTTGTCATTTTTTAATGCAGAATAATACTCCATAGTATATAAATGCCACATTTTTTTTATCCATTCATCTATTGAAGGGCATCTAGGCTGGTTCCACAGTCTTGCTATCGTGAATTGAGCTGCTATGAACATCGATGTAGCAGTGTCCCTGTAGCATGCTCTTGTTAGGGCTTTAGGGAATAGACCGAGAAGGGGAATAGCTGGGTCGAATGGCGGTTCCATTCCCAGCTTTCCGAGAAATCTCCATACTGCTTTCCAAATTGGCTGCACCAATTTGCAGTCCCACCAGCAATGAACAAGAGTGCCCTTTTCCCCGCATCCTCTCCAGCACTTACTGTTGTTTGACTTCCTAATGGCTGCCAGTCTTACTGGAGTGAGATGGTATCTTAGGGTAGTTTTGATTTGCATTTCTCTGACTGCTAGTGATGGTGAGCATTTTTTCATGTACTTGTTGATTGATTGTATGTCCTCCTCTGAGAAGTGTCTGTTCAGGTCCTTGGCCCATTTATTGATTGGGTTATTTGTTATCTTATTGTCTAATTTTTTGAGTTCTTTGTATATTCTGGTAATTAGGGCTCTATCTGAAGTGTGTGGAGTAAAGATTTGTTCCCAGGATGTAGGCTCCCTGTTTATCTCTCTTATTGTTTCTTTTGCTGAGAAAAAACTTTTTAGTTTGAGTAAGTCCCATTTGTTGATTCTGTTTGTTAACTCTAGCGCTATGGGTGTCCTATTGAGGAATTTGGAGCCCGATCCCACAGCGTGCAGATCATAACCAACTTTTTCTTCTATCAGATGCCATGTCTCTGGTTTAATATCAAGCTCCTTGATCCATTTTGAGTTAACTTTTGTGCATGGCGAGAGATAGGGATTCAGATTCATTTTGGTGCAAATGGATTTCCAGTTTTCCCAGCACCATTTGTTGAAGATGCTATCCTTCCTCCATTGCATGCTTTTAGCCCCTTTATCAAAAATAAGATAGTTGTAGTTTTGTGGATTGGTTACTGTGTCCTCTATTCTGTACCATTGGTCCACCCGCCTGTTTTGGTACCAGTACCATGCTGTTTTAGTTACTATTGCTCTGTAGTATAGTTTGAAGTCTGGTATCGCTATACCGCCTGATTCACACTTCCTGCTTAGTATTGTTTTTGCTATTCTGGGTCTTTTATTATTCCATATGAATTTCCTGATTCTTTTATCGATTTCTACAAGATATGCTGTTGGGATTTTGATTGGCATTGCATTGAACTTATATAGGACTTTTGGTAATATCGCCATTTTGATGATGTTGGTTCTGCCTATCCATGAGCAGGGTATATTTTTCCATCTTCTAAGGTCTTCTTCTATGTCTTTCTTTAGGGTTCTGTAATTTTCATTGTATAAATCTTTTACCTCTTTTGTTAGGCTGATTCCCAAGTATTTTATTTTTTGGGGGGATATTGTGAATGGAGTAGTTGTCCTCATTTCCGTTTCATAGGATTTGTCGCTGATATACAGGAATGCCTTTGATTTATGCGTGTTGATCTTATATCCTGCCACTTTGCTGAATTCATTTATTAGCTCTAATAGCTTCTTTGTGGACCCTTTTGGGTCTGCTAGGTATAGAATCATATCATCTGCAAATAGTGATAATTTAAGTTCTTCTTTTCCTATTTTTATGCCTTTAATTTCTTTCCTCTGCCTAATTGCTCTGGCCAGTGTTTCGAGGACTATGTTGAACAGAAGTGGCGAGAGAGGGCATCCCTGTCTTGTACCAGATCTTAGAGGGAATGCCTTCAATTTTTCTCCATTCAGAATGATGCTGGCCTGTGGCTTATCATAGATTGCTTTTACAACGTTGAGGTATGATCCAGTTATCCCTAATTTTTCTAGCGTTTTGAACATAAAGGGATGCTGTACTTTGTCGAAAGCTTTTTCTGCATCTATCGAGATGATCATATGGTTCTTGTTTTTAAGTCTATTGATGTGGTGGATAACATTTATTGATTTCCATATATTGAACCAACCTTGCATACCAGGGATGAATCCTACTTGATCATGGTGTATAATTTTTTTGATATGTATTTGAATCCGATTCGCCAGAATTTTATTGAGGATTTTTGCATCAAGGTTCATTAGAGATATTGGTCTGTAGTTTTCTTTCTTTGAAGTGTCTTTGTCTGGTTTCGGAATCAGGGTGATGTTGGCCTCGTAGAATGAATTTGGAAGTTCTCCCTCTTTTTCTATTTCCTGAAATAGCTTGAAAAGTATTGGTGTTAGTTCCTCTTTAAAGGTTTTGTAAAACTCTGCTGTATACCCATCCGGTCCTGGGCTTTTCTTAGTTGGTAGTCTTTTGATGGTTTCTTCTATTTCCTCTATTGTTATTGGTCTGTTTAGGTTGTCTATATCCTCCTGGCTCAGTCTGGGCAGATCATAAGACTCAAGGAATTTATCTATGCCTTCACTATCTTCTATTTTATTGGAGTATAAGGATTCAAAGTAATTTCTGATTATCTTCTGTATTTCTGAAGTGTCTGTTGTGATATTGCCTTTTTCATCCCGTATGCTAGTAATTTGGGTTCTCTCTCTTCTTCTCTTCGTTAGTATGGCTAAGGGTCTGTCAATTTTATTTATTTTTTCAAAGAACCAGCTTTTAGTTTTGTCAATTTTTTCAATAGTTTCTTTTGTTTCAATTTCATTAATTTCAGCTCTGATTTTAATTATTTCTTGCCTTCTACTTCTTTTGCTGTTGTTTTGCTCTTCTTTTTCTAGGATTTTGAGATGAAGTATGAGATCATTTATTTGTTGGTTTTTTCTTTTTTTGAGGAATGAACTCCAAGCAATGAATTTTCCTCTTAGAACTGCTTTCAATGTGTCCCATAGATTCCGATATGTTGTGTCTGTGTTTTCATTTAACTCTAGGAATTTTTTAATTTCCTCCTTGATGTCTTCTAAAACCCATTGATCACTCAGCAACCTGTTGTTCATTCTCCAGGTGATGCTTGATTTTTCCTTTCTTCTTTTATCATTGATTTTCAGTTTCATTCCATTATGATCAGATAAGATGCATGGTATTATCTCTACCCCTTTGTATTGTCTAAGAGTTGCCCTGTGACATAGTATATGGTCTATTTTTGAGAAGGTTCCATGTGCTGCTGAGAAAAAAGTGTAGCTACTTGAAGTTGGGTGGTATAGTCTATATATGTCAATTAAGTCTAGGTTGTTAATTATGTTATTGAGTTCTATAGTTTCCTTATTTAACTTTTGTTTGGAAGATCTGTCCAGTGGTGAGAGAGGTGTGTTGAAGTCTCCCATGATTATTGTATGGTGGTCTATTAGACTCTTGAACTTGAGAAGAGTTTGCTTGATGAACACGGCTGCACCATTATTTGGGGCATATATATTTATGATTGTTATGTCTTGTTGGTGTATGGTTCCCTTGAGCAGTATGAAGTGTCCTTCTTTATCCCTTTTGATTGTCTTTGGCTTGAAATCTATTTTATTAGATATGAGTATGGACACTCCTGCTTGTTTCCGCGGTCCATATGAGTGATATGCTTTTTCCCAACCTTTCACCTTCAGTCTATGTATATCTTTTCCTATCAAATGCGTCTCCTGTAGACAGCATATTGTTGGGTCTTGTTTTGTGATCCATTCTACTAGCCTGTGTCTCTTAATTGGTGAGTTTAAGCCATTAACATTTAGGGTTATTATTGAGATGTGGTTTGTTCTTCTATCCATAATTGTTTATTGATGTTATTAAACCTGATTTGTTATCCTCTTTGACTACTTTCCCCCCTTTACTGTCCTACCTCCCATTGTTGGTTATCAATGTTAGTTTCCATTTCCTCTTCCTGTAATGTTTTGCCAAGGATTTTTTGAAGAGATGGTTTTCTAGCTGCGAATTCTTTTAACTTTTGTTTATCGTGGAAGGTTTTAATTTCATCTTCTAACCTGAAGCTTAATTTCGCCGGATACATGATTCTTGGTTGGAGCCCTCATAGGTGTTTTAAGAGAGTCTACAATTAAGACCTCAAGTCAATCACACCCACAGCTCAATGTCTTTATTAATGTGGCATTGCTAATCCATTACCGGCATCAGCATGACTTTACCATTCCAAGAAATCATTTCCTCAAAAAGGTAAAAAAATATTGAAAATAATTTTTCTTGTTTATTACAGGATCTTTGAAAAAAAATTCAGATAAATGTCAAAATGTTACTCATCCAAAGCATCAAATGACAACTTGTTCCACAAAACTCATTCCAAATCTGAACAATTATGTCAGGATTCTTATCCAGACCAAATGAAACGTCTACATCAAAAGACCTCCAAAACTTCATAAAAATCCTAATTTTATCCGCCTACCCAAAGAATTTACTGAGAATCTGATGATATGTTTCCTTCCTACAGTAAGAATGTAAGAATAAACTCTTATTTTTCTTATCAACAGATTGTTTTTCCTTTTTCCAATATCATATGACAATGTATGTGAGGCCAGTTAGGGGGAAAAAACACATTTAACCTCCAGAATCTGAGATTTATTATGCTTTTGTTTACTCACATACACATTGTAAGATTCTGTTAAGGAACTGCATTATTTAGGATTTTTATCCCCCTCCCCCACTTCTCCTGCCAATTCACTTTTTTTCCTCCCATAGTTCTTATGCTATGGGATATCTGTCACTCCTTCTCTTAAAATGGAGGTACTTTCTTTCCCCTTTCATTTTCTATGGTTTCTCAACTGTTCCAGGGATGAGCCTCTTCTTCATCTCTGCAAATCTATCTATATTTTATTTTTTCTCCAAAGTGCAAATATTTGAAAACTATAATAGATCAAAGCTTGGTTAAAAATACCTTTCAAATTATATCAGCATTAGGCTGAATTGCACAGAAAAGATGATGTGATTTTTTTCCCCTTCCGTGTGTACACGCCTGTGTGTGTGCTTGTGTGTGTGGACAGTATCAAAAGAGAAAAACAGATAAACATGCAAAATGTCTACCAACATCAGTCCTTTCATCAAATAGCAACCAAATTAAAAAGAAAACCAAAGATAAATTCAGGTCCATATTTCAGAAGTGAATGAGGACCTCTTTATTTCCAATGCAATAGAAATGCAAAGAGGAAATCAATGCAAACCAGTATGTCTTGGATCAGCACATTTTAAAACAAAATGTACCTTTGTATCTAAAAATCGGAGAGCCATGAATATTTAACAGAGAGAGAAAAGAATGATTTTGTCAGCGTGTAAAGCAAGTCCCAGGGAAGCTTAAATTCTGCTGCCTTCTATTAGCTTCTCTGCTCAGTAAACAAAATGAGTCATTCAGGGGGAAGGAGATGAAGGAGGTAAGACCCAGGGAGGCTGAGTGAGTAGGGACTTGAGGCTTGGGAAGGGACAGACTCAGGAATGGCAGAGGAGGGAAGGATGGTTAAGTTTAATGCCAGCCAGTAATCATGAACTCTCTGGCTGAGGATAGAGCAGCTGGAGATGGTCCGTGAAGAGAATTTTTAAAACCCTGCCAGTTCTTGGAGCCAAAAGAGGCAGGGAGTGGCTATTGTAGTAAAAGGATCTAAGAGATTGATTTGGCTACTCCAGGATGCATGTCTTGTCCAGCTAATCTCTCCAAGGCTCTCTTTCTTCATCTCTTAAAGAGTAGTAATACCAGCTCCCTGCTTTAGAAGAATATCTTAGGGATAAATGAGACACATTAGCCAAAATCCATGCTAAATATTTGATGGTTGTGTCTGTAGCCACACAAGGGAATATTTGAGCAGCTTACCAGCTTCATGAGGGGATGATTCTTAATGTGGCATAATTCAGGACTTTTATTACAGCCCAACCCCTGCCATTATGACTCAGATAGTGCTCCCAGGAGCTTGCCTGATACCCAGAAAACAGTGTCCTGCAGGCTAATGATGTATTGATTCTTTGGCTATAAAGCCTGCATGAAAGGAAGCTGCTGATCAGTGGGCTGGGTGGCTTAAATGGGTGTGCAGGTGCATTTAAACAATACTAATCAATAAGTTTGGCAGCTCCTTCATCCTTTTCTTCTGTCTCCCTTTGTCCTGTTAAGCTTGAAACTAGCATTTTATCTCCCTAAATTTTAACAGGCGACTTTTGCAAGAGGCAGCATAATGTTGTGTGGAATGAACTTTGGATTGGGAATCAAAAACCTAGGTTCTCATTCTAACTACAGTGAACACGACTCATGAATTTCAGCAAGCCACTTCAAATTCTTTTGTTTTTACAGTGTCAGTTTCTCAACTTGTAAAGAAAAAAAAATTCCACTCTTTTTTTATATGATAGCGGGAGGAGGGAAGAGACATTCACACTGGAGAACTCACATCACTTCCCTGTTTATGATTTTTTTTTCCCAACCACTCTGGGCTTACAGCCTATATTTCAAGGCTATGAGCCTTGAGCATAAGCTGTAAGCCTTCCTGGAGGCTGTCACATTCTGAACCAACCATTAACTAATTAAGAGGGAGCAAATCAAGTTGTCAAAAACCTCTAAAACTAATAAGTCCTAGTAAATCGTAAGGTTTTTAAAATTTAATTTAAGTAGGTACACCACAAACCCAACACTTCAAGGCTAGGCACACACAGCACAAGTCACACACCTATCAAATGAAGGCCCTTACAAAGATTTCTCATTAAATGTACTAGCCCTGAGGCTATCACTTCACTCAAAGCTTGCCCTTGATGCCTTAATTTTGGAGGAAAAGACAGAGATTCAAAGGGATAAGAAGAAGTCATCCAGGCTGTTTCCTAGGAGTCTCTTGAGCCCCCAGGCAATTAATCTAGAAGGAAAAGTCTTTTATACAAAGGGAGAGCTGACACCCATCAATTATCCACCTGAGCCACTAATTCCTCTTTATGGCTTCTTGGTGATCAAACCAGAACAGAGGTGCCATCTCTATGAAGGTTGACTTTGTATCAGCTGAAATATGGGAGCCTCCCATGAGTCCTGGAATAATGGATGCTCATGGCTTCTCATAGTGGAGATGGAGACAAGGAGGATAGGAACAACTAACTGGGACCATATCTCAAGCAAGGCATACTTATCTTCTGGGTGAATAGAATTATTCACTGTCAGAGAATATCTTAGTCGGTTTTGTAAAGCTATAACGAAATATCTCTACTCTGTAAAGAAAGTAGGTTTATGTGGCTCAGGATTCTGGTGGCTGGAAAATCGAAGTAGCACGGCAGCAGTATTTCACAACTCGGTAGAGAAGAAGGAGGCAAGTGAATGGGATGGCCTAGCTTTATAACAACTTTCTCTTGCTAGAATCAATCTAGTCATTCTAGACCTAACTCCTTTCCTGGAGCCAGGCTTTACTCCCTTCCCAGGTTGGTGCCCTCATGATTTAATAATTTCTAAGTCTCAGCCCTTAAAGTGTCTACCACCTCAGTACCATTACATTAGAGAGAAAGATCCTAGCACATGAATTTTGGGGGGACACAAGACACCCAATTTTCATACAGCAAAGTTTCTATTCTGGACTTACACTTGAATCTGAGCACAGAAGATATAGAATTGGAAAGTCAGGGCCCCCTGTTCTCAAGTATCTGAACAATTGAGTGAGCATAGAAAGATGCTAACAATCTCCATATGAGAGATGGTTAAAAAGATTGAAAGCATATCTGCCCTTCTCACTGTGTAAGGTCATAAAGGAAAACTTAACAAAAGAAGCAGTGTCCGAGGTGAGGCTTGAAGAATGGGTAGGAATTATTTACACAAAGGAACACTTGGCACCCATCAATTATCTATAAGCAGAGGGACGGCCATCCTAAGGAGAACATCATATTCAGTGGCAAGATCTATAAACTCATAGTTTTTGTTTGTTTGTTTTTAGAAAGAGTCTCAGTGTGAAGTACTGCTGAGATACTTGTTTTCCTAATAACACATATGCAAATTTGTATGCTACAGTTAAAGGGAGCCATTAACAAATAATGATCAGGTGCATAGCTTGAATGGATAGAAATAATAAATTTGTCATTCTTAAAGTTGTAGGACACTATTATAGAGAAATGCCAAGTCATTTGTAGAAGGGATAGTAAGACGAAATAGATAGAAGATGGAGGAGGGTGTTATTTTAATAGTGAGGGGTAAAAGTTGAGACCTTGAAGCAGGATAACAATAGTTATGATAAAAAGAGATATTTGGGTGATAGAATTAGCACAGGAGTTTTCAACTGATATGGTGATATAGATAAGAAAGATTGTATAATAATCTGTGTGGGTTTAAACTGTGACTGAAAATCTCTCAAAGGGATTTTACCATGTTCACAAATAAATTTGGTGACAATACATTCTAACTCAGTTGATATCACCACAAAATTGTATCACAGTGAATTGTACTTTCAAGTTAGAAGGCATTAAATAGAGGTAAGCTTTTGTCTTAAAATTTTAAATCTGTTGATTTTATTGCATATTCTAAGCAGAAGATATCTGGATATTTGGGAAGAGAATAGCACAAGGTCACATAACTCCCATTCATTCCCTGTGATGGAACACAGTTACTCTTCGTCGCCTGATTCTCATTAAATGAGTCCATTATGATAGGATACTCAAGTTTGGAAACTGCATTTCCAGAGTTCATAATGTAGCTTAAGAAGTGGTCAAATGAATGCCAAGCACAATGGTGCACACTTGTAATCCCAGCAGCTCCAGAGGCCGAAGCAGGAGGATCTCGAATTCAAAGCCAGCCTCAGCAACTGAACGTGGCCCTAAGCAACTCAGCAAAACCCTGCCTCTGGGTTCAATCCCCAATATAGGGAAAAAAAAATAAAAAAGAAAAAGAAGAAGTGGTCAAAATGGACATTTATGAGGTCTTTGTGGTTTTTGGATATGCATTAAAGAACTGATGTCGCTAAGCAAGTAGTGAGAAGATGAATAAATGTTCTTGTGCAGAGGACACAGAAAATATCTGAGAGTCAAAATGCATAATACATAAGAAGAGAAAGTCATTAATTAATTATGTATAATTCTTTAATTGGATAAATATTATGGAATTTCAAACATTGTAAAAGGTGCAGTTTGTATTTGAATGAATTTCCATAGTATATTTTAGTCCATTTTGTAAAACTATAACAATATCTGCACTCTATAAAGAAAATAGGTTTTTGCAGCTCATGGTTCTGGTGGCTAGATTTAGGCTGGTGGTGGATTTAGGGGAAGAGACTAGGGGTAGATAAGGGAGAAATTGAGGAATTAAATTGAACTATATGCATGTATAAATACTTCACAATAAATTCCACTTTAATGAATAACTATAATGCAACAAATTTCCATAATGACTATTATGAGATTTTGAAGTGTTACGGGAGTGGATATCAGATACATCTGGCCATGAATTAATTTCCCCAGTAAGTTCAGGCAGTAAGTGAATATCAGCAGTTTACTTTAATATTAACATTAAATTTTTACCTGTACTTCAGATATTGAGTTAGGGTTGTGGCGAATTTCAGACAAATGAAACACTGATCCTATTCTCTAGGTGCCTGCAGACTCATTATTGTAAAACATGCGCCTGAGTTACTTTAAAACTATATGTGCATTAACAAAGCATGTGCCATAGAACTTGAGAAGCAAGAGCTGTTGATTCCAGTTGGGTGACCAATTGGGAAAGGCCTCAATATTAATTGTTAATTAAAATAATGTAACTGATTCTTTTTATTAAAATTAGGTTTGCACAATGGAGTTTCCTTCAGCCATGAAGAAGACTGTCATTTGCTGGTGAATGGATGGAACTGACGAACATTGTGCTGAGGAAATAAGTCAACTCTTGAAATTCAAGGGCAGAATTTGTTTTCTCTCATTTGTGGAAGCTAGAGAAAAATAAAGGGGGAAAGGGAGAAAGTGTGTCACAAAAATAAATGAAGTAACAGTAAAGGAGAAGAAGGGGATTTAGGTGAAGAGACTAGGGGAGGATAAGGGATAAACTGAGGAATGATTTTTTTTTTTTTTAATATTTATTTTTTAGTTCTCGGCGGACACAACATCTTTGTTGGTATGTGGTGCTGAGGATCGAACCCGGGCCGCACGCATGCCAGGCAAGCGCGCTACCGCTGAGCCACATCTCCAGCCCCCTGAGGAATGATATTGATCTATATGCATGTATGAATACATGACAATAAATTTCACTTTAATGAACAACTATAATGAACCAAATTTAAAGTAAATAAATAAATAGAAGCCTGGTGGAGGAGAGAAAGGAGATCAAGGAAAGGAAGGAGGGGAGTGAAAGGAGAAGTACTGGAGATTGAGAATGAGCTATGCACTATATGCATTTATGATCATGTGAAAATGACCCTCACGATTCAGTTTACCTGTAATGCACTAATAAAACCAAAATGAAAAAGGCTGGAGAAAATAAAATTAATTGTTATGTATTTTTAAATTAGTTTTATTGGGGTTGCTATGAGAAAACTAGCCTATCAAGTTTCCAAGTTTGTTCATTGAGATCTTAAACCATGTGGCCTCAACTCTGTGCCCACTGACACACCTTGAACCAGGTGCTCATCACCCAGTGCCTGGCTGAGCCACTCTCCTGTCTCCACTCCTAAGCAGCTATTCTGTATCCCTCACACTGAGCAGGCAACTGGATCTCTAGGACATAGAATTTCATGTTCATTTACTGGCTTAATATCTCTAAGGATTCCTTTAACTAAAGGAAGTGGGAAAAATCTGGTTCCAATGACATCATCTCCTACCCTCTCACTTTTTTTGCCCATTTCACTTCTGTTACCATGGAGAAATCTTCTAAATCATCTTAATATTTATCTAAAGTGTTTTTTTTTTAAGTATATATTTTTTTCTAAATGCTAACCCTCTGTCTAGAATTGTCTCCTCACTCTTTGTGGACTGAAAACTCGTATCTATCATTGCAAGACAGTTTGTCAACTTCTCTGTGACATAGTTTCTGAGCCCCGAGGTCTCATAGATTCCTGTTTCTATTATAGAACCTTTCACACTGTTTTAGAATTGTTTCTTTATAAATGGACATTGACTATGAGTTCTTGGGAAGAGGATCCATATTTGTATTTTGCATAATATTAAAAATTCTTTTAATTTTAGTTATGCAGCTTTTGATATTCCAACATTCCACACGTTATTTGTGAAATAAGAATTTATACATTTTCAGCATCTCTCATTGCCTTCTGTTATAATGAGTATTCAACAGAAGATTTCTGAAGGAATCATAAGAGGAAAATACAATGTAGGTTAGAACTAGCTACAAACTCTGGTTCCATTACATATTCTTTGTGTAACTTTACACAACTTTCATGACTTGTTCAAGGTTTAGGTTTATTATCTGTAAAATGAGAATAATGCCACTTAGATCATTGTGAGGATTAAGTGAAATAATGATTGTAAAGCAGCTGGCTCAATTCCTGGCATCCAGTAGCTCTTAATAAATTATTTATATTAAAACCATTGCTATTAATCACTGCTTTACACTGAGCAAAGATTAGCCTCCATAAACTTTACTTTTTCCTGTCTTTTTAAATAAAAAATGAGAATAAAAATTATAGGACATTAGTAATTATCAAATTAAATATTACATCTTATAGTACCTTAAAATGATAACAAACCATGTAATTCTTAAGAGTAATCATTATCCTTCTCAGAACCTTAGGACACTGGGAGGGGGATAAAGATATGCTTGTAAATTTTCAGTGATTGAAGTGGAAACTGTTTTTAGAAGAGTTGGAGAATGTTGTTAGGGTCGATTCTGAGTTACCCAAGGTTAAGAATTGCAGGTGAGATTAACACAGTCAAAAGGTTCCTCTTCATCATGGCTTACATTATAAATCAGTTATTGCATCTTTCTCTGGTCCCAGTAACTGTCTCACACAGGTGGAGTTATTAGCTGAGGTTTGCATCAAGTACCCATTCGTAGGATCGTAATTAGTCTGGCCTGAACTGACAGGATGATTAAGGGATGCTTCTGTCAAGAAGGGATGTTTCTGCCATTCAAGATTTAAAGGCAACCAGTTCTTAATATCTTGCCTCCATTATTTGGAAGTCTTCAATAATACCAAGTAGGCACTAAAACACTTATTTTTCTTTATCAATAATTGTCCAAAACTCCTAAACATTCAGCAATAATGCCAATTATGAAAATATGAAATAAATACCTACTTAAAAACTGTATCTCCCCAGAGACCCACAACAGTTTGTAAAATGAGTGATACTTTCTCCCTGATGGCTTTGTAACCACTGTGGCTACATCGTTTCTCTCTATCCTTATTGAATGTATAATGCATTCTATTTGATTTCTCCCTTAACTGAATATCTTACTGAATAGTAGGACCTGCTCCAGCTGTGAAGTCAGCTGTGGATTTACTAGCCAAAACAACTTGAAAACAATAAGCCCAGGTCTCTTTATTTGTGAAATGCAGATAATAATAATGTAGCCCTGCTGCCTATCCCCAAATCTCACATTGTACAAATGATATACTGGGTGCGAACATAATTTGCAACATGAAAATAATTTTTCAGCTATTACCTGTTAGTACTTTATTTTTAAAAAAACTCTCAGCTCTTATCGTTTGGTATTGTGCACTCTGTCTAAAATCTCCTATTTCAACCCACAGCCGTGATCACCCTTGGGAAATGACGGTTCTTAGATCCATGTTTGCATCTCATCTCTCCTCATGAACTGGACACCCATACATCATGATGGACAATTTAAAATTTATCATATGTTGGGTCCTCATTTTCTCTCCATATGCGTGTTCTTTCTTCTTTCTCTACTTCAATGAGTGGTACTCTCAAACTACATGGTTACCTTCACCATGAGCCAAGTGTTCCCCATTTCTCCTTCATTCTTACTTCATCCACCAAGTCTGGTCCTAACACCTCTCTAATCTGACTGCTCTTTCAGATGCAGGTTACTTCATCAGCCTCCTCACTGGCTTCTCTAGCTCCCGACACAGATTCTGTAGGACTTGGGTCTTGGGTGCAGGTTCAAGACTAATGTGAGCTGAGTGAGACAGTCCCCACTTAAAAATTTGAAGGGCAGTCATTGACAGAGCAGTGCTAGTCCCAATTCTACATCTGCATGAATTTTGGAGTGCATTCCTCCTTAGAGGATATACCTTAGGTCACTCACTTGCCAAGTCCCCAAATGAAGCTGATGCTGCTGGTTCTAGGACCACATGTAGAGAAGCAAATCCTGGTCAATACTTATCTACCTATCATCAACTCTCAGGATTTCTTACCCCAGATTCTACCTAAATTATTAATATGCCTGTTTTCTTCTACATCACCATTTACACCTTCTTCTTTAGTGAGTTTTTGTTGTTGTTGTTGTTTGTTTGGTTTTTTTTTTTTTTTGTACTGATGATTGTACTCAGGGCACTTTTCCTTAAACCATGAACCATGACCACATTCCCAGTCCCCAGCCATTTTTTTTTTTTTTAAATACAGGGTCTCACTAAATTGCTTAGGGCCTTGCTAAATTGCTGAGGCTGGTCTTGGACTTGTAATCCTCCTGCCTCAGCCTCCCTCTGAGATTATAAGTGTGCACCACCATGTCCCTCAGTGTTTGTCTTTTATCAGATGTGTCCTCTTCCATTCTGTAGGCTGTCTCTGTTGGTCATGTCCCTGGGATTACAGGATGATGGCACTTTACCTAGGAGCTCTTCTTTACCATTGACCCATTGACAATATGACATTCTGTTAGTTATATTTACAGATAAGAATTATGGGGTAAAAAAAGGCTCATTATTATTATTATTATTATTTCAAGCCAATCAACAACCACATTGTTTAGCACAGAAGGAAAATTCAAAATATATTGATAAATATGAAAAAAAGCTGAACATTCATTTTCCATTTGTGTTCTCTATTTAAAACCTTTAATGATATCTTCAACATCTCTTGTAATGTTCACTTGTGTTTATACTCAATAAATATGATTTCATATTAATAGAAAACATACAATAGTTTGTTTTTATTGAAGTCACTCATAGAACAATTACTAATCATGTTGCTTCTAGGTTCTATGAATTCGGTGGTCAACGACAATAAAATCCTTACTTCGAAAATATTTGCCGTGAAGGCATTTTTAAATATTAAACTATAGATAGATATATAGATATAGAGAGGTTTTAATGTATATCCATCCATACATGTATATATATATATATATATATATATATATACACTATTTAACTATCCATAGATATTTTGCGGGCTATGTGACCATTGGTGAATTACTTTACCTTCCCAAATGTCTTATTTTTAATCTGCAAAGTGATCATAGCCCTCGCTATTCTCCAAGCCATTGTGTGAATTAAATGACCTTAGCTCTCCCAGGCTGGAGGCCTCACTGCTGGTTGAATTTGAGGGTCTTGCCAAAGGCGTTTCTACACAGTTCTTTCTAGTCTATGACGGCCTCCTGGCACTAAGGCACTTTGCCAAATTAGCATCTATGAGTGTCTTTGGATTCACGGCTCTGGAGGTAACTCTGAGAAGAAGGGAGCCATGTAGGAGGCTGAGGGGAGCAGGCACAAGTTCATGAGCAGCACTGGGTCAGAGGAAAGGCAGGCGGCCTCTCACAATCTAATGCATATGAACAGGGGAGTGATGTGAGGGCAACTGGGATCTGTTTTCAGTGTTAATTAACCTTTCTCACCCTTACATGGCAACAGACAGTAGCAGTTCTCTTACTCCCAAGAAGGGGACCTAATTAGAACAGATGGAGAAAATACAGACAAAAAGAAATCGAGCACTTATTCAGCTCCAGGGATGGCTAATGCCCAGAGATTGGGCTTGGTAGAAGTGGGAAGTGGGATTTGTTGCTTGTTGTTTTGGGTCTCTTAATCCAGGTGTTCCTCTCCAGTCCCTAAATTAAGCCAGATGTTAAGAAGAGGTATAAAGAAAATGGAGAGACTCTCTAGCATCAAACCTTCTCTTATCTATGTCTTTCTGAAAACTCACAGCTTTGGGAATATTGAGGATGCTTTCAATGAATGTATACATAACTTCTCCCAGTAAAACTAAAAAGCCCCCAAACCAACAAGAACATGCAAGAACATGAAAAGGCCACAAAATTTTTGAAAGTCAGAGCAAGAAGAGCCTTAGAATCATTGAGAATTGTCAACTGACCTTAAATTTGGAGAGATTAAAAGACAAGGCTAAAAATACTCAGTTGGCCAATGAAAGAACTAGAACTAGAACCCAAATTGGTGCTTATTTATTATATCATATTGATTCCATCCGACATCAGCACTACTTTCCAATTGTTCAATTAAGAAAGAAGGAAAGAGCCAAGCCTGGTGATGCATGCCTGTTGACCCAGTGACTTGGGAGGCTGAAGAAGGAGGATTGCAAGTTCAAGGCCAGTCTCAGAAACTTATTAAGACTTTGTCTCAAAATTAAAATTAAAAAGGGCTAGGGTTTGGCTCAGTGGTTAAGCCCATCTAGATTCACTCCCTCATACAAAAAAGAAGAAGAAGAAGAAGAAGAAGAAGAAGAAGAAGAAGAAGAAGAGGAGGAGGAGGAGGAGGAGGAGGAGGAGGAGGAGGAGGAGGAGGAGGAGGAGGAGGAGGAGGAGGAGGAGGAGGAGGAGGAGGAGGAGGAGGAGGAGGAGGAGGAGGAGGAGGAGGAGGAGGAGAAATGGTAGGAACCTGAATCAAGTACAAACACGGCTAAGGTAATAGTGTTGGTAATGTAACCCCAATACCCCAACCACATCAACTACATTTTGAAGCAGCTATATGGCAATCAGTCTGTACATAGGCCAGGTGGAGATAATGTTGGGCAGCCAGCACACACTGGGCAAAGGCTCCTGCAGAGAGATGGTTTAGACCACAGTCCCGACAGCAGCTAACCACCTAAATGAGTTTTGGGTTTTTTGTTTGTTTTGTGCTTTTCAGGGAGAGCTTTCTCAGATAAGCTTGACAACTATCCTTATGATCATCTTCAAAATTATAAAATGTCCAGAGAGCTTCTATTTTTATGGATAGTTTCTCTGTAAAAGCAAATGACCTTACCTTCTTTGCTATGCTTAGTCCTAATGTATTGGGCTTCTCTGTGAGTCAGTGGGACATGTATGGTGCTGTTTTCTGAGAAACCTCTTCAACTGAACACTGTCCCTATTCCACAGAACAGGAGAAGAGGACGTGTGTGCGTCCATGTTTCCACTCCACTGGCCAAATGTCATGAGTAGTTGACTACAGTCAGGCCAATGTGAAGTTCTTCCAGGATTGTTTTTAACTCTAAGACACCAAGTCTTTCTTCTAAGACAGAAACTGTAAGATAGTGTCTGGATATCCATGACCATGTTTTCTGTCACAAGGAGGAAATTAGCCTACAAAGCAGAAAAAAATAAACCAGGAGTGAGAGGTCATCTGACGTTCCTGATGGAACCTGCACCACTGGTCCCTTCGTATCTGGGGCTTCTCTGCATCCTTTTGTTCCCAACCGTTTTGTTGCTTCAAATGCGTGGATTCTGAACAGCCCTGACATTCTGTAGGCTAGTTGATAAGTTTTCTGTCTCCTCCATCTGAAAGAAACCTGGTTAAGATAGAAATGAGAATTATGTAAAAATAATTTAAATAGTTCCATTTGCATACCAATTTATTTAAAATCATATATAATTATATACGTGTCATTTGCACATGTCTCTGAGAAGCTGACATCATTATCCCATTTTACAAAGGTAAAAGAAAGCTGAGAGGAATTATCTTTTCAAGGTTGCATGGCCAGGGAACAACAATTTTTTAGGTGCATGCCTAGGCCTGTCTTTGTCTTTCCAGGGAAGCATCAAGTTTCAACTCAGGGAGCTCAAAGTTCACTGGAAGTCCAGAAAATATAAATAAATGAAATGCAGAAAAGACTCAAGTAAAGAAAGCAAGTGGACACGTATCAACTGCAAAGAATCAAGGAAACCGTTTTATAAACGAAGTTTATATATTAAAACATGATAAAATAATATTTCAATTTATGAAATCAACATATACAAAATCACAATAAGTGAAAGACAAAAACGTGGCCAAAATCTAGTATCCCTGGAAGAGTAAAGTGGGAACAAAAACAGAAAAAAAAAAGTATTTAGTATTTAGTATTTAGTAGGATTCTTAAAATTTGTGATGAATGTGGATTCTATTCCTTAGTCCTGGAAGCACAATGGAAGGTTTTGAGAAGGGAAACCCATTCTTCATGCTGTGTAAGGTAGGTTTGAAATGGAAGTGCAGGCATGTGATAGAAAATAGAGTAACCACCGACATTCATCCAGAACTTTCTTTTACATATCAGAACAGAGGGGATAGTTTGTCTCTAGACTAGGAGTTCCACTTGTATAGCCCTCTCTTGATATTTTAGTTATTTGTTCAAGTGATTGGCATATCCCTGATTCTTGAGCCATTCACCTTATTTAAGACAGAGTCTGAGGCCACACTCCTATTCCACCTGCCACAGGCCTTTACCATGTGATTTGCAGAGTTTACCTCAAGACTGCTGTGGCTCCACTCCTATGATATTTGTGCTTCAATTCTATTTTCTGCTAAGTAAGTTCCTCCAATTCCTTTATAGTCTTCCCATGTGCTATGCTTTTCTCTTTAGTTTTCTCTTAATTTCTCTCAAGGAATACATAAGAAATTTTCTGTTCAAAATAGGTTCACAAACTTCATGTTTACATATTGAGATTATCATTATGCCTGCTTTCTTAAATGTTACTAATGTAGAATAATTCTCTCTCTCTCTCTCTCTCTCTCTCTCTCTCTCTCTCTCTCTGTGTGTGTTTTGAAACAAAATTGGAGAACATTTAAAAATTCTTTTTACCTAGATCCTAGGTGTTAAAAGTAGTGGGAAAATTTGAGAGAAAAACATTTTGATTCTCTTACCTAAAAGCTTTCCTTACTACTTGAATGGACATGGTCCCCCTTTTTTTTTAATGCTTTTATGGTATCATATAAATTTTTGTATTTTGTGACAGTTTCTTTTACATGGACACTCATCCAGTTACACAGTAAAAAGTCAGTTGTTGTGTTTCATTTTTATTTTTTTATTTTTTGAGATGTGTTCTGGCCATAGACTCTGGAGCACAAGTAATTCCCCTGTCTCTTGAGTGGCTGGGATGCGAAGCATACATGACCACACACAGCGAGGTGCTATGTTTTATTGAATTAGACTCCTTTCTTTTGAGGCTGCTTATGTCATATCAATTCTCTAATCTCTGCAGACTCCTAGGTGTGAGACCCAGTTGCCTTGTCTATGTTATCTGCCAGCACACCTCTGGTTACAGCAGTATTATCCTGGGGTAAAATGCTGACTCCACTGGAACAGTCAGTTTTTATCTTCTGGAAAATTGTAATCTCTAGAGGAGAGACAGATGATTCATGTTGCAGGTGGTATAGGAAGAAAATGATACCCTTTTATCTCGGGCCCCCAATTTCCTGGCTCCCTCTCTCTCCAGAGTCTTAGTCATTCAATAGTTCAGAATTAGTGAGATTTTCCCAAATTCCCATTTTTGAAACTTGGCCTATCTTGGCTTCATGATAATCAAAAAAACTCACATCTACCGTTCTTTAGCATTGTCTTTTCCATTACACAGATCTCAGATATTTAGCATAGTGAGTGTTGGCGGTATAAGTTAAATAAATAATCTCAAAAGCATTGACACAAGTTTGGATTTTCATCGAGGGCTCCAGCACTAGAATGGAAAGCCAAACAGGAACCAAATATTTTACCAACCCACGGCTTTCCCTAGGATTGATCACTTTCTGAAACTATCCCTGTCAGAGTATTTTAAATAAAGAGACTGTCCTGTGATCTTCTAGGTTGTTTCCAGACTCTGAAACTCCTGTTTTATATTCTTCTGTTAAAATAATGCAAGCTTGAAATAAAGTTACATTTTTTTTTTGAGTGACAAAATTTTGGTGATCATTCATCTTAATGTTTACCTCCATATGTGCAGGTCTCTGTATACTACATGAGAGCTAATTATTGATAAGTTCTGTATGTGGTAGAGGCTGGGCTGGGATGGAATCCAGGTCTTATGGCTTCAAGCTCACTGTACTTTTCATCACCCCAGGCTCTGTCTCTGCTCCACTGCCACATGTGGAAACATCTGTCCCACAGTCACCCACACAGTCTATCCAGATTGCCTTCATTAGTCATTTAACACACACAAAATTCTTCCCAGTGAAGCAGTCTTTACCAGTTAGGCTTAAGTCATCATTACTGTTTTAGACAACACATGGGATTGATTGAAAATCTTGGCAAGGAAAAGCAAAATTGGCTTGAAGTGGTCAAAAACGATTTTCTGTGAAAAGGAGGGTACCCTGCTATTCCTCTAGCAGACTCCCTGCACAGGAAATTGCAGTTTTTTTTCAGAACTTGGTGCATTAATGTTTGATCCTGAATGACATAAAGTGATGGCACTAGAGTGAGAAAATGTTGAATCTGCCCTGGATTTTGCGATTGCTTCCCTTAGATAACTTCAAGTGACTCCAGGTCTCTGGATTTCGGTTACTTCCAGTTTTCATGCAACAAAACTTAGCTCTGTGGTTTTCCAGGTATGTTCTGGGAAGACATGTTCCATAGCAGGGTCTCAGGAGCCACCTGCAATAGCAGGTGGTAGACTGAAGAGAGGGTGCTGCGTCAAAAGAGCATCAAGCATCCTCCTCTCCCACTTCAATCAAAGGAACTCTAGTTGGGCTTTCCGAACACTGGATTTTCTCATGGGATTTATTTAGGAGCAAAAATAACAGCTTTTATGCACCTCATTTCCTAAAGTTCTAAGAGTGGGTATCTCTTTTTCACTCCCTGTCTTCAAATAGTATCCTAAATGGGAACATCAGATAAATTGCACATACACTCAACACGCTGTCTCCAGCAAGAGTTTTGAACAAAGCATGTTTTTTTTTTTCTTTCAGAAAAACAAATGGATTCATGCATCTCCAATAACTGATTGAATCTTGCCACTCTGATTCCTCTCTGTTTATCAGCTCAAAATTAACATCTGCAAACCTGAACCCATCTTCTTTCTCTGAAAAACAAGCTTCTCAAAAGATTAGCTCCAGGCTCTATAAGAGAGACAGTTGAAATACCCTTCTCTGTTACCCAGCATCAAAACCCTAAAATTATACTTAACCTCACTCTCCTCTTCAAATATGGCATATACTTATTTGCCTAGCCAGGCAGATACTTTTAAAATTTTGTACATAGTCGTCTTGAGAGGTGCATTTTATTGGGTATTGAAGTTACAGCAATAAACTCCCAGATATCTGCCACAATGCACCACCATGGTGAAGTGGTTCTCCACATTTTTTACTCCTCCACACAACCAAATTCTCATTAATTTTTTTACAAAATACAGCTCCTAATACACACACAACTATGGAAGCTCAGAACCCTTGAGTTAAACACTAAGTCTCTCCATCACCTTGCCTACCCTATATATCTACATTTTTTTAATAGAAAGTCATATTTTTAATCCTGAAAATTCACCTTGGAATACCGATTCCTCTGTTGTACCAGTTGTGAGAAATTCCAGTGGTTTGTTGTAAGAATATATTATCTAGCCTTCAATGTAAAATTGGGATGTAAGAAAGGCAGCAGGAGGGGAAACAGAGCAAAATGAAGAGAGGGCGCTGCATAAAAAGAGCAACAAGCACCACCGTAGGCCATGGATGTGGCAGATCCAAAGTCCACACACCTGTACAGCTCCTTGACAAATGAGGTGTTGGAAAGGGTCAGCCTAATCAACAGAGACAGAAATCTCCCTGTTGAAAAATAACAACTTCAGAAATAAGAGCTGCATATATACTAGAATATATGCACCCCAAGGAAGCTTTCCCACTACAGGAGAGTAAAAGCAGGTGGGATCAACTAAAACTATACTTCTTTAAATGACACAACAGGAGAAAGCAAAATCTAGGCAATGTTTGGGAAGAGTGTACACCCCATAGCACTCTTCCCATGAAGAACTGGGTATGGAACCTTGCGTTCTAGGGGATAAAATGCTGTTTGTATCCAGTCTCAGTGAGCTTGCTTGCCAGATGATGATGATGATGATGATGATGATGATGATGATTTTAGTAGCACATTCTTATGTGGAGGCAAAGTTTTCTTTGCTGATCTAATTTGGAATACCTCTGTGATTTCTATTGGACTCCCATATTTCTAACAGATGCAGAAAGGACATAATAACATGAATAAAGAATTATATGAGAAACAAATTAAATTCCATGTAAAGTCAGAAGGCTTCAGGATATATCCTCTAGTGTAAGAGGTCACCTCCCATATTGGTCCAGGTCATGGTGTTGCTGATTCTCTCCAAATCACAGGTGGAAAAGTCAATACACTTTGAAGCAGTTTCAGTATTTTCCCACATTTCTGTGATAGTGTCAAAATAGAATGTATCTCTCAGGGTGTCCTCCTTTATTGTGAAGATTAGCTAGTGCTTTGTTTATATATTTATCACTTCTATATTGTCCCTTCTGAATGCACCATCTCTCTTCTACTTTAGACCCATATTTTTTTATTTGAAAGAATGGTACAAATTAAAGAATTTAAGTAGATGTTTTGGTCCAACTTAGAGTAAAGGTGAAGGTAACCCCAACATGGATGCACTGCCTTGGTGACCAGGGAAGTCACTTCCATGGCTATGAGGAAGTCACCTAAGACTTGGTTTTCATTCTCACTGACTCCCAGGGTGTGCTTGTCAAAGAGAAACTCTGTCATGCCAGATTCTGGGGCTCTCATCTTGCACACCTGGGTTACACCATCACCCAATTCTTTGATGGATTTCACCTGCTCATTCAGGTAATGAGTCTCAACGAAGTCACACAAGTGGGGGTCATTTTTCAGTGGCCAGTTTGTGCAGTCCCAGAAGTGATCGGCTCACACTTTTCCCCCAGTGTAAAGCATATTCTATTGTGGTTAGCCCACTTTCCCAGTCATCACGGTCTGGTTTCTTGATATCCTGAAGGAAGATTCAGCCACCTCGTGGCTCTGCAGCTTCATGAGTCTCTTGGTATATTCCCTCTCCTGGTGAGATTGGTGAAGACAGTATTTGGAAAGGTTCTTCAAAGCCATATCATCCCGGTCAAAGTTTTAAGACATGGAGAGGCAGACATAGGAGGCTTAGAGCTCGAGGTTGCTCTGGCAGTTGATGGCAGCCTCAGAGTCCTGGTTCTGGAGCACCTGCCAGGGGGATGCGGTCCTCATGGAGGGTGGCACTGGAGCAGCAGCAGCAGCCTTGGGACGGTCCAAAGCAAAGGGCTGCTGGCTTTTGAGCAGCTGGCCAGAGTGGGAGTCCAGCACAGGTTCCGTCCAAGCACTGTTGAAGCAGGAAACCATGGTGACTCTTGGTGAAGAACGTCTTCAGACCCATATTTTTATCTGTCCATCACAAGTACTGTGTTAAATGAAGTTCAGTGTGTGTTCTTGCTTCCCTTTGTTATCTTCAACAATCTTTGTGTTTCATAAAACCCACACACTAGATTCCTGGGAATCATCAGTGACTCCTGCATTTTGGTCAGGGTTTAAGGCAAGAAAACAGAATCTAGATCAGGTAATCTTAAGGGGAATATTTAATATAATGGACCAATAATGCAGATGTTGGAGGGAAAGGGAAAACATGCTTAAAGGCTTCACTAATCATTGGAAGAACAAAGAAAAGGTTGAAGAAGTTGTTATGACGTACAGCATCAGAGAGGATGTTTCACAGACTTGGGGACTCTGACCACTGAGAAGACAGCCCTGGCCAGCTCCCCCTGTTGCCTCTGAAGAGGATCAATATAAATGTTAAAGGAAGCTGGGCTCTAGAACTAATGATGCTGCCAGAGTAAAATTCTATCTTGGGTCAATTCTCGCAAGAAGAGCATCAAACTAATAAGGAACAAGTCTCTTCTGCTCACCTTCTGCCTTCTCCTAGTGGTCCTTAGTGGCAGAATCAGGAAACCAGGCGCGAGAAAATATGTATTTCATATCAAAACCCAAGACTGGAACTCAGGGAAGGTAACCTTCACATCAAAAAGATCACTATGTCCTATAAATTATCTCTTTGACTTGTTGGAAAACGTTTTCACCTTCTCATTTCTTGTTGCCACACCCTGGGGCAGTCAATCACCACCCACCACAAGTTCAACTCTCCACATAGGCTTCAGAATTGTGTCTCTTTTTCTTCCTTCCCTTCTATCCATCACACTTAACACTGGTTGTTTTTCTAACAACCAACTGTGATCTCTTAATGGTTCCTTTACTGTATTAAAACATATGCTCTGGGGAACCTGAAATAGTCTTTTCTCCATCTCTGTTCAGAGAATGCTTCTGAAAAAGTTTCTCACATATGCAAAGAAAAATGATTTTTCCCCCATAAAACATGGTCACATTCTCTATTCTGGGGTTCAGTGTTCACTGAGCATTTACTGTGTGATGGATATAAAAAATCGTATTTTGTTTTGTGAGTCCACTGCTTTTACTAACATTTATTTTTCATGGAGTGGGTCTATGTTTTGCTTTCATTCTTGTTTTAGTATTTTGCTTTTTTTTTTTTTTTACTTTCTGCTATAATCTGCAGAGAACTTGGCATATGATAGATACTACAAGCTACTTGCTGGATGAATGGATGAAAGATATGTGTATTTAATAAAATAGACTTTTTACTTGTTCTGCTGGATTTGTGCATTGTCCACACAGAACTCTCCAGTAGCTCTGGATCAATACTATTTAAGATGAGGTCCTGAAACCCATGTGTTCCTGGTATCAGGACAATTGATAAAGAGTAAGGCACAGACAATACTGATTCCAAATCTTAGCTTGAGTTACGCTGAAGCCGATGAATTTGGGAAGAAAATTGAAGTTAAAGGAAGCGGGTGATCCACCAGAGTAGCTCACCCTTGGTACCCTTCTCCTTTCTTCTGAGAAACTGAAATTAGTTGTTCCCTCACTGTAACCCCTGCCTCCTCTCCATTTCCACCTCCTCATTTTTAAACGCTGCTGTTTTGGAGAAACATAGTGCAGTTCCAGCTGCAGGCACTAAATCATTGCTGTTCTTTGGACGTGTGCTGCAGAAGGGAGCCCTGTGATGAATGGGGCTGTCCATATTTACATTGGGTGCGCAACAGCTGTGGGGATCGTCCTGTGCAATGAGTATTCTGGGCAAACTTGGCATGTCCCCACCCCACCACTCCCTCCCCAACCTTCTCCTTGCCCAGTGACAGTGACTGATTGGCCACTTCTAAGGAGAACTGCCCTTTGGAACAAAGGAATCACAAAGTCCCCTCTTGTTGAAGCATGCATGCACACACACAATTCTCATATCAGACACACTTCACACACACACACACACACACACCCTCACTATCAATCTGTCAGTGCCACATTCTTTTTGGCAATTTCATATTTCTTTCGGTAACCTTACCAAACGACGAAAACTGCTGCTCAAGTGTAGTCAGGGAGTAGAGGAAGAGCAACCTGTCTTCGAAAAAAGAATCTCTTATGGGCTTGTAGGGACATAACACTTTGACATGATGCATACTGCCTCATCCCCAAACTTATTGCCCGAGGCAAGCTGTGTCAAATACAGGTCATGCTAAAGCCCCATGTAACCAGGGCTTTCTGCCTGTAGGCAATCCACCTTCCTGACTGTGTTAACTTGAATTCTAGTGCTAAAGAATAAAAAGAGAAAGTGGAAAGAAGAATATGGATAGTAAAGATACATCAAATTTATATAGTTTTACAGAATCATTACCATCCCCATTTACATTTCAACAATTAGCTGTTAAAGCAAGAAGGGCAGGTGTGTGTGTGTGTGTGTGTGTGTGTGTGTGTGTGTGTGTGTGTGTGTAATACGTGTATGTGGATATGTGCACAGGAGACAGGCAAATACAGAAACCCAGATACAGAAAGGAGGTTATTTATTTAATATGAGGAAGGTTGGGCAAATTGGACTAATTTCATTAGCTAGAATATTTTAGACACAGAATGTAATCTGGACTTCAGGATTTTAATCTTATACTGTACACTGGCAATTTCACCGTCTCTCATATAAACTGAATCTGATAAATTTCGCCATTTCATCATATATCTTTCATAGATTTCTTTTGGATTCAGGAGTTCTCAGGAGTTCTGAGGGGAGGACATCAGACATAGAGACAGATGATCATGTTTATAATGATCCTGTAGGTGAATCACATGCTTTACCCCGCCCTACATTCTGTCTCAGTGGAAACCAAAGAATCTTTCCTACGACAAGACAATTCCAAGTTTTCAGATGACTCATTAGGAATTTTAAAATTTCTTTTTAGAGCACATAATTACATTGCTATTCTTAGTTTTCTCCTACATCTGTTTCAACCTGTTCAGGGACACTTTCTGTGATATGAGGCTACAGAGTCTATTACAATTGTTTCTAAACTCAAAAAAATCAGATCCAGTTTTATAACATCTGGAAGAAAACATACTTTGTACATTATAAAACATTATAAAATGATAAAAAGATGGCAGAGTTATTACACTTATTCTAAAAGCAACTCTTTCCTTCCTGTCTACCTAGCCACAACCACCACCAAAAAATCCTTTGTGACTTGTGCCAGGACTCTGAGCCATGTCCATGCACTAGATGCACTCTAGCTGCAAAACTCCTCGAATTGAGCCCTAGTCCGTCACTGAAGAACAAGGCAAAGTAAGGACGGTCAAGAGCTCAGGGGCCAGGTTTATTTCTCTGTGAACTTCAGCAAGTTTCTTAACTCAGAAAACCTTATTTCTCTTGTGCAAAAGATGACTAATTTATCTGTATAGAATTATTATAAGGGCTGCATGATATAATAAATGTAAAGAATTTTATACTGCGTATTCATTTAATAGATTATTTTTTCTTTTGCTTGTATGTTAGGATTTGTGAGGCAAGACCCTAGGCACTATGATAAAGAATCCAAAACACGAAATAAAACCAGCAAACAAGAGTGATAAGGGATTCATTTATCCAAGAGTTTTAAGAAAAGTTGGGTAAGATGGCATATTTTCATACCATTAATATCAAAGAAATATGTTATACACATCATCTTCCAAACCTACATGATTGTGAAACTCACATTTATTGGTTGTCATTAGAATGACAGTACATTCTAAAAATTTCTATAATGGGAGGCATTTTCAGTATCTGTTCTAATTTATTTATTATGGTGACCACCAGCCGTATTTGGCCATGGAATCTTTGAAAAATGACTAGTGCAACAAATAAGCTATCTTACAATTTACGCAAATTAATTTCTAATTTAAGCTTTAACAGCCACAGGTGGCTTGTGTCTATCATAGTAGAAAATTCAGACCTAGATGCGAGTGTCTCAGGAAACACTTTGGAAAATGCTGCTGTAGTACCAACAGCTGGTCAAACAGTCGGAAGTTGGCAAGGCCAGAAGGGGCAGGGTGGAGCAGGCAGGAGAGCTGTTGGCTTTACTCCGGGAAGAAACAGCCATGAATAACAGCTACTAACCAGGTGGGTTCTATGAGAAGTTAATGAGGCTCAAGTCTCAGAGCTACTCTCTTGCATCAGTCCATCCAAGGTCCCAGGAGTTTTACACCTGGTCATGTATTTTATTGTTAAAATATCAAAAGTAAAATGTTTTAGCAATAATTGATTAAAACAGCTGTTTACACTCTGACTTCCCTTATGCGATATATCCACTTAAGTTGAGGGGTACAAGGATCTGAATGTCTGGCTTCTTCCCTGAAATCATGTGCTGAAATCCAAACCCCTGAGGTGGTGGTATTTGGAGGTGGGATTTCAGGGAGATGACTAGGTCCTGAGAGTGGAACCCTCATGAATGGGATTATGCCCTCATAAAAGAGGCTCTGCATCTTCCACAGTGTGAGGCCTCAGCTAGAAGGTGTTCAAAGTCAGGAACAGGCCCTCATTTGACCTCGATTCACTGACAGCTTGGTCTTAGTCTTCCTAGTCTCCAGAACTAGGAAATAATGGACCTTATTGGCAAACCTTTCGATTTATGATATTTTTTGCTGTAGCAGGCCAAAAAAGGCCGAGTCAGATGGTAATATGTAGCATGAACACTTTAGATCTGAATAAAGAGAAGGTGAGGCAGCGATACAGTGTTTGGGTTAAAGTAAACTCTATTTACATGATTCAGATTCTCTTTTGTAAATATTTAAGTTGTTTCTGGTCCAGTCTAGACAGGACTTTCAGCAATGCTTTTTTAATATTGTAAACTCAAAAAGGATGTAAGATTATTTTTTTAAGGAAAATCTAAAATGTTTTTCAATTTTATCCCTCATATTTGAAGCAATGTTTCTAAAGACTTGCACAAGTTTGGTCAAAATCTTAAAATTTACATGACATTACAATAATTAATGAAGCCCAAAAGAACTTCTTTCCACTATCTTTCAATGCAAACAAATTTCAAGTAACATTATTAGAGAAAAGATCAAATTACATTTTATTCTCTCTTTAGAGGATATTAAACAACTTTGTCATAGAAAGACATGATCAAATGAAGGCAAAAAAAAAACAACTAAAGAAAATTATTACACAGATATTTCAGAAAGTTAATTTGTAAATGAGATTTACATTGTTTAATGGATTTGGGAACTATAAAAATTTGAATTGACTATGAATGTTTTCCTTCCTAAACATTATTTTTAATTCTGTATTTTTAATTTTGTGTTCTTGTTTTGTAACAGGCCCATAAAATTCTATAATTTGGAGTTTATAGCAAACAGGTGCCATCTTTAAAAATTCTTGAGTTGGGCAGAACAAGAATCTGTGGGTAAGATCACCAGCAATCACATCCTGCCAGACAGCAGTATGAACAGATAGTCACTCACAAAAGTAACTTTATAAGTGCTAAGGAAGCCAACTGAGAACCTTAGTGCTTGATTTTAGCAAGGTAAAAAGAAAGGCTGCATTAAAAAGACAGAAAAAAAAAAGAGTTGCAGACATCAGCTCTTCTCCACCTATAAGGGGCCTGGAGAGAGACACCTCTCACTTGTGGAGGAGGAGGGCACTAAGTGCGCACTTCAAACCTGGTACCAGAACCCTCATGGTGAATCTGTGCATGTGCTTGACAGAGCTCCACACCCTTACTTTCAGACCAAGATCTGAACACTGAGGTGCTAGAACTGTGTTTCCCAGGCAGCAAAGCACTGTTCCAAACCAGGTCCCCCAATACCAGGTGACAGAACAGGAAGCAAGACTCCACTCACTGGAAAACAGGGAAAGAAATGTAGCATACGACTTTGGCTTAAAATTCAGTTTTGAGCCAGCCACAATGAGACCCATCTCCAGGTGGAAAAAAGTCCCCAAATCAAGGCCAGACATAGACATAGCTTCTAGACCTTCTCAGGCACCACACTGAAGCCAGCATTCAGGTAGGGAGCTCAAGTTTTGGCCCATATCATTGCCATCCTTGGAGTGGGCCTGGGGCACCCCTGAAGACTTTGTAGGTCCCAGTAGCTGTGAGAATCAGGTATGACCCAATTTATCAAGGGACTATTTTCACAAGTCACTCCCCTAACCTTGGGCAGCACAACCATCCCCAGGTTGGTCCTCACCAATGACATCTCTAGAACTAATCCAGCACCAGGCAAATACCTGCATGCCCTGACAGGGTAGACTCAGGTTTTAGCCTGTGTCACTGCCAGTTGCATTGTGTTCCTTGGTTCACCTCTGAGACTGGCAGGTCCCTGAGCTATGATACTCAGGAGTGATCCAGCTTAGTTTGCATGAGCCTTAGTGACCAAGGAACTGACTTCATCCACACAAGCTCAATCTTAGACAACATAGTATGAAGTGAGATTTCATTCACTGGACAGATCCTAATGGCATCCATTTCCAAGCCAGTACCCATGGGCAGAGACTCTGGAACAGCCCCTGGTGCTAGGAAAGACAGATAGCTGGAGTCTGTTAGTCTTCTAATCTGGCTAGCATTACCTGCAGTTGCCTGTAGCTGTCTTGGGCCACAAGTCCTTCCCATAGCAGTGTGTGCCTTAGTGCCACATGAGTGTTAAACTGGTTTGGGGGAGGCTATGAACTCAGATTATGACAGATTTGTGGCACCAGTGATCAAAAGATGGCATAAGCTAGTCCCTGTATGGTGACTCAAAGCAGAGTTAGCAGACTCCCACTGTCTGGCCACTGGCAAGTGAATGGGGTCTAGGAGTGTGGAACTTCCCCAGCACCAGGGACAGACTTAGGAGGATTGACTACCCATTTCAGAGACTCCCCCAGTTCTTGCTGAACATCACCTAATTTTTAATGTTCTCATCATAAATAAATGATAAATGCTTAGAACCTAAATATGTTTAACCTGGGTACAGATTAATGGGATTCACTGTGATATTTTCTTACATGCACACATTGTGTATTGATCCTATACATCCACCCTTCTACTCTCTTATTTGTATCAGTTTAAATAAATTTGATTTAAATTTTAAATAATTATGTCATCCTTCAGCCAATATTAAGAAGGTAAAGTAGATTATTGCAGTGAATCTAGTCTTCCTACTGGTCCATGGAGAAGATTTTATCATTTTAATTTATAAATTCTGGAAGTGAGTTTGGGTTTTGCCTAAGTTTACAGAATTCATATGTAGAAAAACTGAAACTCAAACCTGAGAAGACACCACTCTGGCTAGGAGTTGGAAGGTAGCAGTAAGCTGTTGCTCCTGTTGAAACCACTGGCCATAGGACACAAATCAAAGCAGTAACATATTTGTAAAGTGATAAGGTCTGGCACAGTGTTGCGCGCCTCTAATCCCAGCAGCTTGGGAGGCTGAGCCAAGAGGATCGAGAGCCTCAGCAACAGCAAGGCACTAAGCAACTCAGTGAGACCCTGTATCTAAATAAAATACAAAAGATGACTGGGGATGTGGCTCAGTGGTTGAGTGCCCCTGAGTTCAATCCCTAGTTCAAAAGAAAAAAAGAAAAGAAAGAAAGAAAGAAAGAAAGAAAGAAAGAAAGAAAGAAAGAAAGAAAGAAAGAAAGAAAGAAAGAAAGAAAGAAAGAAAGAAAAAAAAAATAAGTGATCAGAAGTGTGTGGAAGGTAAAGGGTGTAGAAGAATGAATTTCCAGAGACAAGAAAAAGCACTCCCCACGTGAGGAGAATTGCTGCTCTCTTCCCTGAGGGTGTTTTCTGAGCTGCCTCACTGGACAAAAAAAAAAAAAAAAAAAAAAAAGGCTTGCAGAAGGCAGACAGATTCTTCCCAGGAAAAGAAAACCAGTGGAAGTTTTCATAACCACATGGGCTAGTGTGATGAAATCAAACCTGGGGGTGCCACAAATTTTAGATGGATTGTCTCCAGGATATCTGAGGAGTTATGCAGGACCATAGTAAAGTGGGGTGCAGCTGAAAAATTACAGTAAAATTGCATGGGATCTATCAGTACCTACAGGACAAAAGAGCATTTGCTATTTTTCTCTTATTGCCTGTTCCAATGCCTATGTTGTCTTCCATTGTGTAACAACAAACAATTTGCTTTTCACCTCTGTGCATTAATTCTGTTTCTGGCCATCTCAAATGGTGTCACTGTGAACTTTCAAGTGTGTGTCTTTCGGATGATCCGTGGCTTCATCTGTGCTGGGGATGTATCCAGGCCTGGGATTGCCAGGTTGAGGGAATAGGAAGTCATTCTACTAAACAGGAGGGACTGATTTTTTTTTTTAAATGATTATCAACTTTACTAGAGGCACAGCTGAGTTACAACTACTAAACACATTTCCATGTATCTAAATCTATATTCATTTCTCTTTGTATATCTACAAAAAGATGAAGAGAAAGAGGGAGTTCATATGGAGATAAGAAAACAGAAGAGAAAAAGACAAGAGACCGGAGAAAAGAGAAATGCAAAGAAATGAACAGGGCAGTGGGTGAGAGAGAGGGAGGAGACCTAAGAAGACAGGGATAATGTTAACTAGAAAAACAGAATAGGTGGAGACAAGGAGATTTTAGAATACATCAGCGCATACTTAGACATATTTTTTTTCTCCCCTAATCACAGAAAGCAAACATATTTCTGGAGAGATGCTTTTGTCTGCAAGGTGTGTGTATGTATTTCTTATTCTTAAATTAGTTGGTGATTTTGATGGCTTGAGCATGTTCTTTTAAGTGTGTTGACAGTCAAAAAGAATGTGCATCTGAAATAAACATTCTTTATTTCAAGTATTAGAAGTAAACAAGGAGTCAGTGTCTCTGCAAGACAGGAGGAAAGGAGAACAACAGCGACAACAAAATGTAGAGGAGGAAGTTTATAGCAAATAGGAAAGAAAAAAGAGTTTTATAGAATTACAGTTAAGGGTGAGGGCTGGGCATACACTCTTGTGCTGAGTGATGGAGAACCAAACCCCAACTTCTAGCCTCCTTCTCTACATGGGTTATTGTATATGATGCATACAACAAATTGGCTTTCAATTCCACACTAATTTGGACTGATACTATGTAGTCTTAAGAGCCTCTTATCCAATCCTGGAATGTCCATCACAGCAAAATTTAAAAAAAGTTACTTTTTCTAAGCTTTTACTTTACATATGAGAAAGATGGAGGCCCCCAAATGAACATAACTTGAGGAGACACCACAGTGATGGTGTATGATTTCTTCTCTGCTGCTACAAAGCACCATAGTTCCAGCTGACCTGCTGGTTTGGGCCATATTTCTTCCCAGCAGGATCCGTGCATCTGGGGTTGCTGTTGCTTTGTTAATTTTTTATTGTACTACATTTAACCTTGTTCTGTCTTCTCCTCCTGGTCCTAAGTAGCATGTACTCCCAAACAAGGAAGCAGAGCCATATATTCTTGATGCTTTTACTAGGAGGAATCGTTTGGGTTCAGACAAAAAAAAAAAATCAGATAGAATTATAAAATCTAAAGATGCAAATGGTTTTGAAAAAGCATCCAGGCCCTTATGTTAAAAATGAGAATACTGAGCTCAAGAGATTTTAAGTACCTTGACCAAGTTTACATAGATGGTGTGAAGTTGACAGCTAGATTAGAATTCAAGCTGCTTCACTCCCAAGAAATTTGATATAAACCTCAGTTTAAGCCCTGAATTAAGGAGTATTCTGATGCAGTAGAAGGAAACAGGTCTTGGATTCCAGCCTCAAAGAGCTTAGTAATATACCATAATGTAGCATATGCCCTAAATATAGCCATTTTACTGGAAATGCCAGGTAACCCTGGTAAACTGTAAACTCTACCAGAGAAAGATAAATGAAAGGAGCACTAATGTAGCGTGTGTATGTGATGTGTTCATGTGTTTGTGTGAAAGAGAAAGAGAGAGAGAGAGAGAGAGAGAGAGAGAGAGAGAGAGAGAGAAATTGATTCAAGCCAATGGCAGAGTCCCCACCAGATGCCAGATATACAAAGAACACAGAGGACCAGGGGTGGAAGGCGGCTGAGAAACACACTGTTCTGACTACACGTAGTTCCTTGTCTGTTGGGGAGAACAACAGCAAAATATTTGAGGGCAGAAGCAGAAACTAGAGAAAATAAAAAATCAGGAAGCAAATGACAAAGGAGGCTCATCCAAGCAAGAGAAGGATCAGCATCAATGGGCTTTTTGGAGGTGGACTCAGGATGACAGAAGGACAGAAATCAGATAACTTTAAAAAGGAGGGGGACCTCACGCATGTTAAGGGGTGCTGCAGACTGATGAGGAAGGACTGCCCACAGACAGCTCCTTTCCCTGTTTCTCGCTGGTTCCCTGCTACCGTGCCGTGTGCACGCAGAGATAAAGCGGTCTCTTTTCCACTTCCTTCTCTGTGGGCTTCATTTCTAGTTACACTCTCAGCTGGTAATTCTCTTTTCTCTGAGATCAGAGATTAGATATAGCCTGGATTTATGGCTGGAAGACATAAAAAGAACTATTCCTATCAAGGATTCAAATGATTAAATATCCCACTGCAGAGATGCTTTTAACTTCCCATATAGTAGAATTTCACTGGCTTCAGACACTAGGGCTGGTGCTACCCTGGAGCTCTGAGTCAGGGAGAGCAAAGACAGAGAGCTGGGGATGGAGGCAGCAAGGAGGTAAAGAATGACTGGGAATGAGAAACAGAGATGGACTTGGAAATGGAGTGGGGAGAGATTGCCACAAACAGCAAAGAAGGGAATTGAAAATTAGGAGACATGAGTGGCATTAAAGAATCACTAATTCTAGGAGCTTTGGACTGAAATTGGAAGGATTGAATCAATCAAAGAGAAAAAGTAAAGACAGAAGAAAAAACTGTTTTGAACATGTTTCCTAATCCACTCCCAGGATAATTTATCTTTGGTTTGTATTTTCATATCTGAGAATTCACCGTTCCTATGTTATTGAGTCCTAGAGCTCCAACTATGGAACATCCATTTGAAAAGAATGTTTGATCTAGATGTTGCATGTTGCAACCTGGTGGCCCCATTCATATTTTGTTGGGCTAAAATCCTTACTAGAGGTTTGTTTGCCCATTGCATTTCGCATACAAGTCAGAAATCCAAGTTTCCCCCATAAACATTACAAGACCTAGTAATGCCTGACTCTTCTGCCCACACATACTGGCAATAATTATTTGCAATAATTATTTGCAATTTTCAATTCCCCACCCTTTGAGGAAGAACAAGGCACTCTCCTGGTTCTCCTTGTCCCCACCTGACCTCTCCTCTGATGCCTTGCCCTGCAAGCATTTGAGCAGGCTATTCAGGATGTGGTCCAACCACTCTGCACCATTTCCCCAGCCCCGAACAGAAGCCCACATGTACACTGCATGCTTGAGAAAACAGAGGGAAGGCCAGCCAAGGGGCCTTCCAAGGTCACACAAGGAATTCCTGGCAGAGATCCAAGTACAGTCCAGCTCCATTTCTTTGGTCCCTGTGTCAACTGCAAGGCTCTTTGCCGTCAGACTTTCCAGATTGGTGCTCTGGTCACAGCTCAGTCTATCAAGCCATCCGCAAACCTCAGATTTTGCGCATCTTGGCTCCTTGGCCTTAACGTTGAAGTTTCAAAGTCCTCTGATTTAGAAGGGGCCTCACAGGTTTCCTGGGCAGGTCCTCACATTTTTCAGAGAGATGGAGATCCCAAGTGTCTATTCAATTTGCTCGAATCAAACTGTGCAAGAAAGAGGGGGCCAACATCAGAGTCCAGGCCCCCCTCCTCCTCACCCCAAGTCACAGCTCAACACCTGTTCCAAGCTCCAGCAACCCCCCGAGGGGGGTGGAGTTTGACTTCACTTCCTCTTTAGGCCGCTTCCCAGATCTGAGACCCAAACATTTCCAGAGCCCTGGGGCGCTGCTGCTCTCCTCTGGTTTTTAAGTTCATGCTGTGCCTCTGCTAGTATTTTCCCTTTTGATCCCTGACTGACATTGGTCCCAGTCCCCATCTGTCTGATGCCTTCCCCTCTCCTCCTCCTCTTTTTATTCCACTAGATTTAATTTTACCATGATTTCCTCCCAAGGTTGCTAATTTAATGTGAAGTCGATTCTGACCCAGTATTGTATTCCTTGTCCCTTCACTGTTGCACTCGCCATCTGTCCCAAGAATTTAAATGATTCTATTTTTCTTTGTTTTCTTCCGTCTGTCTCTCTGCTTCCTCCTTGGCTCCCTAACCCTCTCCATCTCTTTGCCTTCCACTATCTCTTCCTCCCTTCAGGTCTATGTCTTTCTGCAACTTACTCACTAGTTTTCTCTGGTATTTTCTCCCCGCCCCCCCTCTTTTTTTCTTTGCTGCCTGTTTTCTCTATTTTTGCTATAGTCTCTTTACTTTTTATGTTTCTTCCTCTCCTCTCCTCTCCTCTCCTCTCCTCTCCTCTCCTCTCCTCTCCTCTCCTCTCCTCTCTTCTCTTCTCTTCTCTTCTCTTCTTTTCTTTTCTCTCTCTCTCTCTCTCTCTCTCTCTCTCTCTCTCTCTCTCTCTCCCCTTTTCTCTCTCTCTCTCTCCCAGGGATTGAACCTGGGGCACCTAACCACTGAGCCACATCCCCAGCCCCTTTTTATATTTTATTTCGAGACAGTTTCTGCTGTGGCTGACTTTGAACTTGCCATTCTCTTACCCCAGTCTCCCAAATTTCTGGGAGGCATGAGCCACTGCACCTGGCTCCTGTCTCTTCTCTTGATGAATTCTCTCTCTCTGGTTCTGGCTCTGATTCTGTCTTGAACAGAATAAAGATCCCTTTATTTTCTCCAGGAGACATGGAATAAGTGTCAGATTTGTGAAGAGAAATAGGAAAGCAAATCCCTCAGCCCCAATCCCCCCCTACTGATGCGGACAGGTAAATCGTAGTAGCTTCTCTCCCTTGGGGAAAAACATTGCCTTTCTCTCGCTCAGATTTTACAGTGGGCCTTAGATGTCTTCTCCATTTGCACTTTGTGCTTCTCACTGAATTAAACAGGAATGAGATTCAGCAAACCTGGGATGGAATCTACGCCTGTCTGGTCATAATGAACTTTTGAATAGACCAGATAGACCATCAATCCTTTCCACCATTGCAAATCATACAGCCTCAAAAGGATAATGATGGAAGGCTAGGGAGATAAGAAGTGATATCATGGAAAAAAGAGTGTGAAATATATTTTAAAAAACACCAAATTACTTTTATGTATTATGTCTTCTTTGCATTTTAACAAAATATTTCATACTCTAAGGAAAAGAAAACCGAAACATTGGGAAAGTGGGAGAAAGTAAAAGACACTGCAGGAAAAAAGAGGAAAATAACACCTCACCTGACTTTTTACTAGTGAGACATAAAGGGTCATATTAGAGAAGAAATTGAAACCAGTATACAAAGTTAAAGCTTAGATTATCATTGTTCATCTTCTCTTTAATTCCCATGTATAAACACATAATGGTAACAGGTTTTTCAAAGTCTAAGATGCTTGGATGTCATAATTATCATAATTATATCTGAAGAACAATTCAGAGTTTAGGAAGAGGGCTTCTCACAGATCCAACTTTGTTTTATTCATGGCCATGGTCCTACAGCAGAAGGGGGTAGATTCTATGTTTACAAAGCTTACATTTTCATGCCTCTCATTTAAGAGACCTTCCAATGCTAGGTGGAGGTTGATAAGGTTATTGAGTAGTTTCTGAATTCAGTGCTCCAAAACTCCTGGATGAAACAATATGTAAAATAAAAGTCAGTGTGTAAACTGCCAAGTGTCTTCAGCTCCCAGACAGTTGGAGAGGAGCCTTCCGAGAACCTCAAAGGAGAATTTGCTGCACAATGATTATATCCTCTGTCATTTATAAAACCACAATTTTGCAGGGACTTACATTGTGTTTTCACTCACTATTCATAACTTTAATATCCCAATATTTGCATGTGAAGAAATTGAGATTCAGGAAGGTTAATTGATTTGCTGGGGCCAAACAGCCTATAACTGGTAGTATTTAGTTCATCCAGGTCAGCCTGCTCAAAACTTATTTTTTTTTAAAGAGAGAGAGAGAGAGAGAGAGAGAGAGAGAGAGAGAGAGAGAGAGAGATAGGATTTTTTAAATATTTATTTTTTAGTTTTCGGAGGACACAACATCTTTATTTGTATATGGTGCTGAGGATCGAACCCAGCGCCACACGCATGCCAGGAGAGCATGCTACTGCTTGAGCCACATCCCCAGCCCAAAACTTATTTTTTTTCTCATAATACCACACTGACTATTTTCCAGGGAATAGATGTAGGAATAAAGGTTAAAATATGATCTAATATCTAAATATTTTTTTCCCTTTTTAGTCAGTCACTTTTCTTGTCTCTTCCATAAACAGTTCATCAGCAGAGTAGGCAAATCCTTGAATGAATGAATGACAGCATCTTTACTGAGACCACTTATCCTGGAGGAGATGGAATGGCTCTTCCCAAGGCAACTTCAAGTTAGATGATTGCAGGTGAATTTGGGAAGGGATGTGTTGAATGCATCTTACAGAGAGGAAGAAAAAAAAATCCACTTATTAAGTCATCTTCCTCCTATCAGGACACCTGCTGGATTACAGTCAAATTGCCAATGAATAATTAAAAGCTAATTTCCATAAAGTGATTTGCCATCCTTTATTGGTTCCTAAATCACCTCTGGTGAGCTACCGCATAGAGGGATGCTGGCTAGTGTCAACTGGTTTGAAGCCACCCATGATGGCAAGCAGGAGTCCCCAGTGCCTGGAAAAGGGGATGCAAGTAAAGGGCTCAAAATTTGGTGGTTTGGGAGGAAAAGCAGACCCCCTGGAGTTGACTGATGTTAGAAGAGCACAGGAAGTTGTAGAAAAACCCAAAGACATGAAGCTAATACAATAACTGGTGGAATTAAAAGCACCTTTGAGAGAGCTGGCTTTGTAATTTTTAAGCAATAGATACTCCACAATAATGCAGAGAGAAGGGGGAATTTCTGGCTCATTTCTTTAGCCACCATCAGCTCTGCAGAAGCTGGAAGAGACCATAAAATCATTTAGATTAGTAATCTGGCTAAGTTATTTTGTGACCCAGACTTTAATTTAATTTTAGCTTTTAGTTTTTTTTTAAGCTCATTCAGAATCCATTTATTTTAAACAGATAAAAGTGAAGCTTCTTTAGCTATATAGGCAATGGTTTTTTTTAAAAAAAATTTTGTTTGAGGACAATTGCATATGTCAAAAGTTTACATATGCATTTTCTTTGACAAAACAATTATTCTTCTGGTATTTTAGCCTTCAGCAAAACTCACACCTGCACAAAATATTGTGTAATTTTTGCATTATTTCTTATTCTATGAAGAAGCAAAAGCAGCGTATCCATAGAAGAAAGTTCAAATAAATTTCTGTATCATTTTTTAAAGAAATGAACAAAGCTCATATGAGCTAATATCAGAAGATATGCAAAATCAGTTTTTGCTAAATAAAAAGCTTCAAAATATAGATAATACATTATTATCATATAACGTATATTGAAAACTCTCTCACTCCCAAGTATGTTTACCTTTACCACCTACAGAGTAAAATATAAGCATAAAAAGTAACTTACCAGGGTTGGGGTTGTAGCTCAGTGGTAGAGCGCTTGCCTAGCACGTGTGAGGCACTGTGTTCGATGCTCAGCACCACGTAAAGATAAATAAATAATATAAAGGTATTGTATTCATCTACAGCTACACAAAATTTTTTAAAGTAATTTTACTAAACCATAACAGATTTTGTATTTATGAATTTTTTTTTAAATATGGATCACTTCACAAATTTGTGTGTCATCCTTGTGCACAGGCCATGCTAATCTTCTCTGTATCGTTCCAATTTTAGTATATGTGCTGCCGAAGTGAGCACTATTTATGGAGTTAAATTGAATTTTTTTTTTAAAAAATGTTTGAGTAAATTTATACTTTTGTATTCCTTCTTTGTGTGTATTGTTTTCATAATTTCATGACTAAATTTTTTACTTCACATCTAAGTTTTTTTCTGTTTCAATTGAGTGTCTTTGTTTTGTAGACTCTATTATTTTATTATGGCTTCTATTGTTTATCTGTTCATTTCAATGCTTATTTTAAAATCATTCTCAGATTATCTTATTATCTCAAGTTCAGGGGATGCTAATTTATATATGTAGTTTTTTTTACTTTCCTTAAGCTTTATAATTTTTTTTAATTTTAGTTCATCTTTATCAAAATATATTTGCTCCTTATGAGAGATCACGAACCTTAAATATAGAACTGACTTATACAGTGGTTTTCCTTTAACTGTTTGAAAGTCAAAAGAGCAACCTGATTTTTTTAATGTTATTTTTTGATCTTGGGATTCCAATAAATGTGGAGGATGTTAATTCAAACTCCATGTCCATAAAGGATGATACAGAGCTGAATGTTTTCAACACTTTCAGGAGATTTCTTCTGCATATTTAAAGGTCTAGAAGTGTCCTCCTGATTTCTTAGACACTGAAAGAATCTTCCTAGTACCCTTTCAACAACAAAGAGACCTCTGCAGTCCTCATTGCTCAGTTCTAACTTCTCACTCCTTTTTGGAACTTCACAAAGTGGGTTATCCCTTCTTTGCTGACAGCTCTGATTCTAGCAGGGAGAACCACATCTGGGTAACCAAATCTACCCATGATGAAATGGTCTTGCCTCCTGCATTTGTTATAAATAATTTCTTTTTAATGAGTCATATGAACATTTCTATTTTTTTCTAATTTTCTGCTATCGTTTTCAAAACATTTATTATGATGCATTTCCCCCCAATATTTCTATATTTCTGTAATGGAAAAAAAGTCTATAGCAGCTCAGTCCATCCTATTATCAGGATACTTCATTCATTATTCCTGCAACCGAGGAATAATTTAAAATTGGGAGTAAACATTAACTAATCACTAATCTTTGCCTCGCTCCCCAAAGTTAATTCTTGAAATCCTATGTTTCCAAGTAATAATTATAATGATAGCTAATAATATTAATGATTTATCAAGGGTTTGGAACTTTTCTAAGTAATATATATGTATTAATTCACTTAATTTCCATAGCCCCGTGTAGCAGATACTACAAACATTATCCCTGTTTTACAGATAAGAAAGCTATGTCACAAAATGTTCAAGAAACTTGTTCAAGATCAGAGCATGTAAGACCCAGAACTGTAATATGAAAACCAGATGTTTCCCTTAACTACCATGCCAGTCAAGCACATTGGAAATATCGATTACAGTTCACTCTGACTTCCACCCATATGCAAGTTGGTAATAAAGCAATAGAAATTCACCAGCAAATATTATGAAACTCTTGAAACCTGAACAATGTTAATGGGCACAAACGATAGAAGCGTTCAGAACTTCACACCATGTCTGGAGACCACATTACAGCCCAAATCAGACACGACTCAAGGCTTAAATTGGGTCACATTTGGCCATTTTGAACCTCTGTAGGCTCTTATGAGTACATCCAGCACACACCAGGCAGACAGGAAGTTAGTACAAGGGTCGGTGGATAGGTGGGAGAGGATAGTCTAAAGGAAACCAAGAGATTGATAAAATGAAAGATTTGATAGGGTTGCATATGCATACACAATCGTTCCTATTGCTACTTCATACAAGTCATAAAAAAAATAGAAAGGCATAAAAAGATTATTGGACATTCACCTATTGTACTCATTATTGTACTCATGTACCTCTATTTTTCATTGTCTTTGAGCCATTTTACAACCATAAAAGTTGTTGTAAAAAATAAATGATTCTTGAGTATAAAAATAAAAGTGTTTTCCAACAGAGATATTAATTATTGACCTGTAGATATCAGCCTTCCTGGGTGATACCTGGTCTGAGGATGGCAGATAACCCTAAAAAAGTGGCCCATTAATTTCTGCTACAAAGATCTCTGGAACCTCTTTAGTTTTTTGTCATTTTTCAAAACTGATTTTTTTGGACTCCTACTTTTTAAAGTTATCCAAAATCAGTTTCTGCTGATTACAACCAAAGGATCTTAAACATTGTGATTAAAACTACCAATGATGCATTCTACGTTTACATATAGTTTTCACAATTTTTCATTTTCTTTCTCCTAATCAAAAATTCCTAGGAGTCAACACTTTAAACTTTGTAGAATGGCCAAACATTAAAATATATATATATATATATATATATATATATATATATATACTATCAGTTATGAGCAAACATTGGGTGAGGCTGGCATATTCATTCCCAGTGATAGCAATGTAAAATACAATAGAGAACATTCTGATAATAATTAATAAAATTGCGCATGAATATGCCTTATGGCTCTTAGATCACCTTCTTGGGTATGTATTCCAGAGACACTTTCACATTGGTCTATCACAGATGTGTATACTGATGTTGTCTGGTTTGGTAGGAACTATAACTTCAGTGGCTATAACCATGAAAATAGAGAAATAAATTTTTTTGTGTGTAAATAATATAGAATACTATGAAGCACTAAGACTGCCAATGTTCCAATGGCAATATAATTCGGTCATAAAAAGTATTTTTTAAGGTAATGAATTAGTTTTAAACCAATACAATTACATAAATTACAAATAATCATACATGATATTGCATAATATAAGTTTATAAGGTTCCACATAAATTTCAGGTGCACATGGAAGATTGAAGAGGCTTGGAAAATGGATATAGTCACAAAAGAAAACAAGAGAAGGATGTTGAACAGAACAATGATTACTCTGCACTTTGAAGGAAGGATATGAGTGTTTGCATTCAAAGTCCAGCTTTTGGTCAGCGTTTGTGTTGCTGTGACCAAAGTTCTGATAAGAACAACTTTAAGAAGAAAAAGTTCATTTTGGGTCAGAGCTTCAGAGGTTTAGTCCATGGTCTGCCGTCTCCATAGCTCTGAACCCTGGGTGAGGCTTTGCTCACCAGAAACAAAATATAAACCCCAAAGCCATGCCCCCTAGTGACCCACCTCCTCCAGCAAAACTTAACCAGCCAGAAACCTGAAAAAGTATTAAATGTCCTTCTAGATAAAAATATTGCTAAAGAAATCAAGTAAAATTACAACTAGTTTAGTAAGAGGTAAGACTTTGGTAATACTCCTCCCAAAATGGGATAATGAGTTCATTTATAATGCTATATAAACTTAAGGGTGTTTATTAATAATTAACCAAAATAATTAGTAATAGCATGAGATGCACTCTCTAACCAACATTATTATTCACTCATTCAAAACTATGTAATGATCAGAACAAGGATATTATTTTAAAGAATGATCCACAAGTGAAATATTTATTTGGTTGCTAAAGTCTCACTGTATACCATTATGATGAGAATAAGCAAGGGTGAAGTTGAACAATCTTTGCTCCAGGCCATATTTCCTATAATTAGCTATTACTGAATATTTAGTTAGCACTAATCAAAAGCTTAGAGAGAAAGAAATCATTTTCTCTTACTAACACAAGCATATACTTAGGACTTTTATCTACCAAAGTATCATAAATATGCCTTCTTGTAGTACAGCCCTGACTGTCCAATAGGACTTTCTGTAATGATGGAGATTTTCTATACATGTGAACCTGTGTGCAGTAGACTCTAGCCATTGGCTACAGAGCACTTAAAATATGATAATATTGGCTAAGGAATTTAATTTTTATTTTTTTAAATTTTTTTTTCATTAATTGGAATTTAAATAGCCACTTGAGTCTTCTGGATAGTCTATTGGAATTGGGTCTTGAAATAACTGTCTCCAAGTGGGCAGGTGGCATAAAGAGGAGAGTGCTTATTCTAGAGCTTGGACTTACAAGTGAACAGGGTTCTGGGGATGCTGCTTATCTCTGCTCACCCAGACCCTTCTTAAGTAGTATCTGACCTTATCTACACAAAATCACCTTACCTTTGGATTAAGAGATTATTGGGGCCAAACTTTCAGCCCACTGATGTCAATAGCCCATTTCATTCTTGCTCATATGATAAAAATCTGAAGTTCTCTACCCCTGCAAACCTCTCATTCCCCAGTAATTCATGTTTGAAAGAAGAGAGAAAGCAACCCATATTCCCTTACTACAGGATATCCATAGCCAGTAAAATTTCACTTTCAAGTACAAGCATCATCTTCTCAAAAATCTTTTTCAAATATTGGGATGTTAAATAACAATATGAACAACATGTAGTAAAGTGTTCGTTTCATTAAAAATTTCAGGTGATGAGTTTAGCAGGTTAACTAGCCTTCTGGGAATGTGATATAGGATGAGTAAACTGACCCAAATACTTTCGATATTTTCAAACTGTTAGGGGAAAAAAGGACTTCAAATTGGTTAGTTTACAGAGCATTCCTTTTACAATTGGAGAAATGGTAGCCCAGAGAAAGATGAATGACTCAGCCAAAAACAAGACTAACAATTTGTGGGTATGAAAGGCAGGTTTCCTAATTTCTAGTTTAATCCCTTTTCTAACATATTTCTCTCTCTCTAAAAATATCCGCCCCCCCAAAAAAAAAAACAACAGATAAATTTCATCTAAGTTAGCAAATACCTAATTGTTAGTAGAATTTGGACTAAGAAGGATTCTAAGGCTGCAATATACTTAACAGCAAAAATTCCATGACTTCATGATTAATTGGTGATGTCAGTCATGGATGTAGGAGAAGTGGCTCAAGTGCCAAATACTTGCCATCATTTTTACAAATGTCTGGTAAACAGGCAATTCTGATTTGGTAAGGCCCATAAAATATATATTTATGTAATGTATGAGGGAAAATTAGGTTCTATCTTCTGGTGATATCTTGTGGGGATAGCACTGAGAGGGAAATGATAGTTTTCTGGGAATGAGATTCCAGTCTCAGGTCTAATCTTTATTTCCTATGTGTTTACATCTCTGATGTTCAAATTGCTCTTTTGTTTAAAATAAAAATGAAAGCAAAATTGGTGCCTACTTCTCAGATCTCCAGTGAAAATGGCATCATATTGATGGATACATTCCATCCTTGAAAGCACAATACATAATACATACACAATAGTTAATACAGTATTTCCTCTTTCTTGTGGGAGGGCCTAGGTCCAACCACAGGTTCCCTCCGCAGGGGATTTGCACAAAATAATGTGTTTTTTCTGGTTTTAGTATCCATTTACCTGATAGTGATGTTAACATTTTCCCCTCATTTGAAAAACTTATTTCATTTCATATTTGATAAGTTTTAATCACATGCAATATTATATCCATGAATGCACATAGAATGATTGACTTAACATATTCATCACCTTAAATACTTACTAATTTTCCTCCTCCCTGCAACTTTCTGCCCTTGGCCAACATCTATCTCATCCCCTATCTCTGGCCCATGACAACCACCATTTTGCTCTCTGCTTCTGTGAGTTCACTTGTATGGCGTCCTCCTATAAGTCCTTCTATAAGGGAAATGTGGATTTTGTCTTGCTGCACCTGCCTTGTTTCAATTAGCATAACATTCCAGGTTCATTCATGTTATGAAAAATGAGGAAACTTACCTTTCTTTTCTTAAAAGAATGTAATAAGTTTACATGAAGGCATGATAGAGTGATTTAATTCCTGTGGCCCAAGCTCACCCACCTCTATACTCTATCCTGTGGCACCCCCTGGGATGTTGACATACAAAACTGCCAAGGTCTTTGTTAAGTCATAACCTATAACAAACAACAAATCACATAAAGCCTCCCTCCAGAATATTCCCAGAAGATAGCCTGCACACTGTCAGGTATCATTGGAGACCATCATTCCCAGAATACACCCCTCTCCCTCAGTACCTGAATAATGAGTCACCATCGATTAAGTGATCAAGATAGAGAATCACACACAACCTGTCTGTTATTAGGCTGTGTTCCAATTGTGCAGTTGAACACCATAGCCAATACCTTACAAGCACAGGAAATAATTTGGAGGGGCATGTCTGTGGACTGTTCATAAAGACATTCTTCTAAAGATTCTGTGTGGAAAAGAAATAGAAAAATGGCAGAGCATGAGAAGATACTGTGTGAGACTGTTGTAATGATGATAACTAGTGTGATGCAAAACAAAACTTTCCACGTCCCTTGTCTTGCCTTTGAAAGACACCCCCATGGAGCTCATAATGCCAAGAAAGTGAGGCTTCCCTGCTACTTTCCCCCTGCTTCCCTCCCTCGGTGCTCCTTGATGCAGTGTTGTTGTTCTCTTATCATCTCCGGTGACTCACTGAAGCATCACCTCCATTACTTAACTACGCATCATTTCAAAAACTCTGTGATCTTCCACACCTTGTGCTAGTGATGGGAATGCCATGAAGGTGATTGTAGACAGGGTGCCAAAGTCTAGAAACTTAAGCCAATGAGGAAGACAGATAATTAAATGATAATTAAATGATCTTAGATGACTCTACCACATTCTTGTCAGTGTTCTTGATCCCTTGGGTGCTGCACATGAATCCCCTGGCTCCTGTGGGTCAAGTGGATGGGAGGTAAAGCAGCTCTCCTCCCTTCTTTTAACGCCTCACACAGTCTCTTCTCCTGCTCTGCCATCTCTTCTATTTCTTTTCTATATAGAATCTTTGGTAGAATGTCTTCATAAACAGTCCAAAGATGTACCCCTCCAAGATATTTCCTGTGCTGGTAAGGTACTGGCTATGGTGTTCTATTGACTGCATGGTTGGAACACAGCCTGATAACAGGCAGGTTGTGTGTGATATTCTCCATCTTGATCAGATAATCGAAGGTGACTCATTATTCAGGTACTGAGGGAGAAGAGTGCATTCTGGGAATGATGGTCTCCAGTGAAAACCCTGACAGTGTGCAGGCTATCTTCCCGGGAGTATTCTGGAAGGAGGCTGGAACTTGACTAGACTAGGAAGAAGAGCAGTCCCTCAATAAGACATCCAAAAAGAAGATAAACTGTGTCTAAAAGGAAAACCAGTGGCACTGCAGAAATTGATTTTCACATAACATACCAGAAACACTTTCTTTTCTGTATAGAACGGTTCACCTGTGCTGTGTTTGCAGGCCAACACCATTACAGCTTTATTTAGATGTGTGTGAAGGAACCATCTGTTCCAGCTCACGGGAGGGCCAGGACCTGCATTGCAGGCGTCCCCCCTCAAGGTCCAATCACAGTGTTGGATGCAAAAGTTTCCTGATGTGATGGTTGACTGAAAGCTAATGGCAGGGAACACTTCATTTTTCAAAGTGTGCTTTTTCTCAGGAGCAAGTGTGCTCTGCTGATTGCTTTTCTCCTCCCTACAGCCCATAGAAACAGCAGGGATATCGGAGAACCTGAGAAACGAGGACAGTCCTCCAATCTATCCATTCTTATATTTATTCCTTTAACCATTCAATACATAGATATTGACGCCTGCCAGGATTCAGATGGGTTTTGAGGCACTGCAGCTATTGCTGTGAACAAGGCAGATGAGATTTTCTAGGTGTGCCTGTATGAGAGGAGTAGATGATAATCAAATGCAACATTTTGAGAAAGGCAATACTAGCAGGTAGTATCTGTGCTATGGAAAAAATAATTTGGACTGATTGGAATGAAGAGAGACTGGATGGCCACTCTCAATGGGGGATCATGGACAGCTTCTCTTTAAGCTGAGATCCTAAATGGCAAGGAGTCAGTCCTGAATATTTCTGGGGGAAGGTGTACCCTAGGAGGAGGGGATGCCCACACCCTCGGCTTCCTAGAGCTGGCAGGAATTTTTGTATTTGGATCTAAAAAAAAAAAAAAAAACGGCCAGTGTAGTGAATGGAGAGAAGTAGTTAAGACAGGGACAGAGTGTCAGGTATGGATTAGACCACATAGGACCATGGACATTAGGATAAAGGACTTGAATGGTTTTCTGTACACAGTTGAGCTCAAGCCTGGCAGTGACAGAATCTGATTTAAATGATGCCAAACACTATTGTAGACCATGAAAGATTTTTAGTCTAGACACCTGTTACTCAGTTTAACCCTCATATAAATGAGCATCCAATTTCAAGCGTCTAACTCTCCAAAGAGAACAGAAATAACAGACTAAAATTTGAGGCTCCAGTACTTTTTTCTGCAAACTTTTCCTGATTTCGCCTCCTTTTCTCCCAGTCTGGGGTTGGAACTTCATTGCCTCTTATATATTGGCGATATTGGGTTGCTATTGTCTGTTAGTTGGGCTGCCTGGCTGCCTCCTTCCTGGGAGGATAAACACCTGGAAGCCTCAGGCAAGTGATGACAGCTTTCTCTGTCCCAGGCCCTAGCTCAGGGTTGGACATTGTAGTTCCTTTGTAATCTGGCACACGATCAAGTTTATCTCCACTGCCCATAGCTGTGATTCATCCTTAAATATCAAGAGATCCCAGACTGCCTGAGGCTCCATGTGTTCTTCTGTGTGGAGACTCTCCCTTCTTTCTTTGCCTTCTGCAGAACTCCAAATGCTTGTTGAAGGAGTCACTATAAATGTTATATCCCCTTACACCTGTTCTCTCCATCTCCTCTAAACATGGCAGGGTTACTCTCTTCCCTGTGTTTCTGCAGGACCCAGTCTTACCCCTGTTCTGTACTTTGAAGTACACTGTAGTCATCTGAGTGTGGATGTTTATGTAGCCCTCAAGCAAGTAAACTTCTTAGGGACAAGTGCTTTCTCCTTCATTTCCACATACCTGTCTGTGGTGTTATTCTTGGCAGGTAATATCCCTGCAATAAGTATTTACTGAATAAAATAATTGGGCAGGGGTTAAGTGGATAGTAACCTTTAGTATGTGTGGGCACCATGAGAATGTGCCCTATAAAACCTCACCTCCAGGGACGATAACTGATGAGACCCCCAATTGTGGTGCTCTGAAACTCATCTGTCATTCTTGCCTGAACAACCCTTCCTGAGATGCTGAGACTGGCCTATTTCTGGGTCATGGAAACTCCTTTCTTGAACCTCCCGTAGGCTGGGTAGCAGTCTTAAGATGCTTCCTCTTCTTTCTCTTCCACATGGGGTTAGATCTGTCTTATAGTCTGATGGCAGTGAGCATAGTCCAACTCCCTTAATTTTACCTAATAAAATCCTTGCACATTAATCCTTAGCTTGTAACTGTTTCTCAAATGACTTGGGCTAACACTTGATTCAAATTATATTTAAATCATTTATTGAAAAATATTTATCCAGTACCTGCCAAGGCAGGCATTTTGCTAAGGCCCTGGGGTCCACCTACAACATGATTCAATTTGTATTCTCAAGAAGCTGCCTGAGAATAAAGATTAGTAACTGGATTTAATGCAAAAGAATCAAATAGAGAATTTCTGGAATCAAGAGCGTAGAGGTGCCAAATTCTGTCTAACTGCAGCTGTACGCTGGCTGTAGTAGGAATTCTGGGGGGAAAAATATCACAGAAGGCCTCTGGGAGGAGGCATCATCTGTGGTGACAGAGGAAGTGTGGGTACAGGTAAGAGCTGGCAGCACAGGCAGATGGGAGGTGGTGCTGCAAAAGAGGAAGAATGCTCCAGAGAGAACAAATAGTAAACGAAGCAATAGATATGGCCAGGAACATGGTCTATTATGGGAATACATGTGGAAGAAAAGTGGGGGGTGGCAACATGAAGGAAGTTAGGGTGTTACATGGGGGTAGAATGGAGAACAGGATGAAGAAAAACACAAAGTTATGGGATCAAAACTTGGAAGAATTTGCTTACTAATGCCCATTTTTAGTGCATACCTGATTGACAGCTATCTTTTTATGAATGAGCCTTTGTTTTAACCAATTTAGTCTTCTATGAAAGAAGAGAGAAAGCAAGGCATTGAAGGTTAGATTGTTCCTTCACTGTATACCCTTAAAAGCAAAGGAAGTGAATTCATAATCTCGGGACTCTTGGGCATAGCCCAAAGTGTTTACTTCCAACCAAAGCTATTATTTGATAGAGAGCTAATTGGTCTGGATCATAGATTTAGGGGTTAAACCAACCAGGTTCTAGATGATGCTGAAGTTCCAGGTCTGTCATTTGTCAGTTATGATTTGGGACAAATAATTAAAATTCTCTGAGCCTCACTTTACTCATCTGTAACTTGGAGATGGTTATATAATTTCTAAAATGAAAACAAAATGCAGTGCTTCTTAAGCAAGTCTCTGGGCCTGGCAATGTATGGAGTACTTCATGCATTCAACTTTTTTATTTGAAGGAGATATTCATAATAGAATAAAATTATGTAATTTGATGGGTAAGACATATGACAAGATCTTAAAAGTGGCAAAAGACAGAACTGGTATGTTATTTTAATTTATTCATCAAAAAATATACATTTTGTTTGTTTTTAATACTCCTGAGGATTGAACCCAGGGTTTCTTGTTCATTGAGCTACATCTCCAGTATTTTGTTTATTATTATTTTTTTTGAGATAGGATTTCACTAAGTTGCTAATGCTGGATTTAAACTTATGATCTTCCTGCCTCAGCCTCCCAAGATGCTGGGATTATAGGTGTGTGCCACCATACCCAGAAAAAATATATGTTTTAAGTTAAATGCTAATCAATTAAGTAGGGCAATGTCTGGTCCTGTCGGCTGGGTTTTAAGTCCCCACTGTTGTGCCACTCTGACTTTCCCAGTTGGTACTCAAATTTTGGTTTAAGAAGAAGAGACTTAAAAGATAAAACCTGAGACCAAATCCAGAACCAGAATCCACATTCCATCCAGGTAAGAAAAGAGAGACAGGACAGGGGGAGGAAGTGATCCAAACCCAGGCCTCCATAAGCTGGGGAGACAGACATTCACAAGAAAGGAGAGTAGATGTCGGGGAAACAGGAAGGAAATCCACTGAATCCACAGCTTGGTCCTACCTGTCAAAAATCACTTTGAATTTTACATATGGACTATAAAAATATGCCTTCGATTAAGAGAAGGACGGAAGGTTCTTTCCAAGGACAAATCAAGATGTCTCTTCTTGTCTCGAAATAAATTTGGATCTCTCTCTCTCTCTCTCTCTCTCTCTCTCTCTCTCTCTCTCTCTCTCTCACACACACACACACACACACACACACACACACACACACACCTCCCAGAGGATTGGGCAAAGAAAGACCTTTTACATCCTCCCAACCTGTCAGGTGCAAGGTGATCCCAGAAGCCTCAGATGATCTGGGTTCTGACCCAATAAAATGAGACACAATCTGGAGCAGAAGAACAGAAGGATTCTCCCAGGTCTCATTTGTCCCCTGGTTGCTTTGTCTTTTTAACCCATATTAATTTTTATGATGTTGAAAGTCCAAAATATATGTTCACAATCATACATTTTTAAGTTCCCCTCATGCCTTCAGCGAAGTGTTAAACACATGTATGTCATATATGCTGCCCAGTTTAACCTTCACAATGACCCCACAAGGTAGGACCATTATTAGTTCCCCTTTTAAAATTTTGTATATAAAAACTTGAAAATTGGTCTCTGCTCCAAGTATGCTTTCAGTTAAAGGACGTACTAAGAGGCAGGCAAGAAGAAACTTCACTGAATTTAGGTTCTAAAACTAAAGTTGGATTCCAAGTTTTGTCACATCTTAATTTTGGAACCTTATACAAGGTTATACATTATTTACATTTTTAATTTTCTGCCAATTCTATCAATTTCTCTTGGTTTCCAATGCTAAGCCATCATCACATCTTGCAATACCCTCCTATCTGATCATGCTACCCCAGTGACATCTAGTTTGCCTGTGCTGTAATTCATTCTCCAAACCACACCCAGGGTGATCATAGTTGGAGAAGTAAGAATCAAAGGTGTCTATAATTAAGTGCTGCTTTCTCAACTGGGTGTGTGGGAGAGCTACATACTGAGGTAGTGGTCACTGTGTTTTGAGGGAGACTGATAAGGGGATCTTAGAGGGAGATTGAGGTATGATCCAATCTACTACATTACAATATCTATTCACTCTACCTTTGTCCACTTTTGTGGATAGTTGAGATTTAAATGAGAAAATACACACAGCTTGATGGAATACCACACACATATAAGGTGTTATTACTAAGACTATTTTCTTTCTTCTGCACTAAGCAGTCAGTGGAAGATTTTGAAACAAATGTGTGCAGAGTACCTGAAGCTTTTTGCAGAACTGCCTTGAAAAATATCAATTAAGATTAAAAAAAGAAGTGGGAAGACAGGCTCTGGTTGTCTTGTGAGTCTGTTCTCTCTTAACTTGCATTAAAATGATGCTCTTTCTTCATTCAATTTACCTCCACATGTACACAACCTGTAGTTTGATTCAGGGCCCATGAGGTGCTAATTCCAAAGAATAGATGAGAAATACAGATATTAAGACGTTCTGAGTACTAATCCCCCTTGGAAAGCAGTATTCAAGGCTCAGGAATACAGAAGAGAAAGACAATTTGGGTCCAGGTATCAATCTACTTGGCTTTTCTTCATAGAAATATGCATAACTACTAGAGAATTTCTAGAGAACAAAGGGGTATTGTTTTGAAATGGAATACAATGCTACCAATGTTGATTATTTCTTCTTTACCCTCAATAGACTTAGATGAATTTCCCCAAACCATCTTAGCACTAGACTTATTCTATGTCTCTATACATGTATATTTTAAAAAAATCTCTGTCTACTAAATTAAAACAGTAAAATTGAAGCCCATTTACTGAGTGTCTATATTGAGTCATCTGGAACATCCTCATCTATCTCCTCATTCAATTCTCACAATACTTATGCTAGGTAGACGCAATTATTCCATTTCACAACTTGAGAAAGAGGCATCTAAAATTTAAAGTCATTTGTTTAGAGGTACCTCCTAATTGGTCCCTTGGTTCAGATCCACATTGACTCGTCTAATAAATTAGATTAATGAACCTTTCTGTTTTCATATATTTCATGGGTCCAATTATATATATATATATATATATCTGAGAAGAATATATAACAACTGTGTCAAACTTCTTCTGTCAAACATTCCCATCAGATGAAGAATATGAAACCAAGGTAGGGTGAATTCTCTGTGCAATCACATGGATCTGCTAGAGCTGAACTTAACACTCAGTCTCTTTAACTAATTCAGATGCTTTTCTCCCAGCATGGCTGCAAGCCCATGGATTTGGGAAGTTACCATTCAACCAATATCCTCTTTTGGGCTTCCAAGTTCCAATTCTTGCCTAGTGATGAGAGGAATTCCACAGGCAGTGGCAATTTCTTCAAGACCTGAAATCACAGCACGCTGCTAATTATAGAAATAAATAACTGGTGACTGGAACCATCTGTCTTTCCTTTGGCAAACACCTTGCTTTCATGTGAAATTAGTGCCACCTGCAACCTGCAGACCCCTCAGAGACACAGGGGCTGCCCCCTGCACACTTCAAAGGTCCAGTGCTTTGCCACTCCAATGGAAAGACACAACTCGGGGCTGTCATTCACCCCACAAGGGACCCAAGTGATGAAGCCAGTAGCATTCCTGAGCTCTTTCCGCAGCTGAAGGAAAGCTGAGCAACAGCTCAGCTGGGGTCTTAGCCTCTGGCAGCATTGATATGCAGACAAGTCACTCAAATATCTTCCTGTGTCAGAGGCAATGCTGCTGGTCACTCATGGGAGGAGCATTTACATTTTCTGTCTAGTAGCATTGTGGGTTTCTACAATAATCTCCAAATCCCCTGGCTTTGCCTATCCCCTTTGGAAACATCAGTTCTAGTTCAAATCCCAGCCTTCTAACTGCATGATCATGGAAAGATCACTGTAATGCTTTTAGTCTGTTTCCTCATGCACACATTGGGGAAAATATTATGAACTATGTATTAGGGCTGTTGTGAAAATAAGCTAATATATAAATGCATGGAAATTATTACTATATACAGTGTACAAGAGGTACTCAAGATACTGTGGCTTGCAGTAATGAGAAGTTAAAGCTTTTGTTATAATAGAATGTAGGGACTATTAACCTGGGTTCCAAAAACCCTAAAGAATCTACAAATATCAGGAAAATGTGGTGCATATGATGAATTGGGGGTGCAGAAATAATTCATAACTTTAATCAGAATCTCAGTTATGTCCTCTGACCTCCTCCTACTCTCTCAAAACAGGGATTGTAGAGTTGGAGGATTTTTCCCCAGTATTAAATTAAGGTTCTTCTTCCTTTTTGGGAACAACATACTTGAAGCCACTTAATGCCTTCAAGGGGTAGGAGCTGGCCAATCCCTCCTCCCTTATCTCCCTCACCAAGGGAACAAAAGCAGTCCCCTATCCCACCTCTACCCACTACTGCCTGAGCATGGCACTCCACTGGGCCTTCACTAATTTTATCAAGACTCACCCTGTGTGACTTTAGTGTTGGGAACAATACTCTTTGTGAACTCTCTGGCATCTGTTATTGCATGAACACAGCAGACATCTATTTTCACATGAACACAATTTCAGTTATTGTTTCCTTGGCAGAGAGCAGGAATCTAAGTAAATGATTGCACCAGCTACAGCTGTGTAGCATCTAGAGGCTTACAAAATGATTTCATATTCATTATGGGATCTCACCAGAATTCTATAAGGCATTCAAAGCAAAGACAAACCTTATTCCCATTTCATAGATAACAAAACTGAGGCTCGGTGAAGTACAACATTAGTATTAAATTCTTGAAAAGTTTCTTGAAGAGCATTCTCCTACCATCCTATTTCCAAAGACTTGTGCAAACACCCATGGTTTTTCCTCTCTCTCCCTCCCTCTCTCTTCCTCTCTCTCTCTCTCTCTCTCTCTCTCTCTCTCTCTCACACACACACACACACACACACACACACACACTTGTTCTTTCTTTATGGAAGATGAGAGGATTCAGAAAATGCCTTCTAGGGACCTTAATAACTGAGTTCTCTTTACTCATCCCTCCCTCAACTATTCATTACATAATCAATTTAGCTCTGACATTGCAGTTATCTCTAAAATTGCCCCAATATATTATACAAATACATATGCATTACATATTAAGTATATATAAGTTATATGTATATATTAACTCTACTGAGATTTCAAATATATGTATGTATATAGATATGGAAATATATATGTGTTTATATATATACCGCAAATATATATATTTCCATTATTGGAAATGCTGTTTTTATATCATCAGGATTCAGATTACTACCTGTGGCAGCAGAAGAATCTTTTATCTTTCTCTTGCTTCATCCATCCATTCTTTCATTAATTCATCTAATATTTATTGGACATTGACTATATAGTACATTTGGTCAAAATCATCAAAGCACACTGGAGGGAGAGAAATGCAAGGAAATCAATAGACACAATAGAGTGGTGAGCTATGGCAGACACATCCCTGGGAGCTAACGGAGTGAGAAAGAGAGGAAGACACAAAACTCAAGCTCTGGGCTGCAGACAAAGCTTCGAAAAGGAAGGATTTCTTGAGATGAGCATCACAGGACATGTTTACATTGAACATTATAGATTGAGGAAATGAAGAGAAAACCGAGATTCCCAGCATAGAAAACAGCCTACATAAAGTCAGTAGAGCCCCGAGAAATCCCCTTGCTCTCAATTGCCTTTGTCTTAACCACCTCCTGCACCCTCACCTTCATTCCGTGTTCTAGCCCACACTAACATTAGCTGCTCTGTCTGTCTGCTGTGATATCTACCAGCTATTTCTCTGCTTGAAACTCCTTCACAGAAATTAATTCTTACAATTCTCATCAACTATGGAGCTGGTTCTGCTGGTTTTAAAATATTCATGTGTTTTCCAAAATTTCGCACCACAGGGCTTAACGCAAGATGTATTTTTGATGCAATGAGCATGTAATGCAACACATAAAGTGTCTACTCTCATTTCTAAAGAAGAAACACATGGCTGGGCTCAAGAGATGACCACCTGCATTGAACATATTTTTTAAAATGTACATACAAGCTGGGGGTATGGTAGCATGAACTGGAATCCCAGCTAATCACCAGGTTGAGGCAGGAAGATATCTTGAGCCCAGGAATTTGAGATTAGCCTGGGCAAAATAGTAAAAGCTTGCCCTGCCCACCCTCACCAAAGTTAATTTGCACTTGCAAAATATAGAAGATTCCAGAAAAATGTTTTTTTTTTTTTCAGGTTCTACTTAAATCTTTCTCACTTCATCAGAATAAGTCTGACCCATTCTCTGTGGTTCATTGTTATCATTGCTGTTGTTTTCCCGAAAGTCATCAGTCTTGTATAGTTTTTCTCAGACTTTCTTGCTCAAGCGCCAAAAAACCCAGAAGGTACCTTGGTGAAAGAAAGTCTCTTCTGGTTTTGCTTAATTTTTGATTCTCCCACTCCAAGGTTCAGCATAGAGAAATGGAGCCTAGAATCAATTTAAAAAATCATTATGAATTTTCTTCATTTGACTTTTTAGTGGAAGCTCAAAAATATTTCAGGATTTTAGAGCGATAATTAAACCTATCACTTTAGACAAATGCCACATAATTTGTTCACTCCAGCAGTAAATCTTGCTTCTGGGAAGGAGGGCAAATATTTAAGAATGAAATGAGACTGATGCTCACATGAATTAAAAAACAACTGGTTTAAATCTTTAAAATGATTTCCCTGGTTCTTGCTCATTAGTCAATATTGCAGAAGTTCCTGTGCCAAAATTCTGAGCAGCCTCCAAATCTCAAGGACCGTTCCTTTTCTCCCTCTTCATTATTAATGCTAACTTACATGAACCTAGAAGTAAGTGGCCTTCCTATCACATCAATTCCAGCCCTGAGAATTCTAAGAGTAGAACATGCCGGAGTCTAACTCATGGTTCTTTCCCCTTTGACCTGAACAAAGTGGGAAATGGAGCTTTCTTTCTCCAGGAAACAGCAAGAGCAGAGAGGGCAGTTGGGGAAATGGCAAATAAAGACAGAGAAGAAGCTCTCTGCCAAAGTGGTAATCAGAGAATTCAGAAATTAGTTTTTGACAACATAGTCCTTACAGAGTGCCATTCCCGTTTGATGAACTAATACAATAGGAGGAGAAATAAAATGTCAGACAATGCGTGAAACAGAAATTATTTCTCCTTAAACATCTTATTTCCAAACTATATTGCAAAGGCAGTCTTTCTCAGAATATAACCCACAATTTCATGTGCCTGGAGTGGCATCAGTATTACACAATAACAAAGAATTCAACAGGTGAATTGAGATTATTGGTGAAATTTTCTCTAGCTTCTCGCTGCCATATTGTTTCAAAACCTATGCTCTGCTTCAATGTTCTGCTAAAAAGAGCCATCAGAACAAAAGCCCATTCATAATGAAAGCACTCATATACTAAGCATATAGTATTTTAATGTGACATTTATTATTGTATAATGATTTAGTAGTATATATTTATTAATAATACATTAATTCAATAACAGTATATATTAAGGATTATTATGATTTAAAATAGGTTTTAGCATTTATAGTATTATTAAAGGAAAAGAACATTATGTCACCGAAACTCTATGTCACCGAAACTCTATTACCTACAAATATTATTCACTGTTTAGCTCTTTACATAAAATGTTAGCCAACCCCAGGCAATTATAGTATTTACTATATACCAAAGTATTATATAGTATTATATAGTAGGCCTTTGTCCCTAGTTCCTGGGAGGAGCTTGTAAAGTCTTGCAATGTATTCACAGGGAGCGCCTCAGACTACACTTGAACAGGTGTGGACAAGGTAACTCAGGGAGGATCCCAAGATGACTTTAGGATGGGGACTGGCCATGCCAGAAGGTCCAGCCCTGTTATTAACAGAAGCCCAGGTGAACTTCCTGCACTTGGTTCTGCATAGCAATGTGCCAGGAGGATGATGGATTCTGAAGACACAGGAAGTGTTGTATTTGGCCCCTCCAGACCTCACTCTATGCATCATTTGATAGAACCTGACTAGTATCTTTTATGATAGTCCTGTACTCATAAATAGAGTGCTCCCTGAGTCCTGTGACCTGTTCTACCAAGTTATTGAACCTCAGCAGGGTTCTGGGAATTTCAAATTTATATGAAATTGGTCAGAAGCATGGGTATCATGTGGCTGGTGTGGGCAGACTCATGGAGGACTTACCCAGAGAAGACTATGAGGACTTTTGGTAGTTAATGTCAGGATTGCTTAGCACAGGAATTAGACATTTTTTTTTCATAGAAATTTAACATGTTTTTTCTTTCTCAAACAACTTTATGAGGCCAGTGCTATGTATCACAGATGAGGAAATAGAGACAGAGAGAGATTGAACAATTTGCCTCCAAGACATACAGCAAGCCAGCTGTGAAGCCAGAATTCAAACCCAGACAGTAAATCAGCACGACCATGCCACATAGCCATAATCCTGTTCAGCCTCGTCCAGGGGAAAAGGTATGGTTGCAGAAATCCAGCTACACACTCTTGAGACTTAGATGCCAATGTCTGCTTTATGGTTCTCTTTGCCTTGGCCTGGAAGCTCAGATCTTATCCTAGCCTGGGGCTAGATTTCCAGACCTTCTCTCCTCATGCGCCCAGTTCAATTGATGCTCTTTGATATTTTATATGTTCTGAGGTAGAAATATCCAAGAGAAAGATAATGGATTTTGGAATAAAGTAGACTTAGATTGGAATCCTGGCTCAGCCACATTACTGCATCAGACACATTGCTTGATGGTTCTAAGCCTATATTTTTCTCATCCCCCAAATGGAAAGGTGGATAGGTGAAAAAGTAAGTGTGCAATGAGGTTTTGTGATTAGGGCAGAACTGGGGTTAAGTAGTTTCTGACACGGGGTATTAAGGGACCGACTTCAACTTCCATGTATGCAGCATCTATTTGAATCCACAGCTTTGTGTGGGAGCTTTGGGTCCCCTGAGATATTTACAAATGCAACAACTGTGGATAAGAGAATGTATACATCTGAGACAGGCAACCACAGTGAGGATCTATAGATAGTCTGAGAGAGAAAATTTCCTTCTCTTCATACCAGAGAAGAAAAAAAATCTAGAGAGAGAAACACTTAGGGAAAAAGAATCTAGAAGATATAGGGTCTGAAGGTGGGCACAGAGAGGAGGTTCTGCCAAGAGGGTTGTAACTCTTAATTAACCTGCCCTTGCCAAGGCATGCTGTTAGCCTGCGAGCCCACTGTGAAGGAAAAGGGCTTCGAGGCTCAACCAAGAGATGTTGCCTTCACTCCTCTCCCCTGCAGTTGCACCCCCTGGCTGTGTGTTCCTCTCAAAGTAACACAGGGGGAAGGCTGGCTGTTCCCTTCTCCTTTCTTAACAAGGTAAGGGTTTGAAAGCATCAGGAGGCGGTGAACTACGAATTTGAATTGTAATAAAGTGACAGCATCCAGCTCAGTGGATTTGAGGCTGAGTTATCAATGACAATAGCAGGACTCCAGTGGGGACCCATAACATTATGTAAGATGATGGGGATGGAGAGTTGTGGGAGGAAAATTCCAGTGGCTTTACTTATCTAATTGCACAAAGGGGTGTGCTGTATCTGGTTGTAATTTAGTTGCCGAATTTAGCACATCATAACTATTCAAGCTTTTTATTTTTAAAATGTTTACCTTTCTTTTCTTTCTCCCCTTCATTGATAGTTCCCTGATGTGTTCTTGCCACATTCTGTCTTTCACTATCTGAAGATCTGCTCTAAGGTCTTGTCTTGTGTCTGGTTCTGACTTCATTCTATTTAGTCCCTATAGCTTTTGCCCTGTTTATTTCCACAACTAACTCCTGTTCCTTCTCCCCCACTCTCCTTGTTATAATAATGTAAGGAGACCTTCTGGAGGCAGATTTTAGGTGAGGATGACTAAAGAATCTTATTTGCTTTAGTCTTTGTCCAGTGTGAATGCCCCAACAGGTTTGATATTTCAAAATTCCTCAGGTCTCAACTCACCCCGCCTTCAGTCATTCTCTATCCACAAATTTCATACATATATGAATAATATATATTTTTAATCTATTACTTTGTAGGCCTGCACTGACCAAGATGGTAAGCATTAGCAAATGTGGTTAAGGAGCACTTGAAATGTGGTTAGTTCAAAATGGGATGTGAATGCAAAACACTTACTGGATTTCAAAGACAGTACAAATGAATGAATACAAAACACCTCCTTAATTACATGTTGATTTCTTCGTCAGATAAGGTTTTAGACACATTGAATTAAATACTATGTTTCTAAAATATTTTTTAATCTAATTCTTATATTTTTTAAAAAAATATGTGGATGCAAGAACAGTTATGATTAGGTATGTGATTTCTATGTGTCATTTGCACTACGTTCTTTTTTTTTTTTTATCAAACAGTGCTGTTTGGCTCCCCCTTTAAGAACAATGAAACCATTTTATTTCTCTGACTAAAAGACATCAGAGGTTCTCCAGGACACTGGTCAAACTCCTCAACACAATGCACAGACTTTTCTGTTCTGGAGCTGTTTGATTCTCCATCTCCACCTAGGCTCCGCCCACTGAATTCCTGGCAGCCATGGGAAGGGGCCCCACCCTCCTCGCCTGCAGTCCTGTGTTCACACTGATCTCTCCATCTGGAAGCTCTCCCCACACTTAGTCCAAAACTAAAACTAATCATCTTTATAACCCAGTTTAGATATTACTACACTTCAGTTTAGGAACTCCTTATCTATTTTACCAGGGTTCAGTGCTTGCTGCTCATAGCCATCATAACATAGGGTGAACCCTTCTCTGTCCACTCTAAGGACAGTGCTGGTCACATTATCCTATTCACTGATGTGTACCTAATAGTTAGATGAACACTTACAGTATACTAGTTACAATGCCTTTGAAGAACAACAAATACATTCTTGAACAAACAAATGCAGGAATCAATCCTCATTCTTTTAAATCAATAAAGGATATCTTATATGATCAATTGATCAATGAATGGGTAAAAGAGATCATGAGTAGGCTTGCTTTGGGAAATGATTCCTGGAGACTTGGATTGCTTGGAAACAAGTGCTTGATTTCATTGTACCCAGGGGAAAGAAAATCCCTTTTGTCCAGAAGCTCAATTATAAGGTTTATCAAAGTTATAGATCCTATTGGTTTTCATTTTCAGCAAGTTTATGCACAGCTGACTTTTGCCTAGAGTGCCTTGTAAGGAACTCTCATTCAAAGTTGTCCTCTCTCTTGAACTGTAGGGTAGCAAGGAATTAGGGGCTATTTGCTAACATCTGAACCAAACTTACATCAGCAGACTACTCAGACATCATATCCCGCTTTGTATGGTGTTATCAAGACAGGCTTGAAAGTTTCTTTAATGAAACCTGACCCCCAGTGTATGATGTTGAAACAGTTGTCTTAACTTACCTTGCCATTACACAGTAGTTCAAAAGTGAAACAGTGTCAGACTCAGGGGCACATGCCTGTAATCTCAGCAATGCAGGAGGCTGAGACAGGAGGACCGCAAGTTTAAAGTCAGACTCAGCAACCGAGTAATGCCCTCTACAGCTTAGTGAGAACCTTGTGTCAAAGTAAAATAATAAAAAGGATTGGGGATGTAGCTCAGTGGTAAAATATCCCCGAGTTCAGTCCACAGTCACCCCCCAACACACACTCAACCCACCCTATCCTGCGCAAAAGTTAAAATTGCTTGATTAACTTAAGTCAGAATCTCAATAAAGATGTTCTGGAGACTGACTTTTGGGGGAACACCTGATGTTTATGTATTCCAGTTTATAGGCCTTAGTACTCCAAAACCTCATGTTTCTGCTCTGATTTAGCGATCCTTTTGGAAACAATGTTCCTCCAATTTATTTAGCTCACCCATATTCTGTTTTCACACATCTGTTGCTTGGTTTATCTTAATATCTTTTCTTTACCCAAGAAAAATTTACCTATGTTTGAAATATTAGTCAAATATCTTTTAATCCATAAATCCAAAATAGATCAACTCATCTGTGGATAATTCGTTCCTCTTCTTATCTCCCATAACATTTATTACACTTACTGTTCTCTCTGGCACTTCAATTTTGTCTTAATGCAGTCTTGTGATATTGATTATATCGCTGTGTTAGTATTACTTAACCTTTCAACAGATTATACCATGTGTTTTCAAATACATCATCTCCCCCTTGAGGACACGGGCTGTCTTTTATGTCTTCAGAGTCACCCTGGAGCCTAGCACATAGGTCAATAAATTGTTGTTGACAGATTGGTGGGTAATAAAAAGAAAGCAGGATAACATCAAATATGGATTGTGTTGGTAAAACTAGATCGATAAGTAAAAACTGATATATTTAAATTAAATGGAATGTGCTTTGTTAGTGGAAGAAGTTTGGTTCAGAATAATTCATTTTTTAAATTCATTATACTTATTACTTTCATAGGTAGGCCCTAACTAGATGTAGGGGCCTCCACCAGTGGACAGAGCTGCAAAGTCTTGGCCTTCTGACAACTTAACATTCTAGTGGGACAGACAGACAATAAAAGCAAATAAACAGGTAAAATATATAGTCCATTAGACAGTGTAAGTGCTATGAAGAAAATAAGGCATAAAATGCTGGGGGATGGATGCTGTGACTATGAATTTCAAATTTTAAAGTCTATCCAATACATTCAAAACAGGTTGAATTTAGGTTCATTTGTATAGATTGGGCACTACTGGATCCCTTACTCCATGAATTTTTCTATCCATACAATGAATAAAAACCAATCTCTACTGGCATATTATATGTTGTATTACAATGCATAAAATTCTTGATATACTGTAGGCATTTAATATACCACACTAAATTGCATAACAGTATAACAACTAATGAGCTGGACATCCTCACATATGTGGGTGATTACAGCCATGTTCACCTAGAGCATCTCTCTATCCTAAAATACAGTCATCCATCAAGATGTGCTCAAATACCACAACCTCTGAGAAGTCTTTTTTGAAGTTCTCCAGTACAAATAAGGCTCATTCTGTGCTCTCAAATTTCTTTAGATTTATTCCTTTATTAATAGTTTGCATATTACCTCCCAGGTACAGTTATATGTTCTTTGAGGGAAAAATATCTATAGCTATTGGAATTTATTATTTTACATGTCCCTCACTCACTATCTATGAGCAATGCAGTATGAAGCCCCTTAGAATCTACTTGCAAAAACAGCTGTTACTATTGTCCACCTGTAATCTGTGCTACTGAAACACAAGCTGTCACTCTCTCTTTCTTGACTTCTGGCTTTATAGAACTTCTTAACTGATCTCATTTGCATTCATAACTTTCTTCAATTTATTTCTATATCACAGTCAAACTATCTTCTTTAAAAATGAATCTAATTAAGTCAGAATTTTCCCTTAAACCCTCCATAGATTCTCATTAGACTTAGCATAACTAAGCCAACTCCTTATGTTAAAGCCCTGTGTGACCCAGTACTGTCTGCAGTTTCCACCTTGCCTCTCTCCAGCCTCCTCACTTAATGTTCTTTATCTATTTTGCTCCTCTTCTAATTCATTGAATTTTTCACTCTGTTTCTCAAAGCCTCCTGGAAGAAAATACTTCTTCCCCTTCTTTGTCCAAATAACACTATACATCCTCTAGGAACCACTTTAAATGTTACTCCTCCAGAGATGAAGTATGCAATTATTAATCTAAATTTGCCCACCTGTTTTCTTTGTTCTTAAAAACCTAATTGTTTCTCCACATGGCTCACTGTAATCAATTTGGGGGTTAATTTTTGTCCACTCATTGCCTTCTAAGCTCTACCACAGCAGAGCAAGAATTATAGAAAAAGTAAATTGTGGAATAAACCAGTACAGTTAAAAATGTCTCTTAATATTTATCTGGTGATACTTATTAAGGGTCAGGTTCTTTATTTTAAAGAACATACAATTGTATATGAACAAAGCAAGTGTCTGGACAGGGTCTGTTGTCCACAGTTATAGTTGAATCTACAAGTCATAATGTCTCCTTCTCCTCTATTCACCATCAGCAACCATGTGTATGGAAACTGATGCTAATGGCCAACCTTCTCCTCAAAGTACATCTTCCTTCAGGGGTCTGTTCTGATATACTTTCATCAGCTAATCTCGAAGAGAAAGGAATGATCCTTGCCAATTCTAGATCTCTGAACATGAGGACAGTCTATCCTTGTCCACATTCTGTGTTTATCATTATGTTTGAATTCATGACACGGATTGTGTCATAGTTTGCTTGTGAAATTAAATATGTTGCATAGAAATCACTAATTAAGGAGGTTAGAAAATCCGGAATGTGAAACCAACCAAATAAAATTTCATATAAACTCAACATTGCTAAGGTAGGTTTAGTGCTTGCAGCTGACTTGGTATGGTTTAGGAATTTAACACATCTGGAGTCCAGAAAACTGCATTTGCTTTATTTGCTTTGGAACAGATTGATGGATGTAGGATATGGGGGAATAGAAGAGTGTCTATTACATCTGGTGATATGATTGTCTCAACTAAATAAACAATTCAGGACATGATAGTTTAAAAAAGACCTTAACAAAGGGAAAGGTCATAGAACAAGGGCACCTCTATCTTGGGGTTAAAGATGGTCAACCTATACCATAAAGGAGAGAGAAAATTAAAGTAAAGCACATGACAGAACTGTCAAAAGAGCAGAAACTTAGGACTCTTTCAAACACTGATTTAAATTCAAGTTTCTCTGCTTCCTTGATGTTCCACCTTGTGCCTTAGTTCTCTCATCTGAGGAACAGGAAGATAATACACCAACCTCACCATGTAGTTTTAAGAGTAAAATGAAATCAATTGATCCAGAACTCAGAATATAACACATATCTGACAGACTAGCAATATTAATGTCAATTCTCTCCCAATAGAATGCTAAGGCAGGAGTGGGCTTCCTGGCAGTGTAGGAATTCAGACAGGGATTGAATGACCTCTCCTTAGCAGTGGGAGGATGTGGGAAGGAGTCAATATCAGATAAAAAAATTACACAAATTTCCAACTCTGATTTGCTATTATTCTAAGTAGCAGAATGGACAGGGAGGCTGGGTAGAGGAAAAGAGAGAGAGAGATGTATTCTTTCAGGAAGAGCTTTCTATCTTACAAAATGTTGTGACCTTTGTGGTCGTACCATCTCAAGTCTCTCTCCAGGCACTTAACAGACCACTTTCTTATTCCATCTTTCCTCACTACCTTACCTCAGACAGGTTCATATCCCATGACAGGTCTGTAAAAGACACTTGGGCTTCGGAGGTGCATCCTAACACATCCCTTTTCAGAGCCCCCATCTCTGGAAGAGATCGGGGTGGAGGTGTGCTGGGATTTGGACCCTGGCCTTGCTTTCCTTCTCTTCTTCAGCCCCGCCCTCCTGTGATGGTTTCAGTAGAGCAAAATTACACTGGAGACAGATAAGGCTCTCGTCACCTGGGCAACCAACATCCTTTGGATGGAAAATGACTTTTCCATAATTTCATAATGGACTTGAGTGAAGGGAGTGGGAAATTAAATGGGAAAATAAATAAATAAATATAAACTCTGAAGGCTGTTGCACTCCCTCAAGGGAATGACGGGTTTACAATATTCTCCAAGTTGATTACATGGCCTTTTCATAGGGAAATCGCTCTCCCTTCCAATAAGCTAAGAAAGGCCCTCCTCACTGTGCGGATCAAAAGAGCTCCAGCAGTGCCCATACTCTAATTATTTTTAACACAAGGGTGGCAGTCTAATTTGGAGAGGCTGCCTGACACTGACTCTGAATTTTCCCCAAGTTTGCAGGGAAAACTTAAAATGCTACTGTAAAGTTATTTCACCAAATCATGTACCTTACTCAAAATTACTTAATTCATTTCTCCCTCCCATACATCAAGAATCATTGAAATTGAGAAATGAAAGAATCAAGTGCTGATCTTATTGATCCCTGAATGTATTATGTGACTGTGGTCCCACTAATGGGAACAACCCTCCAAAACCCTACGTCAGTGACAATGAAGGAGAGTCTAGAACCAGGTTTCCTAATTGGTAACGTTATATCTGATTACCACTTTCCTAGGCCATCTCTTTTGTTTCTTCTACATCTCGGGTGCATTGCATACACATTTCTCTTTATTTTCAAACTTTAATAGGTAATAGCTTAAAGAAGGGGATGTGTGTGCACCCAATAATCTAGCTTTAATTAGAAAGCAATAAAATAATAGGATTATCTTAGGTTGCTTAATTAATTCGTTGTTGCAAGACTTTTTTTATTCCTTATCTGGGAGTACAGTGATTTTAAGGACTAATTTCCAAGGATTTCTTCATAGATATCTCACTATTTCACAAATATTTGATTTAGGTACTTCTTTTATTTCTTTATTTCTCAAACAACAAATACCTATTGAAGGTGATCTTTGTGCAGAGACTTATGGTAGACTTCTGGAGCACATCTAATAATCTATTGAAAATATAATTATAGAAATAATGAAGAACATGCACCCCAGGTGTGATAAAATGTATTTTAATATAAAAAACAGATTCTAAACTTTAGCTGCTCAGTTAATGTAGTGTAAAAGGTAGCATTCAAGTTTCAATACCATTCATTTGGAGACTATTCTTAAGATCACCAGGTATATTGCTAGGATTGTTATTATTTGAGAGAACGCCCACAACTATGCCAATCAGTGTTTATATTCTACCATTAAATCTATTCAGAAACAAATAGGCTTCTGAGACTGACATAGCCATGATGACCATTTAAGATCTCTTATATATGTGTGTAGGTATGTGTGTGTATATATGTAATATATACATATTCTGATATATTGCCCAATTTCTACTTAGGAATTAATGTTAATTTTTAATTTGTCATCACAATTTTTAAGAATTACTAATTTTTTAAAATTTACTTATGTTTGGTACTGGGGATTGAACTCAGGGGCACTCAACCACTGAGCCACGTTTTTAGCCCTATTTTGTATTTTATTTAGAAACAGGGTTTCACTGAGTTGCTTAGTACCTTGCTTTTTCTGAGGCTGGCTTTGAACTCTAGGTCCTCCTGTTTTAGCCTCTTGAGCCGCTGGGATTACAGGCCTGAACCACTGTGCCCAGCTTAGTGATATTTTAATGTATACATGAAAATTTTATGAATATCTAAATATAATGAAAAAACATCTGTTTTTTTTAAACTTGAATGAAGGTAAAATGGAATCATGTTGATCATGAGTTGATAATTACTGAGCCTAAGTGATGGATTCCTGGGGCTTTATTACACCATTGGTTCTGCCTTTGTACATATCTCAACTACTCCATTATAAAAATGTTGTATTTAAAGAAACTTTATTTTTCTCACTTAAGGGTTTCAAAATAAAAAAAATAAAAATTACTCATGAATCTTTAAAATATTATCATTAATAATAAAATCCCAAATTTTGGTGGTATTATAGCATCTAGATACCAACTAAGATTTTTTTTTTTAAAGATCTTCCTTTACCTGGATAGAAAAAAAAAAATCATCCCCTCATTGGAGTACAATGCTTTCAGAAATGGGTGTCACCAGTGTGATCAGTTATATTTTACAGAGTGGACAACAGAAGGCCCATGGGACTCTATGACTTACCTAGACCACCCATCTGGCTGTGAAAGACCTGGGACTGAGTTTCCATTTCCTAATCCAGCACTGTCTCTCTCCTGAGAGAAAAAGGGAAATTGCCCCTTCACAAATGCAATAATTGAAGGAACAAAAAGGGAAAGTTGAGTCCTGAATTGTAAATGAGGTCTGCACACAACTAGCCTTTCCTATGTGAGTGATATTATCATATTTTTATCATCTAAAGCTGCACGCTGACTCTATGGCCCTACACTATATTAAATACATTTATAGGCAAAAAGCTATTTTGCTTCCAAACACAAGTTTATAGCAGAACAATCAACAGGCATTTGATGTCGTTGGTGGCAAACAGGAACTATCTGTTGACAATTTTGTGTTATTTTATGTACTCTGTGTGTCTGTGTGTTTATGCAATTTTTTACATTAATTTCTCCTTTAAATATATCTTCCAGCCAGCTACATAATTGGATTTTCTTTTGTTATAAGAAGTGAACATAAATTACCCCTGTTGGGTGCAGATTAGGTTACAGGATTTCTTCTCTTCTGTCACCGTCAAAACCAGGGTGTCAGAAAGCTTTAATATTTAATGCAGGCCTAATTAGTCTCAGTTGGGCCCAGGGCACTTAGCAAAACCTGACACCAGCCACAGAGTCAAGTTCATTTAGAAAGCATAATTACCAGTTATTTCCATACTGCAATACATGCCCTATTAGGGTAGATGTTCTCCTCACCTCCCCAATTTTATAAGTAAATTGAAAAATAAAGAAGAATTTTAAAAAAGACTTTGATTCCTGGTGACAGCGGATGAAGACTATATAATTTGGTTCTGGGCCTGACATTTCTGAGATAAGTTAAAGAACATGCAAAAGTATAAAAATAGAATCAGAGATGGCTAGATAAACCTGGAGAAGATGGATCTTTAACAGGCTGTTAGAGAAAGTTAGAGATTCATAAGGATAAATTGCTGCCCATGACCAGCATTCTGAAAATAGCTGGTCTGAAAATAGTCTGATCAGTCATTCAGAAAATGTGTGTGGAAGGTATATTACAGGCAGGCATCACACGAAGCCCTAGAGTTACGATGGTAGAAAGAAAAGGTTTCTGCTCTCCTGGGACATAGATGCTAGCATAGAAACAAAAATGACACAAATCACATTATTTGTGTTTATAAGTTTGGGTTTACAGAGCCATTGGAAAACCACAAGATGCTTTGAAACCATGCTTTCCAGACTTCAACCGAGCTTTCAAGAAAAGTTTCCCTGAGGTGTGAATATTTTTGATCCAAAGGAGGAAGCGTGAAGAGGAACAAGAAGACAGAGAAGTGCACAACGTCCCTGAGCAGTGAAGAAGCAGAGCATGTCCATGGGAATGAGTGGCCTGAATGATGACCTGCAGACAGCTCCATGGTCCTGGAGGTTGATCTAGGTGGGAAGCAGATAATGCAAACCCAGAAGGGCCACCCAAGAAATTAGCTGCACAATGGCATAATTAGCTGCACAATAGATCTTACATAAAGCAGTGATTGTCTTATTTCTCTCTGAAACCTGAGCATCTAACAAGATTTCATTGGATGAATGAATGAATGAATGATAAATGGCAGTCACAAGGTTCATAGCCCAACCTCCATTACTGTACGCTCTCTTTCTTGCTCCATTTTATAATACAAAGAAAGCTCTCTTCCATAGATGATATAATCCTCAGTACCACTGCCTAACTAAGGGAGATATAATTATTGCCAGTAAGACCCTAGGGAGTTGACTTGGTCCAAAGCCATGAGATTGCCAAATGGCAGAGGCGAGACCCACATGAGGGGAGTGTGTTCACATTCACCCAGGCAGGACTTTTGCATTTCTGGAGAAACACATGCAACCTCATTGTTTTCCTGCTTTCATTTCCTTTTTCCTCTTGTTGCTCCGTCTCATCCACAAGTCTCAGGCCAGACATAGGTATCTTTTTAAGGCTTCTCAGCTATTTTAGCTCTTGTGGGTTTTCATGACAATTGCAGCCTCTATGACAGATCTTATCATTTGAGTTCTTTGTGCCCATCTACATGAACCACATATTGTGATTTCCAAAAGAACTCAGTATGTAAAGCACAGGACAAACTCTACAATAAACATTTATTGTTGGATCGCTCTCTGAGAGAAACAGCAATTCCTTAGCCTGAGTGGAAGTCTTGTCTCCCTTTCTGTTTACCTACTAGACCTAAAATTTCTACAACTGGCTATGGCTCAGTTAATCAAATGAATAGAGAAATCAGAGGACTGATGTGTCAGGAATGGGAGAAGTGGGATCCTTGATTTACCTGAAAATCTTTCCCAGCCAGAACCCAACATGATGATCTGCAAACTATCAGTGACTCTTTGGTGGCCAGTTTTAATGTCCTCACCTCAACTAGCCAGCTCAGACACACTTCTCAAGGTTGATTTTCCCACTTCTGTGTTTATAATCGAGTCCTCCAGTGTCATCATGTGAATGGAGTGCGTATGACTCTGTTTCCGTCTCTCTTCATCCTCTTACCTTTCTGTTTGTGACATTTCTCCAAGGTTTTTTTTCTCCTTCTATTTAATTAATGTTTGTAAACAAAACCTTTATAGTCTCAAAAGTCAATAATTCTGTCAAACCCAAATTGTTAGTGATTTTATCAACTTTGTATTCCTATGAATTATTTGCTTTATTTTGGTGTTCTTGCAACATTTGCACACGTTTAGAGATATTATAACTGCTGTCGACTCAGTTTTACATTATAAAAATGGAAACCACACTATTTCTAGTAATTTTTTCTCACAATCTATTATTTTGCTACTGTGGCAGGCTTATTGGCTATTTTTGGCTAACATAGCCCTTTAATTCCTCTTTTTACTAAAATTTATCTAAAAGATTGAGTGTGCCTCTTGTAATTCTCATAGAGCTGAAATATAAAGTCCAATGTGACCTTTTCTTTTAATTAGTAAATATAATATATTTTTACCCATTTCTCACACACCCTCCAGTTTTATTAGAGTGATTTATATTAATCACTGCCTGACATTATCTCTTTAGTGTATATCTTAAGTATTTACCTACAGAAGAATATGACATCTGTGAGGACTTGGATAGTGCCTGTCCTTTCCTGTATTTCTAGTGCCTGAGCAGAACACGCTCTTGAACATGAGTTGAAATAATCAATAATAAAACAAGTACTACAAAATGTCAATAGATCCAGTTTATAAAAAAAAAAAAATGAGCTTCCTACTTCATTTCTCCTCCAGCTCACTTTTTTTTTAAATCACTTTTGTGTTAATCAATTTTGCACTGCTATGATGAAAAGATGGAACAAGAACAACTTTAGAGGAGGAATGTTTTAGTTTGAGAGGTGTTCCATGGTTAGGTGACTTTCCAATGTTCTGGAACTGATGTGGCAGGACATCTCCGTGGAAAGATTTGGCAAAGGAAAGTCGCTCAGCTCATGCCAGCTAGGAAGTAGTGGAGAGAAAGAGTGAAAGGGATCGGGAGAAGGGAGCCAGGAATGAGACAAACCTTTATAGGACACGCCCCCATTGAACTGCTTCCTCCAGCTAGATCCCACCTCCCAGTCCTCCATTCAGATATCAATAAATTAATCCACTAAATGGACTCATCCACTGATGAGATCAGAGACCTCAAGATTCAATCATTGCTTAAAAGCCCCACCTCTGAACCCTCTTCATTGGGGACCATGCTTTCAAAATCACACAAGCCTCTGGGAGACATTCCAGACACAAACCATCACAATTTTTAAATGATTTCTTCAAATATTTATCTTCTTATTTCTAAGACAAAATGGTATGCTGATTTGTTTAGATAGATGCTCAGCCATCTTTTGTTCACACACAAAGAATGAAGTTCTCTTGCATGATCCACCGATTAAAATTATTTTTCCCAACTTCCTAATAGAGTTACATCAACATTTGCATTAAATTTATAGTCATTGTATTATCAAATATAAATCTTTTCACAGCTGAAGCATACAGTATGTACATAACATAACACATACACATACATACACAATTAAGAATCTTTTACTTAAATTAACAATTGACTCTTATTCCCACGTTCTTATCAATAATTTACTCCTGAACAATTTTTCTCAATGTACTAAAATCTATTTGGCAATGTTAATGCATAGGTTCCTTTTTATTTCCTTTGTCCAAGAGCCATCTACCAGAAACCCTCTGGCACCTTCTATCTCTATTGGTCCATGGGATGTTCATAGCTTTTAACCCAGAGCTCTTCTCCCCCATTGCAATTCCATTCACCTCCTTTTCGTTGGACTGACTGCTTCCCAATCCTTGCATCTTTCTCCTTCTTCGATAATTTTCTCATGTAGGGAGCAATACATCCTTCATCCCACTGATAAAGTACACCTGGGAGTCAATCTGTGCACTCCTGTATGTCTGAGATGTCATTATTAAGGTTGAATAATGGGTTATGGATAAAATTGTAGGCTTGAAATCATTCTCTCATATATTTTTTTAAGCAGTTCTTCACTCTCTGGAAGATTCCTATGGTGTTTTCAGCAAATCTTAGGTCATTATGATTCCAAATCCTTCATGTATGGTTTGTTTGACATCTCTTGAAAGTTTTAATAATATTTGATGTGTTTGTCATGTTCTGAAATCTTATAATGATAAAGTTCTGACATCCATGGGCCCCCTGATGAATTATTTCTTTGGCAAATAACTTCTTTCCCTTTTTCCCTGCTATTTATAACTTTGTTTAGACATATGTTAGACTTCCTATATTAATCTTGTATTTTATCTTTTGTTTCCTATGTTGCATGTTTTCATTTGTTTTCTAGGAGATTCTCTTGACCTAACATTGCATCTTTGTCTTTAAGGTTTTTTCTTTTTTTTTTCTACCATGTTTTCAATTTTCAAGATCTCTTTCTGGGTCTATAACATTTTTATAACATCTCTTCTTATTGTTGCTTTAGATTAAATACCATTTTTTGTTCTCACTAAGGACTAACCATATATTTCCAGACATTTCTTTTTGCTCTCTACATTATCTCTAGTCCCTTGGATTACCTTTTCTAAAAATGGTTTTAGTTTCCTTCTTTCTTATGAACTTTAATTTTATAATCTTCTTTCCTATTGATCTAGGGACATATGGATCTATCTATCAAGTTTCCTCACAGAATTTTTAAAGATATAAATTTTCAAAGGTGAGCTTCATTGTAAGGTGGGTTTTCCCATCTGCCATGGAGTTGGCAAATGTCTGCAGAGATAGGTCTACTGATTGAATAAGTGACTTTCCCTAGATATGAATATCGGGGCACATAAGTGATGTCAAACACTCTGAATGCCAGGAACTGGTAGACAACTAATCAATACCTCCTCTGTCTTCCATGTTTAGATTTTTTCCTAGTCTCAATAAGTCTAATGTCCCTGAGATTAGAGTCTCTTTGACTTAGTCTCATAAGATAAAATCCCCTGTCTTATTTTGGGAAAGGGGTATGACAAGTACTGGATATCTGCTTTGGAAGTGGTTTTTGAGTATCTAACTCTTTTCACACTCTTTTTCAACCAGCCTTCCTGTTTCCAGATTCTTCATTTCAGAGGTAATTGCCTTCTCTAACTCCTGACTTTCTCCAGGTTTCCATAAAGTCATTCACTCAAACTTACCTGATGGGTTGTTAGTCGCTGCCTATCCATAACTTTACATTTCACAATTTCATTGACATTTCTCACTCTCTTTCCCTTTTACTTCATACGTTTTGTTCTTCTTTGGCCATTAACTATCACTTTAGTAGGGTTTGAGGAAGAGTAGGAAAAAAATTAGTCTGCAATCTGCTATGTTTAACTCCACATTCATGGTTTTCTCTTCCACTTTATCATTTTTTACACGGTTAATCAGTTTATATTTAAGGAGTCTTGTATCTACAGTCACAGCCTCAGACAGTCCTACCATACATACAGTTTCCTTAAGTCAGAACTCAGGTATTTGAACCCCAAATTTATTGTGTTTAAATTAGAACCAGCACATCATCATTCCTGACAAGAAAATAAAGTCTTCGTTCCTTAATGGTTGCATCGACTAACTTTGCATCACCATCACAGGTTTCCTGAAAAACAACTTAGTGAAGGAAAGATTTATTTTGGCTCAGGGCTCCAGAGATTTCAGTCCATGGTCGGCTACCTCTGTTGCTTTGGGCCTATGGTGATGCAGAACATCATGGTAGAAAGGACACAGTAAAGCAGAGCTGCTCACCTCATGATGATCACAGAAGAGAGAAAGCAAGGAAATTACAGGCCAGGTACAAGATATACTCTTCCAGGGAACCTCATGGTCATCTACTTCCTCCCACTAGTCACAACCTCCTACAGTTTCTGCCACTTCCCATAATGCTATGTAATTATCAATCCATCAATTATTAATCCACTGGTGAGATCAGAGCTCTCATGATACAATCACTTTCTAAGAGCCCCATACTCCCACACTGCTGCTTGGGGACCAAGCCTTCAACATATGAGCCTTTGGAGGACATTCCAGATCTCAGAAGAGATAAACCATTAAAATGATCAGTAGTAGAACCCAGGAGAGATTAACCCTTTTACCTTTACGTATGACCAGCAGAGCCTATAGCGCCATGTTGAATCATAAACTTAAACTGTACTATTATCCAATGAGTCATTTTGAGTGCCTCCTCTGTCTTGCACTGTGCTGTAACTGGGTGATAGGCAAATAAGACAACTTGTGTACTCTTTCAGACCTTACACACCCATGAAGGAAAAAAAAAAGATGTAAGCATAAAATTATTCTGTAATGTGATAAATGCTGTAATTGAAGTGATTACAGGAGTTCAATGGACCTGAGTAGATTACTGAAGAACGTCCAGGAGTTTTCCATGAAAAGACATGAAGACCACTCTCGACATAAGGGGTCCTGAGTGCAGATTCTAGAAGCATAAAAACAAGTATGTCCACTTCAGAAGAACGCAGTCTGGGAGTGCAGAACAGTCTAATCGTAGTGTTGGTAGAGGAAAGCTGAGCCAGGCCTTGAAGGGCTTTCAATGCCATTTGAAGAAATTTGGGTTGAATCCTGGCAGATTTAATTTTCCATTTTCTAGAAAACATTAACAAATCCTCTCATTTAACAGTAGAAATATGAATGTTTATATAAATACACACACATGTACACACATGTGTTCACATGTATCATGTAAAGGTCACATTCCTGAATTTTTATATTTTCAATGTCATTCTGAGGCAAATGAAGGAGAGACAGGAATGTGGTTGTGGGGCTTCTTGGAACATGGGACACAACATAAGCCAAGAGTCACAGTCAGGATAACCAACATAGGGAGAGGTTATTTGAGGCATCTTGGAGGAAATCAACAGAACAAACATGTAGGGTGAATCTGGGGTCCAGAACAAACCCAAATGATCTTGCTCACAATTGGATTTCCTAATTATAAAGAGTAGCAAGACCTTTGCTTGGGAGGCTGTCATCTGAAGCAACCCAGACATTTGCAGGAAATAATACAGAAAAAAAATGATAACTTTGGTGAAATAACCTTTCTAATTCTAAAAAAAGAATTGCTCTCTAAAACATGTGGGCAAGATAAATTTTCTTGATTTCTGGATTCTATAAAGAAATAGGGAACTCAGAATTTGGGCAAGTCATACCAAGAGATCATGAGAACAATAAGAGAAAGAATTGAGAGTTTGTACATGGAAATTATAATTTTGTGCTTACAACCTTTTGAGAGAAGTAAAGATGTTTGCATCCCTACCTTTGAAGATAAAGAACACTGCAGGAAATTGAAATTTGTTCAAGGTCATACAAGCAAAATATCATTGGATCCTGAGTCAAAATTCTAAGCCTAGTATCTAGCACTCTAGAATCTGCTTATCCCTCTGCCCTGATTTTCTCTCTTGCTGGGAGGTTGGTTTGGGCTATTAGGATTTGGAATCAGTAGTGTTTACCTCATAGTTTTGTGGCACCCATAGTAGCTAACCAATTGTTTTAGGCTATTTTATAAAACATAAAATGATCCTGATGCCATGTCTGAAATTTAAGTTCTTAAACTTTACATTTGCTTTGGTCTTCGTGACAATAGAAATGAAGGGGTTAAAGATGGAGCAGAAGGGAGGTTAATTGACATGTGGGCCTATTGGTCTTTCCTCAGGCCATCTGGGAACTTAAATAGCCAACAGTTAATTAAAAATAAACTGACACTTTACTTTAAGGATAGTTTTAATAACCATTTATAAATGTTACATTAAAAATTCATACACTGTTATCAATTCCTGCTAAGGATTTACAGCACAATGAAGGTGTTATGAATGTTTTATAGGTTCCAGGGAGAAGGCTCTTCCTGTAGAGATATTTTCAGAAGACTATTTGTCTTTTCTGGGCCACATCATAAGTACTTAAGACAACAGCAGCTTGTGAAATAAAAACAGTTCCCAAAGTTCAGGTTCTGATCTTTCCCGCCCAAGTGTTACCGGTCACAGCTCTTTCCTTGGGCAGAGTGTGTTCCTGGAAGAGTAGTAGATGCCATCCAGAGGAAAAACAGGAAAACAGGAAAATGTCACCAGGGAATCCACCACCAGAATAGATTTGCCAGACCCTGACTCAGAGAGTGAGCAGGTGCTAAAGGTACAGGGTGAGGATCAGCTGGGTACTGCCCTAGCTTTGGACCTGTGGGTTCTGTTCAATGAGATTCTGCTGTACCATGAAGCTCTGGGTTCTCCTCTGCCTTATTTTGAACACACCTGTGAATTTGTGTTATATTCCAACTTGTTGTAGACACAACTGTTGGACCATGGGTTTGGGTGTGCACAGGTTCCATTTGCCAAAAGCAATTGAACAGAAGTTAGTCTCAGAATTAGAGGCAGGACTCCTCCAGCTGCCACCTTTGTTTCCTCCAGGCAGGAACCATGAAGCTGCATATATTGTAAAGACATGGGAAGAGGACTGCAAATTGTTGGCTTCACAGTTAACAATTGGAAAGTAAATTCCCTTGTTCAAGGACCAAGAATTACATACTGTACTGCTTAACAGTTTAGGGACTGTGACTTTGCACCAATGCATGATTGGATTTTAAACCCCTGGAGGGTTGCCTCCAGTGGCGATCCAGCTTTCAAGGTAAAGCAATAAGAACAGAAATAAAATTCAGTGTGGTACATTTGTTTTTATTTCTCTGTTTTCCTTGCAGTTCCATAAGTAAAGATCAGTAAAGATTTGAATTTCTGTATTCATTGAAATGGAACTTCTGGACTGTAGACTAAAGCTGGCTCTGGATGTCATTCTAAATTATTAAAATGTCAGTAAGAAAGTTCCTGCTTATGCAGAAACACAACACAAGCTTTATTAGTAAATTATCTATTAGAATGAAATATGAGGGATGGCAAGAACATCAGTTTGTATTTTAATCAGCCTTGGTTTCTTAGAGGCTTCTTCACTTTACTTCATTGGGAAACATTTTGTCCCCCTCTTTGTAATCTAATCATTTCAAGCCTGAGCAGAATCTTTGTTTTGTGTGTGTGTGTGTGTGTGTGTGTGTGTGTGTGTACACATGTGTTTGAATTTACACATTCACACAGTTTGGTATATGTTTCCCTTTATTAATCATGACATAGAAATTGAATATCACAATTATTATCATGTATTATAGAACCTATCTGTGTCTGGGAATCTTGATTTTTCTATATTTCTTTTTTTTTTTCTCTTCCTGGAGTTGTAAAACAAACATTGCTAATCTTTAAAATTTCAAAAACAAGACAAAATCGGATTAAACAACAGGCTGGCTCATGCTTTAATTTCTTCTTATAGAGACAGAAGAACTTAAAAGTGAGAATAAAATAGATGCAGAAGGAACCAGAATGAGCAGAGGAAGGAGACAAAGAAAGAAAAAAATAATAATGCAGGAACAAGAGAGTACATGTGCAAGGAAAGATGCAGGGACAAAGGAGGAACGGGGAAGAGAGAAAGTGGGGGGCAGAAGAAGTGACAGAGAGTTAAGGCAGTTTTAGATCTAGGGAACTAGTTGAAATAATAGTTCCAAAAATAAAATAGTAACTATAGGTGTTAAATAGTTTGGAACAATATCATCTCTGGAAACCATTTACCTGGACTCGGAATTGAAGAAGTGCTAGACTTCAACTGGTATTGCTGTGCTTTTCCTACCACGATGAACACTCCCCTGCCTCAGTTTCCCCTTCCTAACATGATAAAAAAATGAGACCTTCCCAACAAATACAAATATTCATAGAAAGGGTAATATCTACCTAACATAATTGAGAAAAGCAAATGAGCTAATGACTATAACCTGTAAAATAGCACTTTGCAACCTATACATTTTTCATGCCAAAGATATTATTATCCTTCTAAAGCTATATGGTGAGGCAGCAAAATTGTGTTTGGGGAGCTGAGCAATAAACAAGAGGCACCTGTCCATCCTACACCATGCATTCCTTCTCCGTTTACCCACCTTCCTTCAGAGATTTTTGCCTATGTAGCCGGTTTTCCCACTGCCATCCACAGGCTGCTACTTTGTTCTTTACAAATCTATATCAGGGAGGCCAAATTCACTAAAGCATGCACAAGAGGGATTACAGCTGCTCAGGCTTCAAAAAAGTTTGTTTTGTTTGTTTCATCCTTTTATTCAAAAGGGCTGGATCGGATTCCCACTGCTCCCCAGCCTTATCAGCTACCATGTCTGTCATGGATTTTCAGGCAACACAGAAGGGGGTGGGGAGAGAAAGCATTTGCTGTTGTTGACTGTGTCCTCTTCACATACCCTCTCAGATTGTATTTCCTATGAACTCTTTCCCATCTGCACTTTCTCACATTGTGTCCTTCTGGAAATCTACCATATAGGTATATCTCTGTATGCAATTAAAGATAATAATTAGCCTTCAGCATTCAGAGTATTGAAGCTTTATAAGTCGTTATCTTTAAGGAAATGGAAAAATTACTGAGAGTAGAAGGCTGGATTTCTTTCTTTTTCCTGCCAGTTACTGGCTGGTGTCTCTGTGGCATTGGAGTTATTGCTCCTCTTGGTGCCTCTGTTTTCCATACAAAAAGTTGAAAGAGAGAAATTCAATGGTGGCTAAATACAAGCCAATCTAATATCAGAGATGTTCTATGTTCAATAATTCTATGTTTCTGTCAGAGAAAAGGACTTCACTAAAGGAGTGGCCATTAAGCTAAACCTTGAAGACTGTGTAAGACTCAGACAGGAGGAGATAAATGTAAGGTATTTAGAAAGAGTTCCAGGTGTGGATTAAACCAGCACATCCCTTCATTTATTCACTTATCTGGTGCCTATGTAATATCTAGTCTGTGATAGTCACTGCTTTAGGGGTTAGGGATTCAGCCAAGAACAACAGAGGCAAAATAAAACCTTCCATTCCATTTAGAAAGAACTAGTAATCCCATTTGACTGGAATAGAGAATGCATTAAAGGGAGCAATAATGACTTTGTGGAATTATCCTGAACTGGACAATGGAGAGATTTTCATCTCTCCCATTCATATTTTATGGTGGCACATAGGTTCCTACTCTCAAAACATGCTAATGGGCTACAGGGACTGATGGAGACTTCTAACCAGAGAAGCTATGCAGGGAAAGAGCATCTTCACAGGGATACAACCTCTGAGAATAATCACAGACAATGGAGCAATAGATACAGGAGAGAGAGAAAGTGGTGCATCCCTGGGGAAAAAAATATCCCTGGGCTTTGTAATTACATTGACACTAGTTGTGGTTGTGGAAAGCTTTTTAAATCTGAGCATTGGTTTCTTTATTTATAAAGCCCAGCTTACATCTTTATCGTGAGGATATGTCAATTTGCTCCAGCCCAGTGCCCAAGACCCAATTGCTCAACACATAATCACATTGAGCAGCCAACTTCTGGGTAGGTTGAAAACTTAGTTGAGAACTTGGCAGGGGAGAGAAATTTGACAGATGTTGCTGAAGAAATAACTGAAAAAGGAATTATACCAAGACTCAAAAAAGTCCTGCCTCAACTGAGAAAGCTTGAAAGTCACACCTCACTATGCCAAAGAGAAGAAATTGTGAAAGAGGTCATCTGTGTTAACGTGACAAGGATTTTAAATCACACGTATGTCTTGTTAAATGTTTCCATTGTGAGTTATGAAAATTTTGACTCAGACATTTGCCAATCATACTCTCTTTGTAAAGGTTGATGTTCATAAAATACAATCCCATCCTCAGAGAAAGCCATGACATAGACAGGTACATTAAATAGACTTTCTTAAAAACCGTGAAACGAAAAACTAAACATGGGTTCAACGTTCAGCCAATGACCATTTGAAAAGAATGGTAATCCTAATAAGCAAACTTTTCTTATTTGGTTCCCAAAATTCCTTCTACTATATTCATCCACATTGAAAAGCACTGTCTAATGAAAAATAAAAAAAATGGTAATCCCATTTTGACAAAAAACCAAACTATTAGTTGAAGAGAACATTATCAATGAGAAGAAACTATAGATAATGGATTTAAAAATGCAATGAGTTGGAAAATTTCAAAAGTCTAGCCTGAAATTCTTGCCCTTAGTACTACTGGTAATATAAAAAATGTAAGAATCTCATATATATACATTTGCTCATGAGTTAATTTGTTACCACATTTTACTCTGTTCCTGAATAGTAAGGATCCATAAATAACTCAATATTTCATTCAACATATTCTGTTGTGTGCAATTCTCTTTCATCACCCAAAGTCATGCAGCCATCATTGGCTTGACCAAACCAGTGACAGATGGCCCATTTCCTTCAACTTGATCAACTCCCGGAGTACACGCAACCTCTTCTTATACAGAGTTAGCATGTGCTAGTGGCCATTATTCTAAGGCAAAGCAAACCTAGATTCTAAATATGACCTTTCCTTTAAATCTCATCTCTTAACATCTAGAATACCTATGATAGCCTACCTAAATCCATCTTATTTTCTTCAAGCTCAAGATTCCAATGTTCCTCATTTGTTTTACATATCATAAGTAAAATCATTTTGAAATCATTATCTAGCTCTGTGGTTCCTTATTCGTTATTCAGACAATGAATGCTTTCAAAAGCTGAGTTGTGTTTTGTTTTTTTGTTTTTTTTTGGTCAGATTTTGGGATCCATTTGATTCCAGTAGGTTTTAGTAAATTCTGACTGAAAATATATTTTCCCCTCTTGTTCCAAGTCCACCTCAGGCTGGCTGAGGGCTTAGCTCCTCCATTGCCATCCTTTCTGTGATCCAGTGTGATGGAGAAAGTGCCATCTAAATTTTTGCTAAATGTGATGCAGGGTTCTAAATGTCACTTGCTAGAGGTAATTCAAGTCATTTTCATTCTGATTTCATTGGCCAGACCCTGTCAGAGAGCCATAGGCAACCTCAAAGTTGGACAGCAGCAAAAGGATTGGAATGCAAAATCCAAGACAGGGAAGAGAGGAAGAATAATAACCAAGACAGCTTTCATTAAGAAAGCTAAGGGGTGAAAATATTTCATAAAGGAGAATGTCATCAACAACAACAAAGATTATTGAAAAGTGAAGTAAGATGGGGATTACAGAGAAAAAGGAGACAAAATTAATAATATTTGGGAAACAATAAAATTCTAAAATCTTAGAGTTTGGTGTGATCTTAATCTCATTAGTGCAAGCACAAACTTTCCTAAAATGCCTGAGAGTTTGCCGCCCTCTAATATGAACTCTTATAAACTTGGGATTCCAGTGTGTGTGAATGTGCCAACTCTCACACAGGTTTAGGCCCTCACTGACAGGTGATCAGGAAATAACATACTGAAGTCCTATTTGGAGATTCTCACTAATTGTGGGATAAATTTAGGGACCCACACAACTCAGTGAAAGTCCAGCTTCTACAACAGAAGTCAGCTACAACTGCCAACCACCATTACCATATAATCCTGAGGGAATAAAGAAGCTCAAGATTCATGTACAATGTCAATCAACTGTTGATCCAAGCCCTTGAACAGGTTCTTAGGCCTTCAGGAATGTTATTGTGGGCTCAAAGGTATCATTGTATGCTCCAGTCAAAGGTATCATTTGCTTGAGACCTTATATTTGTTCATCTTGATATTTGCTTTCTTTCATTCCCTTATGTAACCATGCCTCAGAAAACTGGCGTTATCAATAACAGTCACGTTTAACTAATGTTTTTGCACCTTCCCAACTAAGAACCACTGTCATCTTTTCCTCAGGAGTCCACACAACTGTGATTTGAATTGTACTGCCTTTAAACCCTTGAAATCCAAATCATTCCATTTTATCTCCTTTTTCAGATAATGGAACTCCCACACACAGCCTTCTAAAGACTGTTTGTGCCCTACCAAGGCCTTATAAGTGGGAGAAATGCTGCTTTCATTAACTCAAAATGAATTTATTCTCCTAAATGTGACCATGTCAACTTTGAGTCACAGCTCTCTCCTAGTAATAGCAAAGTAAAACAAAACAAGAACAAATCAATGAACAAGCAAAACCTGTATAAGCCTGACCTCCCGTAGAGCTTCCCACTAATTGTTCCAAGAGGATTTTCTATGAGTGACTATTATGTTTTGTAATTAATGCTTTAAAAATGCAATAGATTTTGTAATGGAAAAGTAAGTTTAAATGTGAAGATGAACCTGGAAACCTATGTTTGTTGAATGAATGAATAAATAAATGAACGAGTACTATATACCCACTGTTTCATACTGTTTATAGCTTTAAATGATGTCAATACACCCAGAGTATGCAAAACTACCTGAATTACCTGAGAGCATTTACAGCAGCTGCTACATCAGCAGTTATTTTGCCAGTTGTTCAGAGGCTGTGAAAATTAACACAGGCTGGCAGAAACACTGGCAATATATCTGGGAGCCATTTTTGCCTAGAAAAAAAAAAAAGGTGATTTCCTTAGATAAAACACCATCTGCAGGATCACAGAGGATGAGAGGCACACTGAGCAGAGATCAGCATCAAACAAATACTAAGAACAAAAAGCACCATAGGGGAACTCAACAAAATGCTTACTGGTAAGTAAGCCGACTTCAACCAAGCTCTGATGTCACATGGGCAAATATAGTTGCTTATCCATGAGGATGGACAAATACTGGGTGATTTAAAAAAAAAAAAAAAAAACTTGAGATTCTGCTTATGCCAAATGGTAAGTGTTCAACATGGATTGAACAGAATCAAATATGTGGTGTATTATAATGGGTGAGGTGCCATGCTGGTTCCTTGTCAGGAGGACAGTTCCACCTTCTTGAACTTAGAAGTCCTGTGGTTAATACATATAAGAATTTCACTTGAGAAGTGCTGGAAGAAAATTTTAAAAAAATAAGTGACATTGACTGACCTATAAAAAGTGTTCTCTTGGCCCAAAAGCATGAGGTCAGATGTTACTACATATAGGTGGCTGCCCACGGGTTAGGTGGCTGTCCATATCTACATCCCACGATTGAAAATAAGAAAAATTGCATCTTTACTGAATATGCATTGACTTTTATTCTTGTATTGGCCCCTCAAAAATAGGGTATAACAACTTTTTGCATAGCATTAAGTATCACAAAAAAGTAGAGATTTAGATTTAGAGTGTACTGCCGGATATGTGTAGGTTATGTGTATGTGTGGGAGCATTTTATATAAAACACTTGAGCATTTGCAGATTTTGGTGTCTGCAGGGGTCCTGGAACCAAAGGAAGGCCGATACCAGGGGACGACTGTATTTGCCAAGACCAATTCTCTCACTCCTTTTCATCCTTCCTTCATACAGGCACACGCATATCTTCACCCACTCACTTTCTGTTAATGGATGAACGAACGTTTAACATGCCCTTGTGCCTGGTGAGTCTCCTTCCCCCTCCTCCCTGAGCTTGTTACTCCAAAATCACCCACCCCCGTCTCCCTGCAGCACTTTTAATCTAATCTTCTTTGTAACTCTGAGGTGAGAGTCATTTATAGATATTTTTCATAAAAACAATCTTTCAGAGAAAATAAAAACCAACACTTGGTGGTCACAAAGGCCAGTAGGGCAAATTCTGAGGTCTGTCTCCCTCCACTGTTCAGCCAGGGGAGCAGCAAGGCATTTCTCCAAGTGCCTTAGCCATGACTTCTGCTGATTGCCTCCTCAGACAGCTGAGAGTGAGCGGGTGAACGGGAGAATCACATTGCTACTTGCTCGTCACTCTGCCAGCCTTAACGCTGCTCTCACTGACACAAACTTCAATTCCGGAGAGCAGGCAATTGTATTTTACTTTCACAAAAGCCCTAAGCATTTAACCTAACTCTTCCTAGTGGTAAAGATCTCAGAATCCCTGCAGCGGGATGACTGGCCAAGTGACAGAGTAGGGAGGTGCAGGATTAGTATTAGAAGCACATCCAGGGTAGGGAGGTGGCATTCGGATGCTGTCACTTTCAGTGGTCTGATTTGCCTGCTCCTTGGGAAGGTCACATTCACTGTCTAAACCTCTGTCACTTCCTCTATAAAAGGAGAAAGTAATCTGTGAATGAGATGAAATTAGCAAAAAAAAAGTTTAGGAACTAGAAGTGACATTAAACATCATTGACCCTCTCTAGCCATCCTTAAAGCAAACTAAAGTGAAAGGGTTCTCAAACCTGCTGCTCATTAGGATATCCAGGGAAGGTTTTTTAAAAACCCAAGACCAAATCAGTTTACAGCAATTCTCAATTATAGGCGTGCACCAACAGCTGGGCTTGGATTCATGCTTTTTTTTTTTTTTTTAAAGGTCCTCATGTGATTCTAATCCACAAGCAACATTTAGCCAGGAGTTTGAGGCAGGATGATCATGATTGTAGGTTCAAAGTTAGGTTCAAGGTTAGTTTCAGCAACATAGTGAGGCCTTCAGCAACTTAGCTGAGATTCTGTCTCAAAATAAAAAATAGAAGGGGCTGCACATGTAGTTCAGATGTAAAGTGCCCCTGGGTTTATTCCTAATACCAAAAATAAAAAAAAAATTAAAAAAAAATTTAAAAAGCAGCACAAATGTACACACACGCACATATATATATACACACACACACACACACACACAAACACTGAACTAGAGAAGAGGAAAACACTGTCCATTATCTGCTGAAAGAGCTGCCAAAGGACAGACCAGGATATGAATTCCTATCTAACTATCCTCTGTTCTAATACAATGCTTTTTCTATAAAGTCCATGGGGAAATGACCCACTCTGCTCTCTCCAGCTGGGTGCAATTTTCCTGTCCATTAAACTACCAGTGCACTTATCACCTTTTATCTCTTATTAAAGTGATTTATTTACACCTATCCTGAAGACTCCTTACGTCTGTAAACTTAAACAGAGAGATCACATCCTCACATCCACGTCAGGTCTATGTAGTCCTTATTGCCAGACACTCTGCCATTCTGTTTCACACAAGAAACACTTCCCCTCTTCCTACCCACAACTTCCCCTCTTCCTACCCACAACTTCCCCTCTTCCTACTCACAACTTCCCCTCTTCCTACCCACAACTTGCTTTTTTCCAAGGCTTTTTCTTCCTCATTTTTTTTTCCTAGGATAATTTCCTTTTTTTTTTCTCTCATTGCTCTAATTTTTCAAGGCTTTTATGCCAAACAAGGCTCTTTTCTTTTCTTCTTACGCAAAGCAATTTGACCCTTTGAACAACATCCCCCTATGTAAGCAGCTATACAATTCCTAAAACAATTAGTGCTTCTTCAGTGTCTTGGGGATAGTTTCATTCTTTACTTATTATTCTTAGGATTATGGTGAAAGGGCTATGAATGGATAAACTGTTTCCTCCAAGGATGTAAATGAATTCCCTTGAGTCAAGCCCAGATCTGTTTTATATTCTTTCTAATATTTGCTAGTGCTCCAATCACATTTTGTTATTCGCTGGATATTACCTACCTCCTGCCACTCCATCTCTTTCTCATCCCCCTCACTATATATATATATATATATATATATATATATATACACACACACACACACAGACACACACACACACATGTATCTTAAAATACTATGATTTTAAAATATCATTGTTATTATTCCTATACTATCTCTCTTTTTTTTTTTAAATTAATGTAGTTCTTTCTCTCATTTCAGGGGCAAGTAAGATTTCAACCTGCTTTTTTCTAAACACTTCCTTCTTTGACCTCCGTAGTCACTGTTGATGGCTGACATCTCAACACAGCTGTATCAAATCTCATGTTTCAACAGGTGACCACTTATTCACTTTCAAGAAGAAAATGTTTCTCCAGTTAGAATGTAACTTCTATATTAGAGATTTTTCTTTTGCTTCTTCTCTATTCCCATTATATTTCACTGAGTGCTGGGAAAACAGCACTTGTTTGTCAGGAAATGGATGTACTGCTAACAGTATTGCACAATGACTCTGTGCTGAACTTGAATCACTTTCTACCATTAACTAAGTTAGGCCTCCAATCCTAAGAGATTGTGATTATTATTGTACTCATTTTACAGAGAAAATAATAAACAGAGGCATCAACTAACTCAAGTTTACATTGCTACTAAGTGGTGAAGACATTATTCAAATCTGGGCCGTCTAAATCTGAAGCCCATGCACAAAATCTCTATGCAGTGTAATCTGTGCATATTGTGTTGTGATGCGGAACAAAGAAGAGGGCCATGTACATGCCTTAGTACAAGATCTGGCACAAAAAGTCTTCCATCATGGTAGATGATATCATTACTGAAAGACAACCCTGGTTCTGCTCCTTACTATGGGATGTTGAGTTATTCGCTATCATCTTTACACCCACAGGCTCTACACAATATAGATTTGTACCATCAGCAGTCCTTATGTGATGGTACCCCCAAAGGGGACATTTCAAATGCATGGGAGGTTTTTTTTTTGTTTTGTTTTGTTTTGTTTTTAATATGTAGAAGCTGTATTGCTATAATGGCAAGAGTGCTACTTAGCTTTGAGCAGGCCTTGATTTTTCTCATTATTAAATTTGATTCATAAGTAAGGATACTAAATATTGAGCCATTTTCAGGCTTTTCTTGTCTAAAATGCAACACTCACTCTCACTATGAAATACTGGATCAAGTCATTTGAAGATTTAAAACATCACAGTATTAATACTAGACTTTTTGCTGAGATGAGATTCCCTGCCAAAGGTTTTAACCTTTATCACTTACTAAAAATTTAGCTCAGCACTACTCATCAATTACCCAGTACTTAAAACACAGGGTTATGTATTTATAATTAATATGGATCAGATATTATTTTCCATACAGTTTGGAAGACAAGTCAATTTGGAGAGCCAAACAGCTGCTCAATAATGCTAATGATGCCTATTTAAATTAGTGTATTACCATGTGGTTTTTTTTAACGCCTATAAAGCATTGTAGCATAGTTAAAAGGCACAGTCTGTAAGCAGAAAAAACCATTTTTCAATCCAGGATCTGTCAATTATCACACATGAATATTTGGGCATATTATTTACCTTTTTGGACCCCTGTTTCTTCAGTGGGGAATAGGGACAGTGAGGCCTGCTTTAAAAGATGTTGTGAGTACTAAAGTGACTCTATTTAGAAAGGCTGGCACATATTGGTGGCTCAATAAATGGTATTCACATTCATTTTTATTATTCATTTCACCATGCAGAAGATATTTATTGGTTCCTCCCATTGTGCTAAAAGAGGAAATGCAATTTGGGATCTGGGCCTTGGAAGATAATTAAGTTTTGGTCTGGTGGATAAGTGGCCAACTTTATGGCCCCAGTATGCAATGGTCCTAATGTATGTTTTCATTCATTCCATAAATATTTATTGAGTTGTTGTTATATACCAAGCACTGCAATATGTCTTAAAGATAGAGTGAAGATTGTCTCCCCACTCACAGACCTGGCTCTCTGAAGGAGTCTACCCTGTGCCTCTGCAAAAGGCAGTAACCTCATGCTGTGTCTTCAAAACTTGCTTTTACAACTTTCATGAATACAATGTAGAATGGCATCACCCTCGACCTATAGAAATATCTTTATTCTTCAGCCTTATTGTTTATAAAAAGAAGTGACAAATCTTTTAGGTTTATGTAATCCAGGAGTTGTGCCTTCCCTAACAGTACATACACCACACACACACACACACACACACACACACACACACACAAAGTCTCACACACATACACAGAGTCTCACACACATACAGAGTCTCACTATACACGCACACATACACACACACACACACACACACACACGCGAGCGCACCACACACACAGAGTCACAAACATACATTCTATGACCTCAATGATTTAGTGGCATGAATTATCAGTGGACATATAACTTACTCACACTGGCCTTGATTTTTCTCATTATTAAATTTGATTCAAAAAAGCACCTTTACCTATTACTTGAAAAAAAAATGATTTAGCAGTAAAAACTGTTTAGAAAATATAGGGCTTTGCCCAGTCTCATAAACAAATTTGACCTGGGGATCCCTTTTCAAAAAAGATTTCCTCACTATATCTGACTTGATAATAACAGTTGCTGGGAAATACTTACTTAACTTTTTGTCTTATCTCATAGTTTTCTCTAACTTGTATCTCATAAACCCGATTTTGAGCACATGACTTGGGAGATTTTGTTTCTCATCCTGGAAAAATAAGAAATAATTTTAATTAACTTGTAAGTCTATGGCTAGAGCAAGCTAATTTTATTTTCAACCTCAAGATATTAGAAGACATTGCAGCAATACTAAATGTTTACAATACCCCGTTTGGGTCTGTTATTTCTTTCTACCCTAAATTACCAGTGAACTCAGATTGACCACCAGCAAACATTCAATTGTATACATTTGCATTCTGCAAAGGAGTAAATTTACATTTTGAGTATAATATAAATCCATTATATTACATGTTCTAAAGTTAGACACTATAGAAAAAGATAATTAAATCATGACTTACATATAATGAAACTTATAATCTCAAAGATAAAACACTTATGTCAACATGCAATCATAATTCATTCCATCTACATATGTAAGTATATACTAGAAATATATAACAGAAGAAGGAATTATTATCTGGTGGGAAATATTTTTAAAAATTTCTCAGAACTCAAGGATTTGATTTATTACAACTGAGCAGACACTAGTTAAACCAAATCACCAGTACTTGGGGCTTAGAATGAAGCAGGAGAACATTACTAAAAGCAATAACTACTGTAGGTCAGAGTTCTTAAACTGATTTTACCCAGCTAACTTCCTTTCCTGGAGCATTTAGAAGTTAGTTAATGGTTTATTGCTTAACAGAACCTATGATAGCAGTTAGAGAAAAGATGAAAGAATCTAAACCAAAAAATGTCTACGAACATACTTTGAGTTCCACCTCCAAAGAACTAGCTCTAGAAAACATCCTCACTCAAAACGGTTGCCCCTAAAATACCTCTCAAAATCATTTTCCTTTCAACTCTCACCCACAATGCTTCCTCAATTAAATCCAGAAATATACTACTGGAAAACATAACAATGTCATGTGTGTTGATATTACTGCCCATTACACTATATAGTGCCCCATATTTTAGCATTTTCTTTGCATCAGAATCCTGAGCCTTTGTTCATACATTCCATATCATTCTAATCCAGAGTGTTAAGGCTCAGATACAGTGAGCCAATAACTTCAGGTCACACAGCTAAAGAGTAGTGGAACCAAGGCCTCGCTTCCAATCTTAAATTTGGTGTTTGTTTTCTTTTGAGCAAACTTTATAAGGTGATATGTCTAAATATCAAGCTGCCAAAAACGTATTCCAAATATCTATTGTGACTTAGGGCTATTATAATTTGTGAACTAAAAGTTACCTTTATTCTTACATTATTGTCATGAAGAAGATGACATCAAAACGGTTCTCAGACAAAACCTATCAGTCTAGTAGACACGTTTAAATTTTAATAGTATTATAATTGGAAATAATAACCTTCCAAGTTATATAACTCACTTAACTGACTAGGTCATGAATTCTCACTGCTAACATGCAACATAGTCTTACAGTGTTACTCAAGGTTATGTGAAATTGTCCCCAATTTGTTATAAAGCCACTTCTTCCTCATCCACTCATGAAGTGTATCCAAATTCAGGTGAGTGACAAAATAATGTATAAACAGCAATCTGCATGATTATCAAAAGTAAGTTATTGCAAACTTAGATACCTACAGTTAAGAAACTAATTGTAATATTTATATCAAGGCTAAGCAGGGTACCCCAATACTACAATTCAAAAGGGTTTTCTTTTATCACATAATATTTGTGTATTCTGCCTGTTTTATGAAGTTATATATTGTAACACACCTTCAAATATTAACACAGCACTTTTGCTTTCAACCAATTTTATTTGAAATTCACTAGAAGAAAACCTAATAAGAATTATAATACTAAAATAACCAGATAACTAGCATTGTATCAGTGCTTTGTAACTTGGAAGTACTTTCATGCCATTATACTTGATCCCCAATAATCTTGTGATATGTTCAGCAATTCTGTCACAAGGAAGCTAAGATTCATAAAGGAGATGCTGGGATATGAAAAATTGTATTTACTGACAATGTGATTCATTCTAAAATTAAAGTGTCTATAAAAGAAGGAGAAAACTTTGGAACTTTCAAATCCAGGAATAATTACCTCAGTCACCAAATCTGGAATCTGGCATTAACCTGGGATTCTTAATTCCTATTGGTTTGTTCTGCATCAGTACAGTTAATTAATATACAATTTCAAATTAGTATTTGCAGGCAGGGAAATGTCAGTGGGTTTCTTCTTATCCTCCTACTAAGTGGAGGACATTAAATCATTATTATACATATTAGTTTCTAATTTGCAGGTGGAAACATTAGCACCAAAATGCATAAAAAATTACTCTGAGACTGAAGGTCAACAGTTACACTGTTACACAAAACATTGGATTGTTTTGTTTCCTGCTGATCATTTTACAATACATTTTACTGGTTCAAATAGTTATCTTTCTTCCCAAATGAATCATGACCTGAACCACATGCAGTAGATAGGGAATCAGAATGCCAATTGCATTTTTTTTTTTAACATAGGTAAAGAAGCTCAGAGACCTAAAGTAACACATCAAAGATAACCCAGTAAAGTGGACTCCACGGTGGACCTCTCAGACTGGAAACAAAGTCTTAGCATGAGCTGATCAATCTATTTCTTCTTGCTTATCTAAGCGTCTTCTCTCTCCCTTTGTAATTCAACACTTCGTGACGTTCAAGGGGACAGAGGAAAATGCATGGCTTCACGAGCAGCAAACACACTCTGTAAATAAGAGTGCAATTACTGGTTGAGAAGACTGGGACACACCAGTGCTGCATTTTATCTGCTGGATGGGCAATTCATTAAAACAGATATCTAGTGTTTTAATCACTCTGCCAAACCACCATCTGTTTCCATCCCAGCCTCCTCCCAACCCTAAACATTCCCCTCTACCTCCTGCCACAGTCCCAACCAGGCTTTGGTATGAGAATGGACAGCTTGTGGGTAGAATGTGAGGGGCCTATGCAATAACTCATCTGTGGGGCTGACAGAACAAGCTGCTGGATGCTGTGAATATGCATAGCAGGTCTTGCTGGGCAAAATTCTGGACCTGAAAAGAGGATGGCTCCTGCTTGGTAGAAAAAATGCTTCTTCCCGCTCCTTACATCCTATGCAAAATACTTTCAATCCTTATGGAAAGTCTGAAAAATATTTTAGAGCCAACAAAGCAAGCCTCCTGATGGAAGGCATCTTGATTCCAATACTTAGGAGCTGAATCAAGATAAAAGGTTTCAATTTATTATTAATAATATGACTATGTTTTAGAAGTTTCCTACTATGAGTTAGGACCATACCAAGCACTTTAAATGCACTATCTCATTTTAATTTTAAAATGATCTTGCTGGGTAGTAAGTTTTGTCTCCATTGAATAGATGAATCAAATAAATAATACTCAGGCTGCTTATTTAGGTCATTAATTCATGGTTATAGCTATTAGGTGACAGGGACTGGATAAGGACTCCTGTTTCTTTGACAAGTCCCATACCTTTAGTGATATATTACCTGCCAAACTTTATAGTGCCATAGAGATGTTAGCAAATGAGCTGCCTTCAATGACAATTTCATGCCACGTGCTCTAGTTTGTAATATTTATTGCTTCTTCTTTCTCATTGCAACTGATGAAATGATGGTTTGTTATGTCTATGAATTTTCACTTCTATAAAATAACAAATATCAAAAAACTAAAGCTCAGAAAATTACTTTTTTCCAAAAAAAAAAAAAATGTAGCAGATTCTCAGTAATATAGACCTCTTGGTGCCCCAGCCCAAAGTTTTCTTCAAGCAATGTTTAGCCATCAATGCCTATCCCAGAGCTTGTACACCTGGTACCCCCTTCTAATCCATGGTCAAGGCTCACCCTTGCCTACTCCTCAATTTCCTCACCAGCAGAGGCACAATGGCAGTAAAATACTGGAGCCATCTCATCCTGGTTTGCATTCTGGATTCAGTGAAGTCAAACTAATAGGTTATGCAAGTCCAAGAACATATTTGCCAAACCCAGTGCCAAAAAAAAAACCAAATGTGGATCTTATTTAAAAAAAAAAAATCATTAGGAACTTCAAGACAGTGTCAATAGAACACAACCCAAATATGACACCCTTGTGAACATGAGATCTTCTTCAGTGTCGTAAGTTGCTTGTCCATTAACTTGACCCTGACTGTCTGTCCACCTGACAGTCTATCTCCATAAAGGGGCCTATTTTCCTTTACCCTGTTTTCATAGAATCCAGCTGAACTGAGAGACCCTGGGTCCTGGCTTAGAGTGTGCTGTTAACTAGCCCTGTGACTTTAAATTTGTCATTGAATTTCCAGTGCTTGGATTCCACAAAAGCTCTGCGAATGTACTAGGGGATCCCAAGTCCCTGTCTACAACTGCTCCAGTTTATAGCTCTTAGCCCTTGCAGTCTACTTCCTTCCTCTACTGAGCTCCATTTATCCTTTTCAATTTCCCTTTCTGCCAGTGCATCTCTGCGACTAATCAGCCTCCGAAACACCTGCACCACAATCAAGCATGGTCTTCACTCTCACCAGCCTCACTGCAGTGCTGGGCCAGCCCTGCTAACACTTCAATTATGAGGTCGCTGTTACTCATCCCAATCTCCTCATTGATTCCAGTGGCCACCCTGGGCTATGAAGGAAGCTTATTTTAAGACTGTGAGAGAGAGAGAGAGAAAAAAAATCTTTCCTGCGGAGTAGCCTGCTCAAGTTTGGAACTTAAATGTCTGCCAAAGGCCAATTTTTGTGAAAGGCTTCATCTCGGCTTGGCCCTATTGAAAGGAAGTAGAAACTTGAAGAGGTGGAGCCTAGTGCAAGGTCTTCAGGTCATTGGGGTGCACCCTTGAAGGGGATTAGGGGACCCTGGTCTCCTCCTCTTTCTCTTATGCTTCTGGCAATGAGAATCTTTGCTCCATTACATGTTCCCACCATAGTTCACCCCCTCACCACAGTCCTAAAAGCAACAAGGCCCAAACAATCATTGACAGGAACCTCTAAATTCAGGTGCCAAAATAAACCTTTTCTTTTTCTAAATTGTTTATCATTTAATTAGCAACTAAAATCTGACTAACACATCTCCCAATTCTATTATATTGGGGGTAATATTAGCAAGACCTTTTCCGCATAGGTTTACGTTTACTTTTTTTATTGTTGTTGTTGTTGTTGTTTTGTTTTGGACAGTGATTTCTGTATCATAAAGATAAGAAAAAAACGTAGCCAAATTGCTTGTTTAAGTATACTGAGAAATGAAATTTATTGTTCAAACCATAAACTCTACTGTATTAAAAAATATAGCCATACCAACATACCTTCTTTTCTCCCACTCTACTTTTTTCCCCCTTGAACTCTCTACTAAAGTATATCTCTTCTGCATTGAAGTCATTCCCATTCGGAGTCTAGGCCAAGTCACAATCCTTTCTTCTTAAGCCTACCTGGATCTTCTTCAAATCCCTCCATTCCCCTACCCTGCCACCAACCATCAACATCATCCTATCCAAGAGATTCAGTAACTTCCATCTTCTCCAAGCCTCTGGGAGCAGACCTCTTAACCTCTACATTGAACCAGATTTGGGACTTTACAAACTTTACTATATCCTCCTTCAAAGGCTCCTTTCTGGACTAGTTTTTGCTGATTTCCACCCATTCAAACCATTGGTAATCTTCCCCTTAACACAGCTGTCTCATAAGGTTGTAACTATAATTTTAATTATTTTTTGGCAAAACATGAGTAACACCATCTTAAACATTTTGTACCTCCCACAAGTGCATTGGAGTTTTTGTCCTGTGTGTGTGTGTGTGTGTGTGTGTGTGTGTGTGTGTTATGAGAGAGAGAGAGAAGGAAGGAGAGGAAGAATGGGGTAGACTGGCTTATTTTACTCAGTATAATGTGCTCAAGATCCATGTGTGCTGTATCACGTTGCACACGATCCTTCCTTTTTCAGACTGAGTGATATTCTATTGCATTTGCATACCTCCCTGTTCTTACACCAGTATTCACTGATGGGCATTTGAGTTGCTTCCACATTTTAGTTGTTGTGAATTATGCTGCTATAAAAGTGTGTATACAGATACATTTTTTGGACTCTTCTTGAATTTTTTTTTTTTAGGAGTAAACCCCAAAATAGAAACTCTGGATCTTATGGGAGATCTATTTTCAACTTTTTGAAGAATTTCTCTACTGCTTCTTATACCAGTTATACCTTTTCATAGAAACTATGCTATTTTAAATTCCTCTCAATAGTGCACAGTCCAGTGTTTGGTCTTTTACTTTCTATTGCTTTTTTTTTTTCCTTTTAGAATGGTCATCTTATTACATATACAGTAGTATCTCATGATAGTTCTAATTTGCATTTTCCTACTTATTAGTAATATTGAGCATTTTTTCACAAGCTTTTTGGCCACAATAGAAAATGTCTATTTAGGTCTTTTGTCCATTTTTAATCAGTTATTTATTTTGTTTGTTTGTGCCTTTATTAGAAAAAAAAGATCCCATGATAATACAGTTAAAACTCTATACCAAAAGCAACACAAGAGCTTGCTAATTACATTTTATTTTTCTGCAAGTTACATATTATTTATTCCTCCTTTTATCTCCAACTTGAACATTTTTTCCACAATTTTTATTGGTGCATTATAGTTGTACATATTTATGGGATTTGTTGTTACATATTTTTACATGCTCACAATATAGCAATCTGATTTGGCCAGTATTAGTCCCCAGAGCTTCCCTCCTCCCACCTCATCTCCCACCCTGATTCTATCTCTCTACTGATCTCCCTCTGATTTTCATGAGACCTGATCTCTCCTTTCCTTTCCTTTTTTCTCTCTAGCTTCCCCATAAGACAGAAAAGATATGACCCTTGACTTTCTGAGTTTGACTTATTTCACTTAACATAATGGTCTCTGCTTCCATCCATTTTCCTGCAAATGACATAATTTCATTCTTCTTTGTGCTTGAATAAAAAGTCATCAGGTATTTATACTACATTATCTTTATCCATTGGTCCATGGATGGGCACCTAAATTTGTTCCATGGTTTGGCTATTGTGAATTGTGCTGCTATAAAAGTGGGTGGGTGTACTTTTATCGCTATAGTGTGATCATTTTAATTCTTCAGGGTAAATACCTAGGGGTGCTGTAGCTGAGTCATAAGGTGGTTCCACATCTTGTCTTTTGAGGAGCCTCCATATTGAATTCCAGTGTAGTTGCGCTAATTTACAAGCCCACCAACATTGTAAGCGTTCCCTTTCCTTCATATCACATCCTCTCCAGAATTTATTATTATTTGTGTTCTTGATGGCTGCCATTCTGACTGGTGTGAGATGAAATTTCAGTGTAGATTTGATTTGTAGATTGTTTTTATGTCTGTTTGTTGAATTTCAGGAATTCTTTATATGTTCTAAATATTAATCTCTTATCACATTTGATTTACAAATATTTTCTCCTGAATCACTAGGATGACTTTATAAACTGTTAACATTGTCTTTGGGTGCATATTTTAAAATTTTTTCATAAAGCCAAATTTCTCTATTTTTTTTCTTTTGTAACCTGTGCCTTTTGTGTCATATTCAAGAAGTCATTGCCAAAGTCAATGTTGTCAAACTCTTTTCTCTATCACTACTTCTAAGAGTTTAATTATTTTCAGTTGCATATTTAGGTTTTGATCCAATTTGAGTTAATATTTGTAGATGATGTTAAATAAGAGTCAATTTTATTTTTTTTTAATGTGGATATCCAGTTTCCCAAACACCACTTGTTGAGGAGACTGAAGTCTTGGCAACCTTGTCACAAACTATTTGACCATGTATATAAGAGTTTAATTCTGGACTATCTATTCTGTTCCATTGGTCTGTATTATTGCATTTGTTGTACCATACTGGTTTGATCACTGTTGTTTAGTATTAAGTTTTGAAATCAGGAAGTATGATTCTGCCTTGTCCTTAAGATATTGTTTTGGCTACTTGGGGGTCACTTAATTATCCATTTTTATATTGAATTTTTCTATTTCAGAAAAAAAAGTCATTGGGATTTTGGAAAGGATTGAATTGAATCTGTAGATTGCTTGGGTATATTGATATTTTAACAATGTTAAGTTTTCCAGTCCATAAAAATGGGATGTATATCCATTTATTGATTTCCTTATTCTTTTTATTTTTTTTTTATTTCATTGTTCTATTTATTTATTTATTTAGGTACCAGGGATTGAACTCAGGGGCACTTAACCACTGAGACACATCCCTATCCCTATTATATATTTTATTTAGAGCCAGGGTCTCACTGAGTTGCTTAGCACCTCACTGTTGCTGAGGCTGGCTTTGAACTTGCGATCCTCCTGTCTCAGCTTCCAGAGCCACTGGGATTACAGACGTGTGTCACCTCACCCACTTATTTCCTTATTCTTACTCACCAATATTTTGTGTTTTTGAAAGTATAAGACTTTAGCCTCCTTGGTTAAGGTGAGTCCTGATTTTATTCCTTTGATACTATTATAACTGAAATTCTTATCATTATTTGCTTTTCATAATGTTATTTGTTAATGTATATAGTCAGTACTGATTGGGGCCATGATTTTGTATCCTGATACCTTTCAGAATTAATTAATATTTCTAAAATTGTTTGTGAAGTCTTTAATGTTTTCTATAAATAAAATTCTACTCTCTGTGGACAGAAACAATTCCTCTATTTCTTTTTCAATTTGAATATCTTTCATTTACCTTTATTTACCCAGTTGTTTTGACTAGAATTTATAAAACTATGTTGCATAGAAGTGGGTATGTGAGTTTTGTTCCTGATCCTAGAAGAAAAGCTTTTTCTAAGAAAGCCACTAGGGTATTTTATGTGTGTTTTTATTATATTGAGGTAGTTATCTCATGTTCCTAGTTTGTTGAGTATTTTTTCATGAAAAGATGTTAAATTTTGTCATTTTTCTGCATCAATCCAGATAATTATATGGGGTGTTTTTCCTCATTTAAAAAAATATGTTGAATTACATTGATGATATTTAATATGACAAATCATCTTTGTATTTTAGGAGTAAATTCCACCTGGTTGGGGTATATACTCTTTTTAATATGCTGCCAATTTCAACTTGCAAATATTTTATTGAGATTTCTGCCTCAATTTTTATAGGGGATTTTATATTATTGTATGGTTTTCTTGTAGTCTCTTTGGCTTTGGTATCAATGTAATTCTAACCTTATATAATGAGTTAGAAATTTTCTTTCCTCTTTGGTTTTTATCATTTGTTTGTTTGTTTGTTTGGAAAATCTTGGAAAAAATGTTGGGATACTTTTTCTTTAAATGTTTGGTTGATTTGCCAATGATGTAATCTGCTTTGTGGTTTTTCTTTGTTCAGAAATCTTAATTACTTATTCAAATTTATTAATGGCTATACGACTATTCAGATTCTATTTCTTTGTCAAGTAGTCTTGGTATGCTTAATGTACTTAGAAATTTACCACTTCATTTAGGTTGTACAGTTTATTGGCAGATTATTGTTCATCATATTCTTATCATTATTTTTACATTTTTAGGCTCAATATTAATGTCTTAATTTTCTTTCTTCTTTTAGTAACATGAGTTTCCTCTCTTTTGTTCTTAGACCTAATACATAAAGTTTCATCAATCTTGTTGGTCTTTTCAATGGACAAAATTTGGTTTCATTGATTTTTCCTATTGTTTTACTATTCTTTATTTTGCTTTTGTCCATTCTAATATTAATTATCTCTTTGCTTCTACTAGCCTTGGTTTTAGATTTTTCTTCTTTTTCTAGATCCTTAATTTGCATGTTCAGATATTTCTTTTTTTATGTAATTTTTTCCAGCTATAAATTCCCTCCTTAACACTTCTTGTTGTATATCATAAATTTTGTTATATTGTGTTTTTATTTTTTCTAAATATTTTCTAAGTTTCCTTGCAATTTCTTCTTTAACTTGTAGTTAGAAAGTGTGCTGCTTAATTTTCACAATTTTGTGAATGTCTCGGTTTATTTCTATTATTGATTTCTAATTTAATTCTGTTGTGATTAGAGATTATACTTTATGTGGTATCTATTTTTATATCTACTGATACTCAATCTGTGTCCTAGCCAATGGTCTATCCTAGAAAATGTCCCATATGCCCTTGAGAGAAACATGCATGCTGGATATGTAGCCTTCGGGATGTATTGTTCTGAATATGTCTGTTAGATCTAGCTGGTTTGGCGTATTGGCTGAGTCCTCTATTTTCTTACTTATCTTCTTGTTCTTCTATCCATTATTAAGAGTAAGATACTAAAATCTTCAACTACTATTATAGAATCTTCTTCATTTCTGTTGTTTTTCATTTTATACATTTTGATAATGTCAAATATTGTATGTCCTTTCCTTTCAACTTATGGATTTCCTCAAGTATTCTTATGGGGTGGGTCTAGCAGCAATACACTCCTTTTGCTTTTGTTTATGAGAATGTCTTATCCTTTGCTTTTGAAGGAGAGTTTTGCTGGACCCAGGATTCTTTGTTGGCATTTCTTTTATTGTTCTGTAAGCAGCTTAAATATACCTGCCTACTATCTTTTGTATTCCGAAGTTTCTAATCAGAAATATGCTTATAACCGTGTTGGAAATTACTTGTATGGATCAAGGCCCTTCTCTCTTGCTGTCTTCAAGATTCTTTCTTTGCCTTCACCTTTCAAAGGATGGGTTATACCATGACACATTGTGGAATTCTTTCATTTCATTTTACTGTTCATTTACTGCTTCATTTTAGAGTTCATTGAGCTTCCTAAATATTTATATCTGTGTCTTATTAAAATTTGAGAAGTTTTCTGGCATGTTATCTTCAAATGGATTCACTTTCCCTTCCTCCCTTTCTTGTCTCTCTGAGAATCTCATAATGTGTATATGAACATACAATAGGACACAATCAAGTTCTAAGGTTCTATTCACTTTTCTTAATGTTTTTCACTGTCTTTCTCAGAATCAATAAGTTCTGCTGTCCTATCTTTAAGTTCACTTACTCATTCTCATTTGTCTTAATTTTCCCTAGAATCCCTCTAGCGATTTTTTTAAAAAAATTTTTCAAGTGTTGCATTTTTCAGTTTCAGAATTTCATTTTGTTTTCTTCTTAGGGTTTCCTATCTCTTTGTTGATATTTCTATTTTATTAATGTGTCATTTTCTGGACTTTCTCCATATCTCCCTTTACTTGTTTGTGCTTAACAAAATCTATTGTCAGAACTTTTTGGGGGGACAATATCCATTGGCTGATTACATGTTTCTTTTCCCTTAGAATGAATGATACTAATACTATGATAAGGCTGATAATTGATAATTCAATTCTCTCATTTCCCCCAGAGTTTTATGTTTTGCTATTGGTTTTATTTATTTATTTTTATCATTGTAGGTTTTTGCTATATAAAAAGTCAGTCTGATGTGTAAACTTAGGTCTTTTTTGAACCTGTACATAAAGTGAATGGGCATGCGCAGTTGCTTTCTGATTTTTTTCCCATATCAGCTGTTGTTTTTTAATATTCTAGAATTTTATGTGTGGTTCCCAAAAGGATGAGGCGGAACATTGGAGGAGATGAAGAGCCCTGTTCCTTTCATTCTGTATCCCATGGAAGTCTGGGACTTCAACAGGACTGGGAGGGATTTATAACAATGAAAGTATATACAACAAGCACGGCTGTCCACTTCTTTGTCTGCAACTGTATGATCAGAAGCAGCAGTCAGTTATCAGAGCACAGATTTCTGATATTTGAAAGGCAGGATTCTTTTTTCCAACCATGACTCACTCCAGTTCTGTGCAAGTTGTTCCATGATCACATTCGTAATATTGTGCTACTTGCTGAAATAAAAGGAAATTAACCACAATGAATCATCTACGCCTTCTCCTGGATATCGCAAGCTTTTGATAGTTTTCAGAGTTCCCAAATTATTACATTAAATTAATTGTTCCTATGCAATTGTTGGATAGTTAGGAAGACAGATTTTTGGTTCTTCTTATTCGTCCACCTTTCCATAATTCTCCTCCAATACTTACCACTTCTTTAATTTGACTAAAAATGTGTATGTACCTGCTTCATCTCCCTGACAAGCATTTAACAAACTTGAGAACTAATGGGCCTTCAGTGGCTGAAGAGATTCTTGATTTACAGTAGGGTAACAGTGTTTGTTGAGTGAATAACTGAACAACCATCAGAGTGACAAGTTAAAACATGAACAGCTGGATTCCAGTCTTGTCTCAGCTGACCTCCCTTCTCCGGTCCTTGTTCATGTTTCTGCGCTTCTAAGTCCATCAAGAGTGAAGTAGAGTCTGTTTCTTTGAGATCATTCATCTGTCTTGCTAATTTGTGTTAAGTGGTCATTTATCAGAGCCATGCTTTTAAGTCCATTAAAAGTCTTACAGCTTGTTTCAAAACTGAGAACACTCTAAAAGACAACATCAATCCTGGGTCTCTGCCCTGCACTCAGAGCCGGTTGCAGCTTTCAGCCTAGGTCTCCCAGGGGGCCTCCAGGACCTGCAGGATGACCCCACAGAGTGACAGCAGGTCATGGAGTGACATTTCTTCTGCGATATGAAATAGGCCACCCTGAACCCAGGATCTCGTGGAGATACCAGATGGAGAAGAAATCAACTGCTATCATCCTCAAATACTCTTCATTTCTCAAGCTTTGTAATACGCTTTTAAAAACACTTCTGAAAAACAACAAATTTGACAGGCCAGACGCAGCTCACTAACCTGGAAAATTTGTTTTAAAAATACAGATCCCCCTCAACCCATCTGTAGAGAATTTTTATGGTGAGACTCAAAGTTGTATATTTTTAAAAGCTCATTATGTGATTCTGATTTACAGTTAAGGTATAGAATCTCTGGCAGCCTATTACCTAGTGCAAGGCAATTATACATCATTTATACTTTCACTTGGTACTCGCAGAAATAGCAGAGAGTGTTGTGTCCATTTTAGGAATGTGAACACCATGGCTCTTGGTAGTAGAGTGTTTCACTTAGATGAAGCCTTAACTCTGGTCAAAATTGAAGAAGTAAACTTAGATCTTCCCACCCCTGACCCAGGGCCTGTCGATGCTCACTTTGGAGGCCTGGGAACCCTAGTCACTAACATAATAAGCATTAACTAGTTTGTCAGATTGCACTTTAAAGGATGAAAAAAAAGCACAAGCATTTTAATTAGAAAAGGTGTCACAGAAGCAAGATACATCCATATTATGGAAAATCACTTTAAATAGTTTTGAGATAATTGGACCAAAGAAAATAAAAGTCACTTAAATATCTCAATAGATTATTAGCCCTTCCTCTATTTCTTTTTTTCTTCCCCATTTCCATCTCACATTTTCATCTTTATTTCTTTTCAGCCAGTGACTTAGAACCCTGAGCCATGACCAGTACAAATGTGTCAGATGATGGTCTTGGCGGGATGGAAAGGAAGAGGTGAGTGTAAGGGTGTACACCTGCTCCAGGGATGCTGGTTCTGAACAACCACTGCTGTGGAGAAAGTGCCACATGCCCTCCATCTAAGGACCAGCTCCCTCTCTGGAGAAAGAGGTGTGAATCTACATGATCAGAATGCAGGGCTTTTACAGGGCCATATTTTACTAGAGAATGGTCTTGTTCTATTTCAAAGTTAACCTCTTTGTATAACAAAGGTGTCTTGTCTTCTCCTGATAACACTTACCTTAATAAGGACATTCTAGACACATTGCCTTTCTTCCTCTCTCTTTTATAAGTTCTGAACATGCATTTCCACGTATACATTTGACTGGAGTCACTGGCATATCTGAAAATGCTGACTTAAATATTTTTTGCACTCCATTCATGATCATCATGGTAATTCTAACTCAAGAAATAAATCAAGAAAAATATTAGAATGAGATATTTATTGAAATTACATATGTGGAGAAGATTTGTTAAAAATATTCAAGAGTTTGGTTTTGGTTGTGCTCATTTTGAGATATCCAATTGATATCCAAAAACTGAAAAAAAGAATCCTTTGGATCTGAGAGAGAGGAAAAAAAGAGATTTCTTGAGAAATATTATATTGGAATTAGACATAACATTTGGAAGTTGACAGCATATAGAAAGTATTTAAATCTATGAGACTATGAAATACAATCATCTACATAGTTCAATAAAAAGAACAGGAAAAGCCCTTGGAAACTACAATATTTACTGATTAGGACAAAAAGTATGATCCAACTAAGAAAATGACTTGTGAGAAAAATAGAAAACCAAGAGAGTACAATTCTCCAGAATCCAAAACAGACATAAAAATGTATTAAGAGGAAAAGGTTATCAATTACACCCCGAGTAAAATGATGACTGAGAATTCCTATTGCATTTGGCAAAGTGAACATCTTCTGTGAACATGACAGGAATAAATCCCAGTGAGTTTGGGTAAGTAAAACTTGAATAGAACAGTAGACTGAAGATAGAAGGTAAGGAAAGGGAATATGGTCAATTCTTTTGAGGAAGATTTTTTTTTTTTTTTTTTTTTGGTGGGAGGGATTGGAAAAGAAAGAGTAGTCATTGGGTAGGATATGATAACAGGGAAGTTGTTGCCTTTTGTCCTTGTTCTTATTAGAAGAAAATCACACATAGCATGCCTGTATGTTTATAGGAATGGCCAGGTAGAAAGGAAAGTAAGACAATGAGGAAGTGAGATTCTCAAATGTGTAGATGAGAAGAAGTGTTTGTTCTTAGGGTGAGCACCTAGACATATCACTCTATAACAAGTGAAAACAAAATTGCATGGATAGACACAAGTATGTTGGTAGCTTTGAGGGAGAAATTTGTTTTTCTTACATTCCTTTGCGTTACTTGAACTAAAATTCATGATCATACCCCAGGCATCATATAAGTAACACCATTAAATGATTGTCAAAGTGATCTTCCAATATCACCCAGAAAGCTAGAAATGTTTAGGACCCCAAACTCAGTACTCTAATGACTGATTATATGGTGTACAATTTTTCATACATTCATAAAATTAACTGAGTCACCTTGGCTGAAAACCCTTCTAGACTCTGGAAATAACTAGTGAATAATCTGATTCCCCATTTCCAAATATGTTTTAATCTAGAAGGTGAGTCACGTACAAATGACATAATTAATAATTGAATTGATGAAGTTCTACAGAATAAGATTCATTTGTAATAAGAACACAATATGAGGCTTGAAGTATGGTGGCATGGGAAAGTATGTAACTAGTAATCTAAGGTACTAAGGATGAGTAAGTCTTGCACATATGGATTAAAGTATAGAGAGTGTGGGTAAGAACATTATATGGAGCCGGAGCCCTATATACCAGCACCGTGAGATGTTATCAAAGGTGGTGGGAGTGATGACAACCTGGAATGGAGTATCAGTTGGAGGAACAGACTTGGATCCTAGGACAGCACCATGGTTAAGAGTTCAGATGTTACGAGAGATGTTGAAAGGAAACCAAGGGGGATTTTTCAATATCGATCCACTTGAGCACATCTGTATTACACAAGAATGGCTCTGGCTTCTATGTAAAGAAGAAACTGAAGGGGACATATACTTACATAGGGAAACTGTTTGGAATATTATTGCAATTGGACAAGAAGGGAATGATGGTAGCATGGATAGAGCTGGTACATAGGGAGATGGAGAGAAGTAGATGGATTTGATATAATAAAGAATTTAGAGTGATGCAGTATGGTAGCAGATAATTGGTAAGAAAGATACTTGTGAGGATGACTTCCAGGGATTGAGTTTCAATAAGTGGGTCAATGATGATATTCTTCCAAAGAACAGCAGATTTTGGAGTTTCTTCAGTAATAACTTTAATAATGGATAAAGTGAAGAATGTCAGTGAAATTTTTTAGATGCCGTTGTCAAATATAATTCCTCAAATGCCATCCAAGCACTATGCTGTGTTCTGTGAACACAGATAAAAATTATAATTATGCCCCATATTCAAAATCGAATGGGCTGGTAGTTCATATACATCTGCTTTGGTAACAGCACCTTCCTCATTGTGAATCTACTCCTAGGTCTAAAAGTAAAGAAATAAAATATTCCAAGATGATGTCCTTTAAGGAGGCAACAGTCACTTTTAAAAGCATTAGAATGTGGTGTGAAATATGCTAATAACATTTATGCAAATGAAGGTTCACTGTATTAACTACAAGATCAAAGGATAACTGCAAGTAATTCAGTAATGGGTTGTAATTACCCTTCCATCTATAGCATGGGGGATGAGGGTGGCTCGTGAATCTAACACTTAGCTAATACTTCAATATTTCATGCTGCCTCCTCTTTAACATTGTGCTGCATGTGCCCGAAAAGCTGCCTCAAAATGAATCAAGATTTGGATTTCAAAATATTTGAATAATAAATAAGAGGGACAGAGTAAATAATGGGGACTAGAGTAATTTTTCATTTTCTTCCTCTTCCTTCCCTATTCATCCCTTTCCTCCTTCCCTCCCTTCCTTCCTTTCCTGAATTGGTCATGTATAAAGCACTAGAAAATACGGTTAAAATTCCAGGTTTGCCAAAAATTAGGTGTTTGACTTTTAATAAAGTAACTGACCTTCTTTCTCAATCAACTCTTTTTTTGTATATAGAAATGTGAATATTTTTTGTATATAGAAATGTGAATATTTGTAATGACCTCTTTGAAAATTATCAGAAATAACTCCCTTTTTATTTTAAGATTTTTTAAACTTTTTATTTTAAAATAATTTTAAACTTAAAGAAGGAATGTAAATATAATAACAAAACTTCTTCTCCACTAAAGAATTTGAAGACAAGTTGTAAATATATTCACATGCTGTTCTACAAAGATATTACTGAATGCTTCACATGCTGTTCTACAGACGAAGATATTACTCTATACCATACATTATGGCCATCAAAATAAAGAAACTAATGCTGATGCCATCTACTACTCTCTATTAACTAATCAAAAAAGAATTCAGCTCCTACCAGTTGTTCCAGTGATTTATTTGTAGTAAAATTATTCAGTCTATGATCATGGGTGAAGTGTTTGGTCTCCATGTTCCTTTAGCCTCCTTTAATTTGGAAGAGTTCATCAGTCTTTCCTTGACTTCTTCCCTGACCTTGAGGCTTTTGAAGATGAAAGCAAATTGCTTTATAGAATGTACCTCAGTTAGCATTTGTCTGACATCTCTTCACAATTAGATTCAAGTTATGCCTTTTTACAGGCAGACATATGATAGAAATGATTTTGTGTTCTTTTTATTGCACATCCTATTGGGGTGGCACTCATTTCAGTTTGAGCTATTACTGGAGATATTCTGATGAAGGTGATATCTGTCATGCATCCCTTTTTGCAGAGCTATTCTTTTTTTCTTTTGAAATGAAAAAGGATTTGGGGGAAGATATTTTAAGATACATAAACATCCCATTCATCTTTAGACTTCCATCCACTCATTTTACTGTCTGCTGATTTTTTAAATCTGATTTAGTTTTTTTTTTATTCTGATGATTTGAATTGGTGGGTTTTTGTTTGAACTTTATTATTTGGTATGTTATTGTAATGCAACTTTTTCTCTTCTTCCCATGTATTTATTCGCTAGGTTATAGCAGTATGAACTTGTAGATTTTTATTTTATTCAGCGTTATAATATATTATGGATATTTGTATGAACTGTCTTTGATTGGATGAGTGGGATCTTCTTAGTGGTGAATTTTCTTTGCTTTCATGCCTACCTCATTACTATTTACACAGGTTGTTCTGGGTTCATCTTGTACTCATACAGTCTTAGCTTTGGAATCAGCCAAGTTTTCAGAATCATGGTTCTTTTTTGTGGAAGCTGGTACTTTGATATCCAGAGCTAGAGACCAGATGTACTCACTGTACTGGATGGTGTGATGTACACTGACCAGACCCAAGCTTTCAGAGTGTTGCAGAGAGAGTCCTTATCCACTATCAAATCATTGCAGGTACTATCTCAACTGAAAGGCTGTTTATTCAAGGCCCTGTTCTCTATCAGAGGTACCCTACAAAGAATAATGGAACATTAAAGGCCAGGTCTCTTTGTTCCACATTGATATCTTAGTTCCATATCTTTCTGTGGAACCAGCAGAATGAGTATGCAAACCAGCTTAACTTCTCTCCTTGCCAAATTCTTTCTTTCTTTCTTTCTTTCTTTCTTTCTTTCTTTCTTTCTTTCTTTCTTTCTTTCTTTCTTTCTTTCTTTCTTTCTTTCTTTCTTTCTTTCTCTCTCTCAAATGTGGTTTCCCAAAACAGCTCCAAGACATGTCTTGTTTGATGTTGCTTTCTGGGTAATACAGTCCCAAGGGATCTATAGTATTTCTGTGCCTAGACCTGCTCACTGGGCAGCGTTAGCAAATACACATATGCATTTACCTGTCTCTATATTTATTTATATACTGAATATCAAGAGTGTTGTTAAAAATAATACTCTCTAAAAAAATTCTACATCCCTGGAATCTATAAACTGGTTAGGTTTCGTGGCACAGGGGGATTGAGCTAGATTTTAGATTGCTATTTGGCTGATCTTAAAATAAGGAGGCTAACTTATATTATCTGAATGGGCCAAATGAAATAACAGGTATCCTCAATCATAGAAGAGGAAGTAGAAAAAATAAGTCAGAAGGAAATGTGACTACCAAAGCAGGTCAGAATAATATAATGTAGGGATCTGACTTGCAGATGTTGGCTTTGAAGATGGTGGAAAACGACCACACACAGAAGAAAATGGATGGCTTATGGACACTGGAAAAGGACAAAGGCAGCGATTTTCCCCCAGAGCAAAGAAAAATTTAGTGCTATTAATATCTTGATTGTTGCCCACAAACACTTATGTGAGACTTCTGATTGACAGAAGTGTCAGATAGTAAATTTGATTTAAGTCATTAAGATTGTGAAAATTTGGGGTTGGTGTTGTGGTTCAGTGGTAGAGCACTTGCCTAGCATGTGGGAAGCACTGGGTTTGTTCCTCAGTACCGCATATAAATAGATAAATAAAGGTATTCTGCCCATCTACAACTAAAAATATATTTTTAAAAAGATTGTGAAAGTTTGTTACAGTAGCAAGAGATGACAAAATTATAGATTTATACCGATTTCACGAAATACAGACCAACACCACAGATTTTGTTATAAGCGTCCCATTGAACACATGTGCAACTTGCTTTTCAGCTTTGACCAACTTTTCCCTCAGTATGTTCAATATGTTTACTTATTTAATCAGTTGCAAACCCCCTGAGCCACTGTTTTGTGCATCCATCTTCCTTACTTGGTTCCAACTAATTTTTCTTAGACTGAATTGTTAAGAAAGGAAGAAAAATAACAAAGGAAGGAAGAAGAAAGGAGGGAGGAAGGAAGAGGAGAGAAGGGAAGGAAGGAAAAAAGTAAGAAAGAGAGACAGAGAAATCAAGACAACATAAGAACAGCCAAATATGGATACTTTGAAACTCAAGGTCCCTGCATCGAGTCTATGGAGAGACTTTGAGAAGTCATTGTATTACATCCTTCCTCAGCACCAGCTTTCTGAACAGCAAAGTGCTTATGTTTGCTTCTGCAGGGTATGCATTCACAGAAAGAAAAAGAAAACCAACTTCTAAATCACCTTCTCAAAAGAAATACTTGACTCCAGTAAGTTAAAAAGCACTAGGTTTATAAATTTTTGTGTGGAAGACAGAGTCATGGCCTAAATGGTTTCCTTCAAAGTGACCTACACTGCTCCTAGTAGACTATATCTTCCAAATATTCACTGCATAACCACTTCTATCGGGAGATGTTAAAACAATATCTCAGTTTCATCTGATATTCAAAGGATGGGGAAAAAGTTGCCTAGGATTCAAATATTTAAAGGACAGGAGGTAGACCATTTATAGAGAATGCTAAAGAACAGTGAGCCCAGTTTTGACAGGTGGTGATACCAACGTCAGGTTGTAGAAATTGATCAATTAGAGACCCTAAAATTGTTTTATAGAAGATAGCATTGAGTGTTTGTGTGTGTATACTTGTGTGTGTGTGTGTGTGTGTGTGTGTGTGTGTGTGTGTGTGTGTGCATCTCCCGCCTCCAGTCATGGGTCAGGGAACAAAAGAGATTTCCTGAAAGAAAACAAGAGAGAACAAGATAGCTTTTAGTACTGGGTGCCAGTTAAATGGCTCTGGCCACCAAAGACTACTTTCACTCTTCTCCTTCCCTGAGTTGTCAAGACTGAGAGGAGATGGAAGGAGAGGGAGAATCAGTTGACCATTGTCCTTGACCATGACAGGCATCTAGGCAGAAGGAGAAGTTCTAAACTAGCTAAGATGGAAGCTTTAGGACCATTGCCCTGGGCTGGAGATTTTAATCACAGAAGTTAGATTATTTTTGAAACTGAAAATGGCTAAGGATCTGTTTACTTTTCTAAATTAAATATAAAGAAAAAATATGGCATCTGCTTCAAATTCCACACAAGAATTAGGGAGAAATTTGTTCATGCACTGTGAAACGTTATAAAGGAAAAAGAAAACCAACTTCTAATTGTTTTTTCTTGGGTCAGTTTCTGCCAAACATGCATCCTTTGTTTCCAAATAATATTAAAACAGTAGGAGATATTGAATAACACATACCTATGCATAGCTTGGTAGAAAAACTCCTGGAAAGTTCTTTTCTTTTTCATCTTGAGCATGGGTGGCGTGCTAGTTTAACTCTAAATCCTACCTCCAGCTGTAGCATGCTAGATTCCTAAAAGCTGTTACACAAGAGTCCTTAAATGCTCTGCAGGATACTTTAGAGAGAGTTTGAGAAAGGTGTTGATTCTAGAACTTTGAGGGCTAATTATACATGCATTAGCCTTTAGATATTTTAATGAACTTCTTTTATTTTTTCTCAACTAAAAACCACTTAAATACTTTTAAAGTTCCCAGATTGATTTTTTATCCTTACTCAAAAGTACTTTTACTCTAATGGTCATGGCCATTCCTCCTCAAATGTATTTCTTCCCTCCATCTGTCTCTCTAAACTCTCTACAACCAACATTCCTTTTATTCCATGAAAATACAAAGACTATCAGGAAGAAGAATAAATGCATAAGATTTATGGAAGACTTCAGAAATCATAAACCTTTCCGAGGAACAGCTTTAGTAATTTCTCTACCTTAAATTTCATTGTCTTAAATATGCCCTAAGATATAAAATCTAATCAGTGAAATAGTAAATGTTTATGGAGAGTCTATTTTAAGCAAGGTCCTGAGTTGGAGACTCTTAGACTACACCTTCAACTTAAATCATTATCTTTGTCATCACTACTATCATATAAAGTAGATTTCACCAAATTTGTCACATTTCTTGCCCAGTCTCATGGCTTTATTTATTTGTTTTTTTTTATTTATTTTTAGTTGTGGTTCTAGAGATTGTACTCAAGGGATCTACTACTGAGTTCTATCCCCAGTCCTTTTTATTTTTTATTGTAAGATAAGGTCTCTCTAAAGTGTTGTGAATAGCCTCAAACTTGTAATCTTCCTACCTCAGCCTCCCAAGACCTGGATTCTTGGTGTGTGCTATTGTTCCTGGAACAGTCTGACAACTGTTAATGCAAATAAACCCCAGTCTTGGGTTCACAGAACAGGACTGCTCATTGTCTGAAGTTGCTTATGTTGTAGGTTTGTCAGATGTGTGTGTCTTTGTGCACATATGACACATTATATTCTAAATAATGTTTGCAAATGTAAATTCTCCTTCATGCATCACTTGTAAAGTCAAGTCTACTTTCTAATATCCTTATCTCTGTTCCTTCCCCAATACTGTAAATAGTACAATGTGAGTGTGGATGTGTGTAAAAGTACAATAGCTAAGATTCCTAACTTGTCCGACTGATTTACCTAAGATTGGTTGGTCTTATCTCTATCAATTTACCAGCTTTATGAACTTACACATATCATTTATCTTTTGTTATGATATGGATGTGAGGTACCCCCCAAAAGTTCATGTGTGAGACAATGCAAGAAGGTTCAGAGGAGAAGTGATTGAATTTTGAGAGTCTTAACCCAATCAGTGAATTAATCCCCCAATAGGGATTAACTGAGGGGTAAGTGAAGTGGTAAGTTGTGGCTGAAGGATGTGGAAACTAGGAACATGGCTTTGGGGTATATATTTGTATCTGGCAAGTAGAGACTTCTCTCTGCTTTCTGATCATATTGTGAGCTGCTTCCCTCTGCCACACTCTTCTCCCATGATGTTCTGCCTCATCTTGAGTCCTGAGAAATGGAGTCTGCTGTATAGGGATTGAGGCTTCTGAAAAGGTAAGCCCTTAAATAAACCCTTCCTCCTTTACAATTGTTCTGTTCGGGCTCTTTTACTCACAGCAGTGAAAAAAACTGACTAAAACAGAAATTGGTACCAAGAAATGAAGTTGTTGCTGTGACTAACCTGAACATGTGGTTCAGAAGTTTTGGGAGCTTTTTTAAACTGGTGGGAGAAACTTTGAGATGTTTAGCAATACAAGCTAGAAATGCTTTTTTTGTGATAAGTGGAGTTGAATGACCGATTCTGGTGGGAGCTCAGAAGATCAGAATGCCAATAGGACCATGGACAGCAAAGACAGAACCCAAGATAGTTTAGATGAAAAGGAGAGCACTGTAGGTAATTGGAATAGAAGCCATTTATGTTATGTTCTGGCTTAGAAGTTGTCTGAATTTTGCCCGCGTCCTAAGATTTTCTGAGAGGCTGATTTTAAAAGTGATGAACTTCTTAATCTGTTGGAAGAAATTTCTAGGCAGTGTAGCATTCAGGCAGCGATATGGATATTGCTGGCAGGTTTTAGCTACCTTTATTGTAATAATCAGGAGCAAAACAAAGAGCATAAAGACTTGGAAAATATGGACTTGAAAGGCCATGTAACACTAGGGCTAAGGAGTTGCAGTTGCTAAAGATATTACCTATCACTAGAGAAATGCTAAAAGACTTTGTGGAGAGACAATAATAAAGATGACTTGAAGGCATCTCAGAAGCTAGCAAGACCACATCCATCTCAAGCTCAAGAGAGTAAAAGTGAAATTTTTCTTGAGAAGAGACAGGTAGGGCACCATTCTTGCACAAAGGGGCCTAGGAAGTTTTTTTGATGTGCTCAGCCACCCAGATATGCAGAGACTGCTGCAGCCAGGGTCTCTGAAGACTTTACTACTGCTGGAGATGGCGACAGAGTTGGATTCAACCATGTGGTACTAGTTCTGCAGGAATGCAGGATGCTGCAGTTAGGGGGTCATGGAGGATTCCACCAAGATTTCAAAGGTAAGCCATGGAGGCTAGGCAAAGTGCAGCAGGGTCAGAATCCCTTTGGTTACCCTCGGAGAAGGCAAGTTGTGGAGATTTGGGGAGGAACCCAAAGCTACATTGGAGATCCCCAAGATTAAGAAGTGCTGTGTGGGATATCATCCTAAGAAAGCTTCAGGAATTGAGCAGAGACAAGCAACAGAAAGGCCACTTGGGCTACAACCAACAAGGCCACAGGGGGTGGAGCTACACAAGCCTTTTAGAGAGAACTTCACAATGTCATGTGCCCCAGATGTTGGATGTGGAGCTACAGAACTTGTTTGCCCAGCTGGATTTTTGGTCTTGCTTTGGTCCTATTCCTTCTTTCTATGCCCCTAATTTTGTGAATGGAAATATTTACTCTGTACCTTTATATATTAGATACTTGTAAATTGTTTTTAATTACTGGATCTCAAATGTGAGATTGCCTTGAGTCTCAGAGGAGACTTTGGACTTGAACTTTGAGCAATTTCAGAACTGTTGAGACTATGGGGACTCTTGGAAATGGACAAAATCTATTTTGCATTGTGAGATAATTGTAAGCTTCTGGGGACCAGTGGCAGAATGCTATGGTTCAGATGTGAGGTGTCCCCTGAAAGCTCACATGTGAAACCATGAAAGAAGGTTCACAGGAGAAGTGAGATTCTTTTTTTTTTTTAATAAAGAAAGAGAGAGAGAGAGAGAGAGAGAGAGAGAGAGAGAGAGAATTTTAATATTTATTTTTTAGTTTTCGGCAGACACAACATCTTTGTTGGTATGTGGTGCTGAGGATCCAACCCAGGCCACACACATGCCAGGCGAGCGCGCTACAGCTTGAGCCACATCCCAAGCCCGAGAAGTGAGATCCTTAACCCAGTCAGTGAATTAATTCCCTAACAGGGATTCACTGAGAGTTAACTGAAGTGGAAGGGTGTGGCTAGAGGAGGTGGGAATTAGGGCATGGCTTTTTATCTGGTAAGTGGACTCTTTCTCTCTCTGCTTCCTCATCACCATGATGTGAGCTGCTTCCCTCTGCCACACTCCTCTGCCATGATGTTCTGCCTCACCTTGAGCCTCAAGGAATGGAGTAGGCCTTCTATGGACTAAGATCTCTGAAATTCTGAGCCCTCAAATAAACTTTTCCTCCTCTACAATTTTTCTGGTAGGGTCTTTTTAGTCACAGTAGTGGGAAAAAAAGCTGATGAAAACATTTTCTGTGAATCTCACTAATCTCATATGAAAAATGGGACATACAGATATACAACCTGCTTCATTGAACATTATAAATTACTAAATGAGAGAAAACATCCAGTATATGACTTAGTGTCTGATGTGTAGTTTTTATACAATAAAGGCATATTACTGGTACTAACTGTGTACTGGTAATTGTGATAACTTTATAAAGTAGTGTGAATGTATTTGTCACAACATTTTTCTTCCAGATAAAGACAAAAAGTACAACATTTGGTGATTGGCCACCTTTATGCAACTGGAAAGTGACCCTCTCAGCCCCACCTCTAGCTACTCTCCTTGCTAACTCCTCCCTCTCTTTGGTGCACATGTGTACCCCCAAACCAAAAGGCACAGATGGTCCTATTAATCCCATTCCCTTCTGACATCTTAGAAGCAAGGATTCCTAGCACTATACAGCTGGAGGGGACCACAGATGATAATAATAGAAATATAATGACAAATGCTTAGTATTCCCATGGAGATTCACAGGTCTGGTAGAATTTTGCACATATTGTACATTTCAGATCTAAACATTCCTGATGAATTTTGAGGTGCAAATATTATATTTTGTTAATGCCAATTTGCTGGGGAGGAAAAATGAGGACTTGGAATTTTGTTTTTTAATTCTGCTTGGGCCTCAACAGAGTGACTTGATGCACATCTTTAACTCTAACTCAACTCTCTTAACTCCAAATACAATGCCCTTGTTTCAACATCACTCCACAGTTAAATTATAATGCCTGTCCTTAATTGACAGCTTCAGTATTTGCCCAAAACACTTCCAGGGTTTTATGTGACTCAGTTAATTGAATTTATGAATTTTTTTTCTTGTACCAGGGATTAAAACCAGGGCCACTTAACCACCTAGGTACATTCCCTCTGCCACACTGTTATATTTTATTAGAGATAGGGCCTCATTAAGTTGCTGTGGCTGGCTTTGAACTCGTGATCCTCCTGCTTCAGCCTCCCAAGTCACGGGGATTACAGGTATGTGCTAACATGCCAGGCCTGAAGCTAATTTTTGAGGTATGCATTACTACTATTCTCTTTTTTCTTATTATATAGGGTTAATTTCTTTAATATAAAAAGATCTGTTGATTCAATTTCTACTTTAAAAAATAATTTTTGAACAAAGATTGAATACTTTGTACAATGTAACACATTATATAATGATTACCACAATCAAATTAATTGACATATCGACTATCTCTCATACTGTCTAGAGATCCCCAGGACTGGTTAATCTTATAACTAAAAGTTGGTACATTTTGGCTAATATCCCCCTAATTCCGCCATCACTAAGATCCTAGAAATATTCTTATATTGTCTTCCATGAGTTCAATATTTTACATCCTATGAATAAGTATGTGTCTTTCTGTGCCTAGCTTATTTCATTTAACATATGCCTTTCACATTTTTTATGTTATCATAAATATTAAGATTTTCTTCTTATTGTGGTTACATACTAGTCCATTGTAAATATTTGTGAAAATCTCTTTATCCATTCATTTGACAGTGGACACTTAGGTCATTTCATATCTTAAATAATACAAAAAAATGTCCTAATGAATGGGGGAGTGTATAGCTCTTAGAAGGTACTGATATCCTTTCCTTCAGATGTATACCCAGAGGTAGAACTGTTGTATCTTATGAAGGATTTCCTAATTTTCTTGATAAGGAAACAAAGGCCTGGGGAATTGGAATGAAACACTTAATAGAACACCTGACAGAAGTGAGGCTTAGAAACAGGACATTCTCTACCTCTGTACCACAATGTCTAAGACTATGAGAGCATGGAGCTTCATCTTGGGTACTTCACATTCATACTAAGACCTACAGAAAACCATTGCTGCTTTCATGCTTGAGCCATTTTCAAACTTCAATGTATTGTGAAGGTCAAACAATTATCTGATAGATCCCTTCTCCTGTGTATTCAGATTCAAGCATCATCTAATGCACATAATAATTAGATTTGACTTCCATAATAAATGTACACTTCTCCCTGCCACAGAACCCTTTCCTTCACACATACAGGTCAATTAAAAATGATCCAGAGTAATTAAAATAGTTTTTTTCTAAATAAAACATGATAACCCCAACTCCTAGGGGTTTAGTTTCCTTATTGACTGGGTTCTAAGAGAATAGTGGACATGAAAGTTATAACTTCCTGAGGAACCCTTCTGTGTCGTTGCCTTAACAGGACAAAGTTAGAGAAAGATATTGCTTCTAACCTCCACTTATTTTCTTAACCATTGGGTGGTCCGTTTGCTGTGATATAGGCTGGAACAGAAAGTACGGAAAAATACAGAGCATGTTGATGGGTGAATAATGGCTGGAGCTGTTTCTAAAGAGTAGCTTGAAACTATAGGTCTAATTTAGAAGGATGTAAGATTATTCAACCCAATGAATGTATTATAGAAATTAGTTAAAAGAAACAGATTTTATAAGGGTATAAATGATATAGGCAGATAAAAAAAACAAATGACAGAAATAGAGATATTTTAATACTGATAAATGAGAAGCAACCAAAAAATTTTTCAGATTAAAAAAAATAAAACCCTAGTTGAAAACACCCTGACAAAACAAAGATAATAAATTTATAACATTTTTAATAAAATAAATTTTATGTAAGAGCAATGAAAGTTATTTAAGAATTTTTGATAAGTAAAAAAATTAATTGGTTACAGGTAAGCACATCTATGAATTCACAATGGCAACCAATATTTATTAAGCAATGACCCAATACCAGATATTGCCCCATATGATCACATTTTTGTCACTTCTATTGTGTTTGCTTTTATTTTATGCAGACACAGAGGGAAAGATGTCTAGAAGGTCATCACCTAATGATAAAAGAATGAGATTTGGGTGTAAATTCTTTCTCTTATTGTTTCTTGTCAGAATTGTTCACATTTCAAAAATAATTAGCATGTATTGTTTTTATAATTAGAAAAGACAAAATCATTTAGAGGAAAGGTGAAAATACAGTCCACTTGCACAAGGACCTTTTGCCACAGTGGTTCTGCTCCAGTAGGCCCAGAAGTGAAAGCCATGGATAGAGACACCACTGAAGCTGTATAATGCCAATGAAGACAAAGGCTTCTCCCAGGGGTATTCTACATGGGGTCATCTTTTACAAGCAGAGACGGGTTTAAGAAAGGTTGGACTCACTGGTGAGACAGTGCGGCTCTGAATGCCTGGAATCCTCTGAGCTAGGGAACAGCTGCATTAATTACAGCTAATGAAGTTTGTAAAATGAGGTCAGAGGTTGACCATCAGTTACTGTCTCCAGAGCTCAAAAGCACATCATGAGGTAGACCTTAGCTGGAGCTGAGATTTGCTCATCTGGCCCCTGCAACCGACTATGCATTTAGGTTCAGGAAGTGAACAGACCCCTGCTCTGGAAAGTTAAGGCTTGCAGAAACATGGATGTGCCATCGCCTAGATTCTGCTAATTCTCACCCCTGGTTTTGGAGCCATCAGTGAAATACATCCAGGATCCAAATAACCTGGTTTGTGTATTTTAAAAGTCATTTGGAGATTCAAAACATATAACCAACATGAAGACCCACTGGCCTGAGAGAAAGAACCCTGGGGTTTTTTCTTTATTACTTCAAATATTTAAGAAGCTCTCCCCAGACTCTTAACCAAATATGTCATCCCCATTCTAGGTCAATAAACTAAAACACTTTTTCACAATATACACTACATGAATTGTCTGTTTCAAAAACATCAGGGCCAATTTGTTAAAGTATAGAGTAAAAAGAAATAAGTATATCTGGATATGGAGCTTGATATCTTCATTTTAAACAGGCATTTCAATGTGGTGTTATGAAATAATATTGAGAACCAAATTATGTTCTTGTGAACAGATGCAGCTGACTGTGGTAACTCTGACATGGGGCAAAGATCGGCAGCTACTCCAACTCAGCAGCCCTACTAGCATTCATGTAACATCAATAACAAAAGCAAATCAGAAAATGCTAATTCACTTTTGACCTTGACCAGGTAAGGGTGGATTCTCTTGGAACCCCACTGACTTTCTGTGTTGTATCTGATTAAATGACTATGATTCATATCATCACCATTTGTCCTAAGAGAAGAGTGGCTTGCCCTTGGTGAAACTTGCATGACATATGGAATTGGGGGCTCTTGTATCACTCCCCTGCTTCCCTAACAGCATACCTGCATGCCTTTGTAAGTGGGCAAGTCTATTCCCTCTGCTTTTTTGAGGTCTTTATGGTTCACTTCAGTACCTTGCCCAGAACAGTCTGGCATTATTTTCTCTTCTACCTGGAAAGATGTCTATACTTGGGTTGAAAATGCTCTGAGATCTTCCTAAGGAAATGTTAAACTCAAATGTTGTACCCTGCCTCCAGCAGCACAAACAGTCCCCTATGTAAGAGAAAGAGCTCAGGACACTTGTTGCCAGAATAAATAATTCCTATGATCCTGGTACCTGGTAAGTCATACAGGAGACAGTCTACTGGAGAGGTATGAAGTAAGCCACAATCTGGCAAATTCAGTCAAACATGCCATGCTAGAAAAACAGAGCACATGCTGGGTAGAGAAAGTCTGGGGATTGTAGCCTTATATTTACCACTTACAAAGTAGACAAGAGGAGCAAGTCACTTCACCTCTGTGAGTCTCAGTTCATAAATCTGCCAAATGGGAAAGCAAAGCTTGTCTAGATTTGTCTAAGAAACACAGTGGTGTTGTGAGAATTGATTAAGGAAACAGTAGGACAATGCTTAGAAATTTACATAATTTTATAAAAAGTTCTATGTGATTTTACATAACTTGGCACAGCATGTGAAAGTGACTTTAAACAGTCACTGTTATCTCAAAATTGTGACCCTTGCAAGTAACAGTATCCTAGGTCAGTAAATTCTAAAATACATGAGACAAAATCTCATCCTTCCATGAATCAAAATCTTAGTTTGGAGAACAAAGGTCTTGCAGAACATCTCCTTTCAAGAGGACATGATGACATTTAATATGAAGAGCAGATGTGTCCCCCAGCTCTACCAAGGACAGTACACAGGATGTTAGAGACCCAAAGGGAATCTCATAAAGAAGATGTTTAAAAAAGCTGTGAAAGAAGTGGGGAGATTCAAGATTTGTGGGTATAAGTGTGTTCAAGGACTCTCTTTGGTACAGAATTCAGATTCATTTTGAAATCAAGAATAAACTGCCCTTTCGAAAACCTTAGAAGAAACCTGGGACTCGGAACCTGAGACACAGATAGGGAGGGAGTCTTCTCTCTGCAGTCATGAGGACAGGTGCTGGACCCAGTGCAGCAGAGAGGATTAGTGACAGGTCAGCCATTTCATGAGGATAAGTTATTTCATGGTAAAAGTATGCTGCCTGACAGACAGGGGCAGGAAGCACTAATTCACAGGCTTTTAGTGGCTGACAGACACTTCGCATTCATAACTCGCTCTCTGCTTGCAACAGCCATTAAACTAGTGGCAGGAGGACTGCGGCCTCCAAAGGGAGGAAGATGACCTTGGTCAGGGTTGGTGGGAAAGAGAACAAAGAGGCAATGTGGAAAGGCATCGGAATATGTTCATAGAACAGCAAAAATAGGAGTAAAAACACCCCAAGACCTTAGGTACTTACCTTTCACCCACCCAGGCAACTTGATCTTCCGTGGTTGCATATTACATATTTATACATGAATCTAGTTTTACCTGCTCCTTTATAGGGATTGGGAGAGAATAAGGGGTCTTTTCTTGGATACCCATATATATAACGGAATATTCAGAGTAGAGTTGATAGTATAAGGATATTTGTTGAAATAAATTATATTGCAAATCTAAAATTTCTAGAAAGTAAATTGTTACATAATATTTTGAATTGACCCCGTGATTTGGAAATGCTAATAAAGTGAAATATTTTACACGTTTTTTTTTCTCAATTAAAGGCAAAATAAACTCCAAGTACATTTGTAATAATGCTTGTATTATAAATGCTATGTGCTGGGCACTGTAGAAAATGTCTCATGTGGATTATCTCAACTTGTGGATTATCACAAGAACTCCGAAACTAGGTGCCTTGTTTTCTTATTTCTCAGAAAATAAAACAGAGGCTTAGTAAAGCTAAGCCTTTTGTATATGGTCACAGTCAGTAGGAGGCAGAGCTGATACTCAGACTCAACTTACAGGCCCTCATGATGTGCTGGAGTGTCCAGACTCCAAAGAGAAGCAGCAAAGTGCAATGGTTATGGGAACCCAAACTCTGGAAGCCAAAGTGTCTGGGTTTACTATGAATTTTGCCAGACACTAGCTATAAAACCACGAGCCAGTCTCTAACCTCTCTTTGCCTCAGTTTCCTCATTTATTGGCACTTATGACTGAGAGTTGTCAATGAGAACAAATTTTGCATGCAAAGAATGTATAGCAGTGATTAGGTGGAATCCCACCAGCCAAGCCCACACGGACCCTTGGGCCGAGCACGGGTTCTCAGAAGGGGAAGGAAGCGGTACAGTCCCATCCCCCACAGCAGACACTCCGCCGAGGCAGTCAGCGGCCACCATCCGGGAAAGCTGAAGGATACACCGCCACTCTCCTTCAGAGTGCGACATCAAAACAGGTCGGTGTCATTCAGCTCACCCCCCAGACAGCGGGAATTCGCATAAAATCTCTCCTAGGCTTGCCAGGAGAGGGAGTATCAAGCTGAGCCTCCATACAGACTAGGGGGAAACCAGAGTCACCTGACCTCCAACCCCTCCTCCCAGTAGCAGCCAAAAGGAAACCTGGCTAGCCAGCGCTGGGGGAGGGGCAAGCAGAAAAAATCAAAGTGATAGAGTGCCAGGGATCCCAGCAGCCTGCAGCAGGGCCCCGGAGATCCAGGCCAACTGATTCGCGTGGCCTGCCCTGCGGCTACAGAAGGCGTGGCGCCTCAGTGAAGCCATTAATTGGCAAGCAGGGAGGTTAGGGAAGGCCATTAGGTGGAATCCCACCAGCCAAGCCCACACGGACCCTTGGGCCGAGCACGGGATCTCAGAAGGGGAAGGAAGCGGTACAGTCCCATCCCCCACAGCGGACACTCCACCTAGGCAGTCAGCGGCCACCATCCGGGAAAGCTGAAGGATACACCGCCACTCTCCTTCAGAGTGCAACATCAAAACATCGGACACTCCATCCAGGCAGTCAGCGGCCACCATCCGGGAAAGCTGAAGAATACACCACCACTCTCCAACAGCTTGCAACATCAAAACAGCCAGCAGCAGGACCCCGGAGATCCAGGCCAACTGATTCGCGCGGCCTGCCCCGCAGCTACAGAAGGCGTGGCGCCTCAGAGAAGCCATTAATTAGCAAGCAGGGAGGTTAGGGACTGCCATTAGGTGGAATCCTGCCAGCCAAGCCCACCGCCCACGCCCGGAACAGGCCCAGCGACCTGCCAGCATTGTAGTCACGACACCCCAATTGGAATAGGGACAGAGCAGAGCCGCCTTCCACTCCCAGAACAGGCCCAGAGAGCCGCCAGCGTGGTAGACACGTCACCCCAATTGGAGTAGGGGCACAGCCGCCGCCCGCACCTGCAAGGGAGACTTTTCAAGTATACAAGAGCAACATAAATAAATAGGGGGTAAATTTCAAAACACAACAGTTGCACCAAGCAGAAAGAAACGCGAGCAGTATGAAAAGACAAGGAAAGAAAGGACCACAAGCAATGCAGGTCAACTCAACTTTAGAAGAGGTAATAGCTGCAACAGATGGAATATCAGATAAAGAGTTCAGGATATATATGCTTCAGATGATCTGGAGTCTCAAGGAAGACATGAGACAGCAAAATCAGACAATGAAAGATCACATTGACAAACAAATCCAGGAAGTAAAAGATCAATTTCACAGGGAGATAGAGGTAATAAAAAACAAACAAATTGAAATTCTAGAAATGCAGGAAACAATAAACCAACATAAAAACTCAATTGAGAATACTACCAGCAGAGTAGATCACTTAGAAGAGAGAACATCAGACAATGAAGACAAAGTATTTCAACTGGAAAAGAACATAGACAGCTCAGCAAGTCTGCTAAGAAACCATGAGCAGAACATCCAAGAATTATGGGACAATATCAAAAGACCAAATTTAAGAGTCATTGGGATACAGGAAGGCACAGAGCTCCATTCCAAAGGAATAAATAGTCTATTCAGTGAAATAATATGAGAAAACTTCCCAGAATTGAAGATTGAGACAGAATCCCAAATCCTAGAAGCCTACAGGACGCCGAATGTGCAAAATCAAAAGAGATCCACACCTAGACACATTATAATGAAGATGTCCAACATACAGAATAAGGAGAGAATTTTAAAAGCTGCAAGAGAAAGAAAGCAGATTACATTTAGGGGTAAACCAATCAGGATAACAGCTGATCTCTCAACACAGACTCTGAAAGCTAGAAGATCCTGGAATAACATATTTCAAACACTGAAAGACAATGGGCTCCAACCAAGAATCGTGTATCCAGCGAAATTAAGCTTCAGGTTAGAAGATGAAATTAAAACCTTCCACAATAAACAAAAGTTAAAAGAATTCGCAGCTAGAAAACCATCTCTTCAAAAAATCCTTGGCAAAACATTACAGGAAGAGGAAATGGAAAACAACATTGAAAACCAACAATGGGAGGTAGGACAGTAAAGGGGGGAAAGTAGTCAAAGAGGATAACAAATCAGGTTTAGTAACATCAATAAACAAATATGGATAGAAGAACAAACCATATCTCAATAATAACCCTAAATGTTAATGGCTTAAACTCACCAATTAAGAGACACAGGCTAGTAGAATGGATCAAAAAACAAGACCCAACAATATGCTGTCTACAGGAGACGCATTTGATAGGAAAAGATATACATAGACTGAAGGTGAAAGGTTGGGAAAAATCATATCACTCATATGGACCGCGGAAACAAGCAGGAGTGTCCATACTCATATCTAATAAAATAGATTTCAAGCCAAAGCTAATCAAAAGGGATATAGAAGGACACTTCATACTGCTCAAGGGAACCATACACCAACAAGACATAACATTCATAAATATATATGCCCCAAATAATGGTGCAGCTGTATTCATCAAGCAAACTCTTCTCAAGTTCAAGAGTCTAATAGACCAACATACAATAATCATGGGAGACTTCAACACACCTCTCTCACCACTGGACAGATCTTCCAAACAAAAGTTACATAAGGAAACTATAGAACTCAATAACACAATTAACAACCTAGACTTAATTGACATATATAGACTATACCACCCAACATCAAGTAGCTACACTTTTTTTCTCAGCAGCACATGGAACCTTCTCAAAAACAGACCATATACTATGTCACAGGGCAACTCTTAGACAATACAAAGGGGTAGAGATAATACCATGCATCTTATCTGATCATAATGGAATGAAACTGAAAATCAATGATAAAAGAAGAAAGGAAAAAGCAAGCATCACCTGGAGAATGAACAATAGGTTGCTGAGTGATCAATGGGTTTTAGAAGACATCAAGGAGGAAATTAAAAAATTCCTAGAGTTAAATGAAAACACAGACACAACATATCGGAATCTATGGGACACATTGAAAGCAGTTCTAAGAGGAAAATTCATTGCTTGGAGTTCATTCCCCAAAAAAAGAAAAAACCAACAAATAAATGATCTCATACTTCATCTCAAAATCCTAGAAAAAGAAGAGCAAAACAACAGCGAAAGAAGTAGAAGGCAAGAAATAATTAAAATCAGAGCTGAAATTAATGAAATTGAAACAAAAGAAACAATTGAAAAAATTGACAAAACTAAAAGCTGGTTCTTTGAAAAAATAAATAAAATTGACAGACCCTTAGCCATGCTAACGAAGAGAAGAAGAGAGAGAACCCAAATTACTAGCATACGGGATGAAAAAGGCAATATCACAACAGACACTTCAGAAATACAGAAGATAATCAGAAATTACTTTGAATCCTTATACTCCAATAAAATAGAAGATAGTGAAGGCATAGATAAATTCCTTGAGTCCTATGATCTGCCCAGATTGAGCCAGGAGGATATAGACAACCTAAACAGACCAATAACAATAGAGGAAATAGAAGAAACCATCAAAAGACTACCAACTAAGAAAAGCCCAGGACCGGATGGGTATACAGCAGAGTTTTACAAAACCTTTAAAGAGGAACTAACACCAATACTTTTCAAGCTATTTCAGGAAATAGAAAAAGAGGGAGAACTTCCAAATTCATTCTACGAGGCCAACATCACCCTGATTCCGAAACCAGACAAAGACACATCAAAGAAGGAAAACTACAGACCAATATCTCTAATGAACCTTGACGCAAAAATCCTCAATAAAATTCTGGCGAATCGGATTCAAATACATATCAAAAAAATTATACATCATGATCAAGTAGGATTCATCCCTGGGATGCAAGGCTGGTTTAATATACGGAAATCAATAAATGTTATTCACCACATCAATAGACTTAAAAATAAGAACCATATGATCATCTCAATAGATGCAGAAAAAGCATTCGACAAAGTACAGCATCCCTTTATGTTCAAAACGCTAGAAAAATTGGGGATAACAGGATCATACCTCAACATTGTAAAAGCAATCTATAATAAGCCACAGGCCAGCATCATTCTGAATGGAGAAAAATTGAAGGCATTCCCTCTAAGATCTGGTACAAGACAGGGATGCCCTCTCTCACCACTTCTGTTCAACATAGTCCTCGAAACACTGGCCAAAGCAATTAGACAGTCAAAAGAAATTAAAGGCATAAAAATAGGAAAAGAAGAACTTAAATTATCACTATTTGCAGATGATATGATTCTATACCTAGCAGACCCAAAAGGGTCTACAAAGAAGCTATTAGAGCTAATAAATGAATTCAGCAAAGTGGCAGGATATAAGATCAACACGCATAAATCAAAGGCATTCCTGTATATCAGCGACAAATCCTCTGAAACGGAAATGAGGACAACTACTCCATTCACAATATCCCCCCCAAAAATAAAATACTTGGGAATCAACCTAACAAAAGAGGTGAAAGATTTATACAATGAAAATTACAGAACCCTAAAGAAAGACATAGAAGACCTTAGAAGATGGAAAAACATACCCTGCTCATGGATAGGCAGAACTAACATCATCAAAATGGCGATATTACCAAAAGTTCTCTATAAGTTCAATGCAATGCCAATCAAAATCCCAACAGCATATCTTGTAGAAATAGATAAAAGAATCATGAAATTCATATGGAATAATAAAAGACCCAGAATAGCAAAAACAATACTAAGCAGGAAGTGTGAATCAGGCGGTATAGCGATACCAGACTTCAAACTATACTACAGAGCAATAGTAACAAAAACAGCATGGTACTGGTACCAAAACAGGTGGGTGGACCAATGGTACAGAATAGAGGACACAGTAACCAATCCACAAAACTACAACTATCTTATTTTTGATAAAGGGGCTAAAAGCATGCAATGAAGGAAGGATAGCATCTTCAACAAATGGTGCTGGGAAAACTGGAAATCCATTTGCACCAAAATGAATCTGAATCCCTATCTCTCGCCGTGCACAAAAGTTAACTCAAAATGGATCAAGGAGCTTGATATTAAATCAGAGACACGGCATCTGATAGAAGAAAAAGTTGGTTATGATCTACACGCTGTGGGATAGGGCTCCAAATTCCTCAATAGGACACCCATAGCGCTAGAGTTAACAAATAGAATCAACAAATGGGACTTACTCAAACTAAAAAGTTTTTTCTCAGCAAAAGAAACAATAAGAGAGATAAATAGGGAGCCTACATCCTGGGAACAAATCTTTACTCCACACACTTCAGATAGAGCCCTAATAACCAGAATATACAAAGAACTCAAAAAATTAGACAATAAGATAACAAATAACCCAATCAATAAATGGGCCAAGGACCTGAACAGACACTTCTCAGAGGAGGACATACAATCAATCAACAAGTACATGAAAAAATGCTCACCATCGCTAGCAGTCAGAGAAATGCAAATCAAAACTACCCTAAGATACCATCTCACTCCAGTAAGACTGGCAGCCATTAGGAAGTCAAACAACAATAAGTGCTGGAGAGGATGCGGGGAAAAGGGCACTCTTGTTCATTGCTGGTGGGACTGCAAATTGGTGCAGCCAATTTGGAAAGCAGTATGGAGATTTCTCGGAAAGCTGGGAATGGAACCACCATTTGACCCAGCTATTCCCCTTCTCGGTCTATTCCCTAAAGCCCTAACAAGAGCATGCTACAGGGACACTGCTACATCGATGTTCATAGCAGCTCAATTCACGATAGCAAGACTGTGGAACCAGCCTAGATGCCCTTCAATAGATGAATGGATAAAAAAAATGTGGCATTTATACACTATGGAGTATTACTCTGCATTAAAAAATGACAAAATTATAGAATTTGGAGGGAAATGGATGGCATTAGAGCAGATTATGCTAAGTGAAGCTAGTCAATCTTTAAAAAACAAATACCAAATGACTCCTTTGATATAAGGGGTGTAAACAAGGACAGGGTAGGGACGAAGAGCTTGAGAAGAATATTTACAGTAAACAGGGATGAGAGGTGGGAGGGAAAGGGAGTGAGAAGGGAAATTGCATGGAAATGGAAGGCGATCCTCAGGGTTATACAAAATGTCATATAAGAGGTAAGGAGGGGTAAGTCAAGAGAATACAAATGGAAGACATGATTTACAGTAGAAGGGGTAGAGAGAGAAAAGGGGAGGGGAGGGGAGGGGAGGGGAGGGGGGATAGTAGACAATAGGACAGACAGCAGAATACATCAGACACTAGAAAGGCAATATGTCAATCAATGGAAGGGTAACTGATGTGATACAGCAATTTGTATACGGGGTAAAAGCGGGAGTTCATAATCCACTTGAATCAAACCGTGTAATATGATGTATTAAGAACTATGTAATGTTATGAACGACCAATAAAAAAAAAAAAAGAATGTATAGCAGTTTGTGGAATAATAGTTCAGGCTTTACAAACCTTATCCAATATTACTATTAAATAGAGAATCAAAGAAAATTTTTGTGATAAGTGAAAAAATAGTCTAGAATCTGAGGTGGTTCACAATGACTCAACACACAGATATTGAAAACCTACCTAGCATTGTGATATTTGGTGAGAAAATAATGAAGAAAAATCTGATATGATCTATGTACAGAAAAATACAAGATTATAATAAAATAAATAACTATGTAACTGTCCCAAAACATAAGCATTTGATAGATTTTTTTATAGGTAAGCACATTGAGGCTGAATAGGAATTCTTGCCAAAAATTACATGAAAAGTGAGGAATTGAACCAGAATTAAAATCTTAATTTTTACTCTTCTGATTCCAAAAATCTGTGTTCTCATCCTCCTCGTTATCCTGCATCAGAAATATGAATGATTCTTATAATTCTAAAAAAGGAGAAAAAAATACCACTAGTGGTCAACTGACAAGAAGGGTCAAAATGTCAATTCAAAGCTATTTTATGCACAAATTTATACGAGATATGAAAGTATTAAAAATCATGAAGATAATCCTAAGATTGCTAAAGAATTTGGATATCAGAATTGAATGTAGTGAGATTTTAATCAAGCTCCAGGAAGAAGTGTTACCTGTATCTGAGGTTTAGCTTCTCCATCCTCCAACCACACTGTCAGCCGTGAACATCTGTCTGCAACTAAGGACACAGCAGCCAGTGGCCCCACAATGTAAAAGTCAGCATGGCACCAATCCCATTCTATAAGGATGAAATAAAGGTGAGAATCCTAAGTGTAAAAGACAAAGTAAGGAAAGTTAAAAGGAGTTATATAATTGTAACCCTAAAATAAAGAATTTCTAAAATAAAGACCCTCAAATAACAAAACACAAATGAAAACGCTGATGGACTTTCACACATCAAAATTAAATATAACTGTTTGACAAAAGATCGAATAGATGCAATTTATAGACAGGTGCCAGACTCAGAGAAGATAATTGTCAATTTAATAACTACTATGTAATTAATTAATAGCACTGAATAATTAGTTATAATTCCTGCAAAACAGCAAATAAATCAATGAAACTCAAAAGAAAAAAATGGGCAAATTAATTGATTAGCACATGAGGAAAAACTTTAAAGGGCTATTTGCTTGAAAGAGATGTTCCAAGTAAACACTGATTAAACTAATGCAAATTACAACAAAAATAAGACATGATTTATACAAACAGATTGATGGCAATCAAGAAAACCAATCCTTCGTGTGATGTTCATTTAGCATGGTGACCCTCACGTGCCTTGGTTAGGATGATAGCTAACAAATCACATTGGAAAAAACTCACATGATATTTATCCCATTAACTCACCAGTACTTTAAAATATATCAATTGTGTAAGACACAAAGCGACTTTTACGTAGATGCACAAAAAGATACACATCCTAATGTACACTGTCCCAGTTTCATACACGGTAGCAAAGACCTGGTTGCACTGTAGAGCTTACTATGAAGGGATCAGTTAAATAGAATAAAAAGCATGCCTGAGGGCTGGGGATGTGGCTCAAGTGGTAGCGCACTCGCCTGGCATGGCCTGGGTTGGATCCTCAGCACCACATACAAACAAAGATGTTGTGTCTGCCGAAAACTAAAAAATAAATATTAAAAATTCTCTCTCTCTCTCTCTTAAAAAAAAAAGCATGCCTGAGATTTTCATTATGTAACAATAAGAATGATTGAACTATATCTATATGTTTAAACATAATATGGGAAAAATTATGAAGAAAATATTTTAAATATATACATTTTAAAAATATTTTAGCTGCTATAGATAAATTATAAATCATATACTTTTCAACATTTCAAATATGTAAGTAAATATGCAAAAGTTTATTGGAAACAAATACTTAGCTAGAAAATGTATAAGTGCTCATCAAGAGAGAAAAATAAAATTACAAATAAAATTTAGAGAAATAATAAAATACCGAATGACTATTTATTATGAACATTAGAGCAACTATATTTGAAGTAAACAGAAAATAAGGAAATTAGACATAATATTTTACTATTTATTGAACAATTTCTATATGTCTGACTCTGCACTGTGCTCTCTTCTTTAATTATCACATTTATATAGTAACAGGTATTTTACAGAGGAGGAAATTGAAGCATCAGGAGGCAAAATTTTCAATGGTTACAAGAAAGAGGGGCAACAAGTGTTAATAAATGAGATGGCATTAAATCAAAAAGCTTCTGCACAGCAAAAGAAACAATTAGAACCCACAGAATGTGAGAAAATCTTTACCAGCTACTCCTCTGTCAGAGGATTAATATTTAGAATATATAAAGAGCTAAAAAAACTTTACACCAAAAAATCAGATAACCCAATTAATAAATGGGCAAATGAACTAAATAGACAGTTCTCAAAAAAAAAATACAAATGGCCAACAAATACATGAAAGAAGTGTTCAAAATCATTAGCAACTAGGGAAATGCAAATCAACTACATTGGGATTTCATCTTACACCAGTCAGAATGGAAGTCATCAAGAATACAAGTAATAATAAATGCTGGAGAGGATGTGGAGCAAACAGGAAGACTTTTACACTGTTTGTGAGACTGTAAATTAGTACAACCATCTGGAAACTGGTATGGAAGCTCCTCAAAAGACCTGGCATGGAAGCACCATATGACCCAGCTTTACCATTCCTCAGCAGTTATCCTAAAGAATTAAAGTCATCTTACTACAGTGATACATACATATCCCTGTTTATAGCTGCACAATTCACATTAGCCAAACTATGGGAAGAGCCTAGGTATTTATCAATGGATGAACAGATAAGAAAATGTGGTATATACACACGATGAAGTTTTATTCAGCCATAAAGAAAGAAAATGAAATTATGACATTTGTAAGAAAATAAACAGAAGTAGAGACCATTTGTTAAGCAAAATAGGTGAAACTCAGAAGGTTAAGGGTAGTATATTTTCTCTGATATATAGAAGGTAGAGAGGAAAAGAAAAGTGGAGGTAGATCTCCTAAAAATCAAAGAAAGATCAGTAGAGGAAAGAGGTGGAGGTGGGAGGAATGGAGGAAGTAGGGATAGCTGGGAAGTGAAATTGGCCAAATTCTATTGCTATATTGTGTGCCTGTATGAATATATAACAACAAATCACATCAATATGTACAACTATAATGCACCAATAAAAGTGTGGGAAAAATAAAAGAGTAAAACATGTAGCATTTGGTCACAGAAAAAAGAATAAAGAAAATAAGAATAAGGAGCCAAACCAGAATCCATAGCTAGGCGGATAATTGTCTGAGTTCAAAGACCATTTCCGTCTTCTTCATTGTCTTGCCTCATGACAATTTCAAGAGAGGGTCCGACATGGAAATATGCAGAAGAAGATAATAATGTAAAAACCAATTTCAGCCTAGAGCTTCTATGAATCATTTTAGTTTTGAATTTCCAAATACTAATCACCTTGGGGAATCTAATGCAGCAGAACAAATGCTCACGTTGCACGCGCACTGCTACATTCTATACGAGGGGACAATGGATGGGGATGAGACCTCGCACCCTTGCATTATGCTTGACACATCTTAGGCACCAATTGACCATTTTCCAGATTAAAAAAAATGGTTCAATCAGTAGAAATATTTATGTTGAGGCTGAAGTGAAATAGAATGAAACTCAAATTTCAAACAATAGGCATGCCTAGATACAGATGGCTTGAACAGGAAGCTAATCTGTCACAGATGATAGAATTAGAAAGAATTTGCTTTATTTGGATATTTGAGCAAGTATTAAAAGAGAATTAGTAGAAGAGTTACATATGGTTCCAACAGTGAATTCGATTTAAGACCACAGAAGAGGCCAAGTCAAACACACAGGGTAATGTTCGGTCAGCTCCATGGACAGCCACTTTATTGAGACCCACTATCCTGTGGCAGCTGCATCACATATCTTCTGCCAGACTAAACTAAAAGACATAATCTGGACCTTAAAGAGCTCATGCTTCCTGGGTCAGGTCTTGCTCCTCACTGTAAGAGCACACTATCTTTCCAAAGATCCACAGCATGTTATGTCTGTACACTAAGGGTAGGTATGCCGTTAGAGTCTGTAAACAAGTCTGGATGGTGCCTGGCATTTTGCCAGAGAAATGTTAGAGTCTGTAAACAAGTCTGAATGGCGCCTGGCAAAATGCCAGAGGGAGTGGTTTGTGAAGTAAGGCCAGCAAGCCATTAAGTGTGGAAATTCCTTATTGGTTGACTGATGTATCTAGTTTATGTTAATTAAGATAAGCTGTGTGGAATGTATAAATACCGCTCCTGTCCTACAATAAAGGGCTCCCACTCTTGCTGTATCAATCTACACAAGTTGTTCGTCACCCCCCCCCTTATTTTGCTGCAGCCAGACTGTGACAGTATGCTTTCTAGCTTAGGAAGTTTCATGATTGAGAAGCTGACTTCAGGGAAAACCTGAGGGTCATCTTCACAATGCCACCTGGATCAATTCCCCTTAGTCCTCCCTCTAACACCTGTGCTAGGTACACCTGATGCCTAGATAAAAATTCCATCAACCATTTATGGAATACAGAACTATTTTCCCTAAAACCAAACTTTTATCAGAAATCCCAGGATTTTCCTACAGTGTGTTAAGTTTGTATCTTTTTCCATTCACCATCTACTACACTATAAACATGCAATGTTTTCCAACTCAATGTTAACAGGAAATGGAAAAAAAAAGAGAAAAAGGATCTTTATGAGAGAGAATAGGCAAGTCAGGTCACTATATAGGATGGAGGTTGAACAGTGCAATTGGAATGACAATGTAGGTTGCTGCTTAGGCATTAGAGCAGAAACCACATTCAAATGACTCAAGCCACTGGCCAGAAATAAGGACTTAGCTTACAGGAATTAATTGATTAATTAATCCCACCCAGGAGACTGGGATCCCTGCTTTTTCTGCTGCTTCTTTAAATATCCTTTCCAGTATTTGCTTTCAAACTTATATATATATATATATATATATATATATATATATATATATATATAGAGAGAGAGAGAGAGAGAGAGAGAGAGAGAGAGAGAGAGATTTTTTTCTTTCTCTCTTTCTTTTCTTAGCCCTGCTTCAGTTCCCTTATATGTCAAACAGGAATAAAAATAATTGTCTTTTATGTCTCGAAGGACTATGGAGGGGAAATAAGATAATACATATGGAGGCAATTTGGAAAATGTTATATCACCTACAATTGGAACTTGATAGATTACTATTATTAATGTCAATATATCACCAGAGAAGGTGGATTTTAATTGAGAATGGCTGAGACATGTCAAGAGGAAACATTGTCCTCTGCCACATAGGAATTCAGTAGTAATGGAAATGAAAGTGTGACACTAGAAGTTTAGGGAATATTTATTCAAAATGGGATGGAAGATATTTTGTTACAAAGAGAATCATAACAGTGTAAAAATAACTAAAAAGAGATTTTCTTCAGGCCAAGAAAATATATAGGAAAACATGAGAAATGCCCAAGAAATAATTAAATAGTTTCCTGAGAGAAATGAGACAGTTTGGTGAGGCAGACTATCAGAATCTAACAATAGAAAAATCTAGGAAGATCTGAGGGTGGGGGTTATTCCTGCTTTTTCTGAAAAAAAAAAAAAAGTTTGTCAGATATTAGTGAGCACCTTCGGTATATGTGGCTGTTGGAAGATCTCATTCTGTCTGCCCATCTATGTGTCTTTTATGAAATCTCACTGTTTATATCAAAATGTTGAGAAAATGTTAGAGTTGAAAGGACTATTGAGCTATCCCAGGACTTATGGACATGCTTTTACTTACTTTTATAAAATAGGAGCTTAGTACCTCATGCACTACTGTGTTCAGATATCATACAGCGTCTGTTTTTCAATAGCTTTTCTTTTGAAGGAGTAGATATTTACATCCTTGTCTTGCCCAACAAACGGCTTTATCTGTTGCCTTAAAAATATTCTAGTTTTTTATCCACCAATATTTTCTGAGTCCCTACTCTGTTCTGGGAACTGTACTAGGTAGATAGGATTTAAAGATGGGTTGGAAGTCCTTAAATAATTCATAGATATAGAATGTAAAAATATGTAACTATGGAGAAAGCAGAATCATACCCAATTTTGGAGTCCTTCAAATACATAAATGTATTATCTATATCTTTTCTTGATATTTTCCATACCTTTATTTTATTTACCTTTTTAAATGTGGTGCAGAACATCAAACCCAGTGCCTCACATGTGCTAGGCATGTGAGCTAAGACCCCAGCCCCTTTTCCTTAATCTTATATTCTACTAAACAATTATAATTTTACCAAGAATTACTTACTTAAAATTGTTTCATATTACCTCTTCTTTTCTTGACATGATCCAATCTTTCCATATCCTTTGAATATGGTATGATTTTAAAAGTAAAATAAGCATTTAATTTCCCTAGAATAGTGCATATCCTTGACCAAAAAAAAAATACTATTGGAAATGAAAGATAGTCCACATTCATAAGAAAGAATAAGCTTAAAATAGATAGCCCAGATGTTGCTAGAATCATAGTCAAACCTTTAACAATAGAAAACTATTTAAGATTTAAGTGATTTGAGCAGCATGGTCTCATGATTTACATCGTGATATCAGAGTTTAAAAGACCTGAATCTGAATCCTGTCTATAATTTATTAATTATAATGCCCTGACCAATATACCACTTTGTGAGAATATTTGATCATTTTAAAATTACAAAAATTACCTACCTATTTCATAGGCACTAAAATAATAAATAAATAAAAACAAAATGAGACCATATCTATCTAAGGGCTTGGTAAACAATAAAATGCAACATGCATTACTATTCTTGAAACCAAATGGATGACCCAGAACAAAATGTTTAATTCTTTAATCACCTAAATTCAGTAAATGTGTTATATTCAAATAAATTAAAAATCCCTGTGGCACCAATAGTTCCCATTCATTGATGGTTTATTATATACCAGCGCATGTGCCAGTTGCTTCACAAACAATATTTCCTTTATTTCCGGAGATAATGACAATCTATGAGTTTACCAAGCCTATTTCATGTTCCTTTAGGCACACAGCAAAACCACATTTCCCCACTTTGCCTGTGCTTAATTGGGGTCACGTGATGGAATGTTTGCTTATCTGGTCTGCCCATAAAACATGCTGCATGCCCCTCTGCCCTTTTTCCCAATGGATCTTTGAAATTAAATGCTCTGGTCAATCCCTGGTGCAATACGTTGATTAGGAGTGAAATTCACAGCTCTTTGTCAGTCTTGGCTCTAGAAATGTTATGGGACAGAGCCTACTCCCCAGAGCTGCCATATGGACCAGATGAGTGTTGTGAGCAAGAAGTAAACAGTTGTTCTTCATAATACTAATGCGCTAAAATTGTTTATTACAGAAGACCACATTAATTATCCTGTTTATTTGGGTTTCTTAGAACTTTGGCTTGATGGTATTTTGGCTTGAGAAAAGAATTTCTGTAAAATCCGACCAATGTCACTTAAATTACCAATATTTGGGCTTATGAACCTCATTGACTTTCTTTTTTGATTATATGGATTTTTGTTCATTGTTTATCTTAATTTCCTAGAAAATGACTTCATATTAGTTGAATAAATGTATACGTGTATAAAAGTATTTTTATGTAACTGGCTGGTTTCCATCCTACTTTCCCAGATGAGAAAATGATAGTAGAGTTTTATAAATGTGTATTTACTTTTCTAGAGCTCATACTCTCAAACATTATATGAAACTACCTCAATTGACCAATCCAAGCCTTCAGCTAAAGATGAACACTATTTTATCAATTGCTATTTTGTATTTCATGATGTTCTCCTTATGTAAGAACAAATTCTGTGACTCATGAGACTTATAATGATAGGCCTCAAGGGCCAATATGTTAGTATCAGAGAAGCCAGTGAGAAGCTACTGGATCAATACAGGTTTAACATGAATTCCAATCTCCTTAGCTACCCAGATAAAATTTGATGTCTCATAGAACATCGGTCCCAGGAGATTTTCAAAATGCAAAGTCACAACAGATTTAATGATAGATTTAATTGACTTTTGTCTATGATTGATCAATTGGGGGGTCTCCATTCTATAAAAGAGAATGAGAATTCCCACGGGGCAGAAGCAGAGCAGTGGATTTAGAAAGGAGGAAACAAGTTACACAGTTCCCATAGAAAAAGAGCTGATTGGTTAACATCAGGTTACTTCAGGTTGTTCAGTAATGGTTAAGGAAGTGTAGACTTCTCTGTTACACCAACTAAGATGAGCTGGAATCTTCCATTTCAGGGAAAAAAACCTTGTTGTTTTAGGATATTGCTGCTTCTTTAAAGTTTCAGTTGGATTGTGTGGTGTTTAGCAAGAGTGACTTCATTTTGGTTTAGTCTGGTCTTCTGGGGCCTAGCACAGGAGTCCAGTCCAATACAACGACCTCTCATAATCTTTGTTTAACAAGACTAAACAAAAAAGATTAGAGAAAAAAATAAGGAAATGAAATGTTTAAAGGGAAGGCAGATAACATTACTGATTTCCATTTTTTCCAAGCCTCTGTATAGAATAAAAGGAAAGAAAACGACTATTAATTAAATGCATAAAATCACATTGACCTCTAATAAGAACATAAATGTATTATTTTTCTTATTTCCCCAGATGAAATTATCTGGAGATTCAACAAGATGAAGGCTATTGTACAGATTCACAGAAGTGTTACATGGTACAGCCTGATTTCAATCTAGTTCTTTGGACTTACAGTCTTTAGCTGCTTGAATTAATATCCTTTTAACTACTTATTATCACACATTTGCTACTAACAACTGGTAGCAGAAACATTGCCATTCAGGGTAATGGCAAAAGGTAGAAGTGATAAGAAAGTCTGAATTGGGGTTGAAATCTGGTGCTGCTATTGCCCAGCTATAACATATATCATCAGTTTTTGAGGACTTTAATTCTAACTTTTAGAGTACAGCAAGAAAGGGGGCAGTTTGCAGGAGTTGATTTAACCTATTACAACTCTTTTATACATTCATATAGTAAATGCTCAAACAGTGCAGATCTTTGCATCATCCACCATAGTTTTTTTTTTTTAATAATAGATATTTTTCTTTCTGTCCACATCTCATTCAATATAGGCATATCAGGTACATGCTAAAATCCATGCACAGTGACAGATATATCAGAGATTCATATAAGATTAAGGTATCTTTTTGTGAAATGCAGTTTGAAACCACAACGAGGGGAGATTTTAATTTCAAGATCCACACAGGTAATGAGCTTGAGAGTCATCACTCTTGTTCTTAAAGCAAGATACATGTGGGCAAACCAAAAACCAAGAGTTTTCTTAGAAACAGAAGAAAATGGAATTGTAAGATAACCTCCCATCCTGAAATCCAGAAAGACTGGCTCATACAGGGGGCACCTTTTGTGTTAGGGTTACCCAAAGCAGAAGCTGCTGAAGCCACAAATGGGAAGGAGCATGATAAATGAGCACATGAAAAGCACTTAGGAGACTATGTGGACAAGAATGAGAAAGAGAATTCCTCAATATTACGGCCTTAGGAATGCTTTTAAAATCATGTTCTTTATCTCAAGGTATCTTTCTCAGGGTAAAAATGTGAGAAAGATTTTCCCATGGTCCTTGCAGTAAAAGAGGACTGTGAATCATTGGGAATCGCAAGAGGAACTTTCTCATTAAAGTCCTACTCTGTGGTGCCTGCTCCATATCTGTGGGAGCCTTGTCAGGCTTGGAAAAGGACATTCCTCTTACTCTAGCCTCTTTAGCCTTCCTGTCTCATCTGACAGAGAAAAAGCACAGTAAGGAGAATCAAAGTTGCATGGAAATATGTTAAGAATACTCAGTCAGAGTAGGCAACACCGACAGTGGGTGGGGTGGGGGATGCTATACTTATACAGATACCAGGAAAGCTATTCCCCAATACACAGGGCTGCAGAAATACTGATATTTAATCGCAGAATTATATCCATACCTTCAAACCACTGAAGCATGGCTTCAGAATGATAACAATAGATTAAAATACAAGGAGCAGCAAGACAATGATTCTCTCTGTGGGAGGTATGTATAGAATCCAGAAGTTATCCTTGTCAACAGAAACAGAACAACAGAAGAAACTGAAGCCCCTGGGACCTATAGCTAACAAACTGTATAAACTGTAAACAGAATCTAGCTCTAAGTAAATCATCTTAAATCATGACATCAAGAAACTATTTGCCATAATTTCTTTTACCAGCTGCAATTTGTTTTGTTTTAAACAAAAAAATTGTAAATTGTATTAAAAAGAAAACCAAGAAAAATGTTCCCATCAGACAAATCATAATCATGCTCAGAGATGACACAGATGGTTAAATTACCAGGTAGAGAACATAAAGTGACCATGAATAATATTAAGGATACTAATGAAAAAGGTAGAAAATGTGCAAAACACACAGATTATATAATCAGAAATGTTGAAATTCTAAGGAAGAAATGAAAGGAAATGCTAAAAAATTTAAAAAAAGAAATAAACAAAGAATGTTTCTGACAGCCTCATCATAGAGAAGATGGCCCAGGAAGAAATCAGTGATGTAGAAGGAACATTTCAAACTGAATTGCAAAGAGAAAAAAACTGGAAAAAAAAATTTGATTGAACATTGGAAAAACCACAGGACAATTCCAAAACATAGATATAACACTTGTATAACTGGATTACAAGATGCAGACAAAAGGAATGAAGCAGAAGAAATATTTAAAGAAAGTCAGTAACTTCCCAAATTAATTATAGATGCAAAATCCAGATCAGGCCAGGCCCAGTGGAGCATGCCTGTAATCCCAGTGGCTCAGGAAGCTCAGGCAGGAGGATCAAAAGTTCAATTCCAGCTTCAGAAAAACAAGATGCTAAGCAACTCATTGAGACCCTGTCTTTAGATAAAATACAAAATAAGTTGGGATGTGGTTCAGTGGTTGAGTGTCTCTGAGTTCAATCCCTGGACCCCTCCCCCCACTGCCAAAAAAAAGCCCCAGATCAAGAAAACAAAGCAGAGTAAACACACACAAACAACTGCATAGAGACACATCATTTTCAACCTATGGAAAATCAATGGCAATGAGAAAAATCCTAAGTCAGAGGAAATGAACCCCTACACCAACAGACTTAGAGAGATACGAGTTACAACAATTTTTTTTAATATTTATTTTTTAGTTGTAGTTGGACACAATACCTTTATTTTATTTATTCATTTTTTAATATTCATTTTTTCAGTTGTAGATGGACACAATATCTTTATTTTATTTTATGTTGTGCTGAGGATTGAACCCAGGGCCTCACGTGTGCTAGGCAAGCGCTCTACCACTGAGCGATGACCCCAGCCCAACAAATTTTCTTTTTCAGTAACCACACAGCTAGAAGCTAGTTGAAAGGGTTCTCAGATGTTAAAACTGAAACAACCTACAAAACAAAATAAATAAAGCAATATTAGATTGTAATCAAAAGTACAGACATTATTAACCTCATAATAATATATGTAACTAAATTAATTGAGTATAGTAAGCAAATCCCTATACATAAAAATTCAAGGTGATTTTATATAGATATCTCAGTTTTAAAAGTGGTAGGGTATATTCCCAACTCCAAAAATGTGGGTTGCACACAGTGCCTTTCTTCCTACAGGTACAGTATTAAAAATGAAGAATAATATCCGAGCTATTGAGAAAATATCTTAGCTGCGTGACCACGATTAACATCAAAAGTGATAAATCATACTGTTGATGATTTATCATAAGTGATAAATCATACTGATGGTGTGCATTCTTGATAGGATGTGATGAAAATGACGCCTTGCCTCAACTCCATAATTCTAACCCAATCATGAAATCTAGCCATTTCATTCAATCTTGGAAACATTGTAAAAATCCTACTTGAGGGGCATTCTTTAAAAAATACCTTAGCAGTATTCAAACTTGTTAGTATCAAAAACAAGTTTTTGAAAATGTCTTTGCCAAGATATGTCTAATGAGATATAATGATTACATGCAATGTGTTATCCTGAGTTAGATAGAAATAAGCAAACAGAAGAGGATATTGGGTTTTCATTTAATTTTGAGAGAAAAAAAACAATGATAATAGCATACTCCTAGATTCCCATTAGCATGGCTAAAACTAAAAAAAAAAAAGTGGCAATGTTATATATTTGTGGGGGTACACATCCACTGATTTACATATTGCCGTACTAGTGTCTGTTATATTCTGCTGCCTTTCCTATCCTCTACTATAGAGCACTATTCATGGGATGTACAATTGCCTTGGAAATAGTTTTATCAGATTTTAAAATGGTAAACACATGCCTACCACAAGACTCAGGTATTCCACTCCTACATATTTACCAAAAGTAAATAAAAAGTTATGTCTACACAGATATGCACACCTAAATGTATTTAGTTGTTTTACTTATAATGATCAAAAAAATTGGAAGCAACCTGAATGTTCCTTGATAGGTGAGTTAGTAGAAAAATTATGATATGTTCATAAAATATAATTTTCCCTAAAACATAAAGGAACAATAAGGATGTGTCTCATGTAGGTCAACAAGACACAATAAAAAGAACAATGTGTATGATACCATTTATATAAGATTCTAGAAAATGCAAATTAATCTATAATGACAGAAATCAGATAAGGGATTTCCTAGGAATGGGAACAGAAGGATAGTGGATGTTAAAGGTCACAAGAAAACATTTGGAAAGCATAGCAAGATATGTCATCTTGATTTTGGTGACAGTCACACAGATACACGTAAATAAACCGTATGTGTGCAGCTTATTGGAAGTCTATCATACCTCAAAATTGCTTTAAAAATGAGACAAGTTTTTTTTTTAATTTTCTCCCTTTTGTATTTTCAAATAACATTTCTAATGTCACAAGCAACAGATTGTCTGATAATTATAATAATTTGAAAGGCAATTGATCTATTTTAGTTATTTTTTAAAGTAACATTAAAATAAAGATATACAGCTATTGTAGTTAAAGTGGACATGCTTCTATTAAAGTGAGATTGGATAATACAAAACCCCACAATTTTTCAGTCACAAAGCTTTCTATCCAGCCCTAACATTTCTGCATCTCTCCCTACAAAACTGTGCCTACAAAATACATGTCTGACTCCACAATTTTTTCACTAGTTTGGAAGTTGTAAGTTCAAGTAAGAAAATGACCTTAGTGATCACAATCAGTCAATCATAATTAACTTGGATAAGCAATTCCATTCCTCTGTATCTTCATGGACCATTTTAAAAAAATCAGGGCTTTTGTTTTTTTGGGGGGTGGTGTTTGTAGCTAAGTGTTAGAGCACTTGCCTACTATACATATAAGGCTCTGGTGTCTATCCCAGAACTGCAAAAATAAAGAAATCATAAGGAAGAACTATGAGTAATCATAATTATGTGGGAATATGAGCTCTAAATAATTTAATTATAAAAAGGAAACATACACACACAGAGAGAGAGAGAGAGAGAGAGAGAGAGAGAGAGAAAGAGAGGGAGACAGAAAGAGACAGGGAGACAGAGAAACAGAGAGAGAGAGAGAGAGAGAGAGAGAGAGAGAGAGAGAAAGAGAGGGAGACAGAAAGAGACAGGGAGACAGAGAAACAGAGAGAGAGAGAGAGAGAGAGAGAGAGAGAGAGAAACAGAGATAGAGAGACAGAGAGAGACTTAGTTTCCCTATTTGAAATGATTGGAGACAGAAGTGTATGGTTTATATAAACATTCCACTCAGAACCCGAAGGAAGCTTTAAACTTTGTTAATGATTTCACAAATGAAAAAAAGTTTCATGGTGTGGGATTCTCCACCTGTGGTCTCTTGTCAACACTCAAAAATCTTCCGAGTTTGCAGCATTTCAAATTTCATATTTCTGGGTTAGGGATGCTCAGGCTGTATTTGAAAACCTCTTGAGATGGTAGAACAGATGGAGGCAGCAACTCTCAACTCCTCCATAGCCCAGAAACAAGAAAGTAAAAGAACAGCTGACCAGAGGCATTAGTGAGAGAGTAAACACTCTGAAACTCAAAGTTGGACAGCTTGAAACTTGGAATTGGGTTACCTGAGCAGAAAAAAAAGGACAGAATTCCTTGGCCCTGAACTCTGACCAGGATGGGGTCAGGGTCAAGGTAACAGAGAGGAAGAGGAAGAGGAACAGCCCATGAGCTTGCTTCCCTAACAAGAATTGGAAAGAAAAGCAGGATAAGTTAAAGCAGTATAGGAAGAGCAAAGACAGTGTAGGAGATCACACAGTCTAACCTAAATTGGGGGGTAAAATATGAGCCAGGCAGAGGAGCCCTTCTGTACAGTCCATAGCTACCCACCCTCCCTAGAAGTTAAATCAGTACAGCTTCTCCCCACCTGCAGATAGTAACAAATGAAACCAGAGGAAATGCCTTTTAAATGGTTGTCTCAGTAAGTTGTCTAGAAGGAACTTGTAGACAGATTGCTGCTGGCTGAAGGGTAAGGAAACTCCGTCCCCTTCACACTGAACAAAGGGAGCCAAGGGAAGATGACCTGAGAGCTAATCACTCCAGGGAGTGCTACCCAACCCAGCATTCCCCACAGCCTGTGTAGGAGCTTAGGGGAATACAAGCCAACTAAAATCCTACCACCATCACATTAATGGGTAAAACCCCAGTGATCTGTACCAACCAGGGCGGAGGCTTGGGTGCCACAGACTGCCCACCTGGAGGCTACACTTGCAGGTCTTACAATTGCAGACACCAAGTGCTTATGCAGCACCACCATAAACAACCCTCAGCAGAGGGAAACAGATGTTCAGTGAGTCACGACTTTCAGCAGTAGGAATTCAGACAAAGACAGTCAAACTGACACTTCAGCCCAATCATGAGGATCATACTCTGGTAATCTACAACAGCCAGAGTTGTATATATATACTACAAACCACCCATGGAGAGCCTGCCTTCACAGGCCCCTTAGCTGCAGATAGCAACCACTACAAAAGAAGCCGCTATGAAGAAGAATGGACTCTCCCATAGTAATCAGCAATAGCTCCTATGCATGCACCTTGCACCCTGTATCCCTGAACCTAACAGAAAGAACCTACAGATGCAGCACCATCCAAGCATGCAGTCCCAAGCCTCTGGATTGGCTAACAAATACTAGCTGTCAAGAAAAGCAAAGTAACCAGGAAAGTATCTCCTGTGCCACATCACCACTAGAAGAGTCTTCATCTATGAATCCTGGAGTTTCTATTGAATTTCATTCTTATTTACACAATAGACCTACAGAAGGCAATTCCTGAAGATAACTTGAAACAGGCAGCAGAAAACTTCATGCATGCACATCAACAGTACAGTCCACAAGGAGGTTTGAGAGGAGCATCCCACTGGCACCAGCCACCGCCCAAGGTGCCCAGAATCAGGCCCACTGACTTTAACCAATGTACTCCAGAGGGTGACATCCCCAAACTCATCCTACCATGGGCAACCCAGCATTACATCAAAAACAAACAAACAAAACACTTTTTATATTAGACAACCACACTCTGAAATAAACATGGGGAAATGGGCCTCACACTGGATTTGACAGCACTAGATATATGGAGCTAGTCGGTACCTGGACACAAGGAAGATCAGAAAGGGCCTCCTAGCATTCTATCAGAGTTGATAGATCTCTACCTTCACACCAAGGGAAGCTTAAAGGTGAGACCAAAAATCAGTGGGCATATTACAAATGTCCCAAATCCTGAAGAAATCCAAATCAGAAGATTCAATAAGAAATCTCCACACTGTTTGGAGTAGAAGGGGAAATGTGCTGGGGAGTGATACTGGTGAAATTGTATTGTTATATTGTGGGCATATACAAATATGTAACAGCAAATCCCATCAATATGTACAACTATAATGCACCAATAAAAATGTGGAAAAAAGTCTCTACCTCAACATGAATTATCATACATAGTTTTAATATCAGTTTTTGATCTTGTAGGCATTTCTTTTCATATAGAATTGATAAATATTCCCTTATTATTCAGTATCACACCACTGAACTCACCTGATTATATTTTTTCTACTAGTTTAAAGTAACTAGAATCATTCTTTTTTGTTTCCCTATAGCAAATTTATATGTACTTCTCAGTCATTTCTTTCCACCTCTTGCATTATCTGCTTCTGCCTCATCCAACCCCTACACTTTCCTCCTTTTTGTCTTAGTTTGTTATTTTTTACTGTCTTTTCACTCTTTTCCCTTCCCATTTTCTCTGCATCCCTTTTTCCCTATATAATGTAATAGTAATTTTATTACCTTTAATAACTAGTTTCTCAACCTATTCAAGAACTGTACTACAATTTTATGACAGATTAGAAGAACTGTGGAGAACATTTTCAGTAAGTTTTTCCCTACTGTTTATTAGAACATGACTTTGCTTTTAAATGATTGCAGTTAATAAAGTTTTAGTACCTTTTGTTAAAAGTGATGCCAAAGCTGGGCATAATAAGGAAGACACATTGAGTACGAGTACCAATACTTGTATATATACCTAGTCTGGGGCACTTGAGAAAAAGAAGATCAAAAAATATTCCCTTACATAAAGTAGAAGAGAAAATCATCCCAGCAGATAGGTAGACATACAAAAGAAAAATATTAAAAGGCAAAGGAACAAACCACCCTAAACAATCTATAACCCTGCAACAGTTAATTCCATTTATTCCACAGTGTAGGAAATGTCAGATAAAAATTTGAGAAAGTTAATAGTTAAAATGCTCAATGAGCTAAAGAAGATGAAAGAAATGAACTAAGAGATAAAATACAGGTAGTGAAAGATAATTTCAGTACAAACACATTCTGAAAAGAAATCAAATAGAAACCTTGGAAATGAAAAACTCAATAAATCAAATTAAAAATTCAGTTGAAATACCATCAATAAATTAGAAAACATAGAAGATAGATTGTCAGACCTCAAAGACTGAATATATTATCTTAAAAATAGTCAATAAAGAAAAAAATGTTAAGAGACCATAACCAGAACACTCAAGAAATCTGGGGTAGCATTTAGAGACCAAATGTAAGAACCATTGACATAGAAGAAGGCATCAAATTTCTAACTAAAGGAATGCACAATCTTTACAGTGAAATAATATCATAAATTTTTCCAATCCTTAGGAATGTAACAGAAAGAAAAATGTACAGTGCATACAATCATCTCCATAGATTTAGGCAAGATCAAAAACATCCTCTACAAGATACATTACAATTAAAATGCCTAATATACCAGACTAAGGATACAATTATAAAAGGCAGAAGAGAAAAATAGCAGGTCACATTAAGAAGTAAACTAAATAGAATTTCTACTGATTTCTAAGGTTAGATGCTAAAATCCAGGAGGGCTTGGAATAATATATTCCACACACTGAATGATAACAGTTGTCAAACAAGGTAGCCAAGCCCAGAAAACCTATCCTTAAGAATTAAAGTTAAAACCAAAATCTTTCATAAGTAGAAATTAACAGAATTCATGACTAATTGACCACTGAACCAGCACTCTGAATAATAATGATAATGATAATAATAATAATAATAATAATACTTAAAGATATACTACACAAAGGGGAGAGAAAAACCCCAAAATGAATGAGGCTTTCTAGAATATCAATAATAACTAAATAATTAATACCTAATTAAATATAGCAAACAAACAGAAATGGTAGCAAATAACAAACATTTGTTCATAATAACATTGAATGCAAATAGTCTCAACTCCCCCAATTAAAAGACAGATTGGGAGGCCCAGTGAGTGGCACATGCCTGTAATCCCAGCAACACAAGAGGCTGAGACAGAAGGATGGCAAATTCAAATCCAGCCACAACAATTCAATGAGACCCTCAACAATGAAGTAGATCCTGAATCAAAATTTAAAAAGTAAAAAGACCTGGGGATATAGATCAGAGATAAAATGTCCCTGGGCTCAATTTCTACTAGACATCTGGTTTGGATATGAGGTCTCCCCCAAAAGTGTGTGCGACAATGCAAGAAGGTTCAAGGAGAAATGATAGGATTGTGAGAGTCTCATCCTAATCAGTGAATTAATCCCTGAGGAGATTAACTGAGTGGTAACTGGAGGCCAGTGGCCTATGGCTGCAGGAAGTGGTTAATTTGAGACATGGCTCCGGGGTATATATTTTGTGTCTGGAAAGTGGAGTCTTTCCCTCTGCTTCTTGATCACATGATATGAGCTGCTTCCCTCTGCCATGCACTCTGCCATGATGTTCAGCCTCATCTCGAGCCTCAAGAAATGGAGCCAGCCTTCTATGGACTAAGACCTCTGAAATTGTGAGACTTCAAAAAAACTTTTCCTCCTCTAGTTTTTCTGGTCAGCTTCTTTAGACAGAGCAGCTAAAAAGCTGACAAAAACACCATCCCCAGAAAAAAAAAAAAAAGACAGAATTCATTGGAATAATGGGTTAAAAAAGAACATCCAGCTATATGCTTATTGAAAAAGACTCAGACACAGACATCCACAGGCTGAAAGTAAAAAGATGCATTCTATGTAAACAACATTAAAAAAAAAGGAGTGGTAGTTATTCCCATATCTTACAAAGTGGAAATATGCAGTAATTAATCAGAAGAGCCAAAGAAAGTTACTAAATATGGGTAAATGGAATAATTCAACAGAAAGGCATGTGATAGTAAATATTTATGTCCAAATGTCAGTGCAGTTAATTACTTAAAAATATTACTTTTTGATGTTAAAACCACGGTGGACCCCGATACAATACTGGGTGACTTCAACACATCCCTTTCCACCAGTAGAAATGTCATCCAGGCATAAGTCCAAAAACATATTTATAACCTAAATAATAATATAAATCAAAAATAGACCTAATAGACATCTACAAAATATTTCATCAAAATCAACTAAATTATTCTTCTTCTCAGAAATTCACAGAACTTTTTTCCAAACAGATCCTATTCTAGGTTGTGATGTAAGTCTTAGCAAATACAAAGAAATAATTGACATAATTTCATGTGTCTTATAAGATAATGATGAAATGGAATTAGAAATCAACATCAAGAAAAATTATAGAAAACATATAAGTACATGGAGATTAAAAACACTCTTTAAAATAAGGAATGTATGAAAGAAGAAATCAAGAAATTCTTAGAAACAAATGATAACAGAGATATATATGCATATTTAATTTTCTGGGACAGTATGAAGGTAGATTTAAGAGGAATATTTGTAGGACTGAGTGCCTGTATTAAAATTTTAAAAAAGAGAGAGAGAGAGAGAAAGATCACAAATAGATAATCTAATGTTATACAACATGATCTCAGAACGGAAAGAACAAACTATTTAAAAAACAGAAGACAAGAAATAAAATCAAAGCCAGAATAGACATAATTGAGAACAATTAAAACAGAAAAATATACAAAGAATAAATGCAATAAAGAGATGTTTCTTTAAAAAGATAAACAAGATTGATAAGTCCTTGGCCATCTTAGCCAAAGAAAAAGCAAGAAGACTGCAATCAAGAAAATTAGATATTGAAATGGAGATATCAGCATAATAACTTCTGAAATCCAAAGGATTATTAGAAACTATTATGACTATTCATACCCTATCTGGAGTAAACTGGAAAATTGAGAAGACATTGACAAATTTTTATATACACATGATATGCCCAAATTGAACAAGGAAGGTGTAAAAAAAAAAAAAAAAAAAAAAAAACCAAAACTAAACAAACCAATATCAAGCAATGAGATTCAAGTAGCAATTAAAAACCTTCAAACAAAGAAAAACCCAGGACCAGACAGATTCTATCCGGCATTTAAAGAAGAACTAATACTAGACTTCCTCAAATCATTACATGAAATAGAAATGGAGGGTATACTCCCAAATACACTCTAAGAACCCAGAAATACCCTGATTCCAAAAGCAAACAAAGGCACATCAAGGGAAGAAAACTACAGACTAATGTCCCAGATGAACCTAGATGCAATCATCCTTAATGAAATATTATCAAAGAAATTCAAACCTTTCAAGAAGATAGTATACCATGATCAGGTGAGTTTTATCCCAGGGATGAAAGGTCTGTTGAACATGCAGAAATTGATAAATGTAGTTAACCACATAAATAGAGTTAAGGACAAGAGTCATACAATCATCTCAATAGATTTGGCAAAGGACTTTGATAAAATCCAGCACCCATTCATGTTAAAAATTCTGGATAAACTAGGAATTAACCTCAATATTATAAAGTGTATATATGACAAAATCATATCCAATATGATATTGACTAGAGAAAACCTGAAAGCATTTTTTCTTAACTCAGAAACAAGACATAGATGCCCACTTTCAACATTAATATTAAATAGATTAAAAAAAAAACTCTAGCCAGAGTAATCAGGTAAGTTAAGAAATTTAAAAGATACAAATAGGAAAAAAAGAAGCCAAGATATCTCTGTTTGCCAATGACATGATCCTATGTCTAAAAGACCCCAAAAAAAACTCTATCAAACCTCTAAAGCAATAAGGAAATTGAGCAACATTGTAAGATGTAAGATCAACCTTCATAAACCAGCAGCTTATCTATACTTCCATAGTTATTCTGCTGAGAAAGAAATAAAAATATACATGTACCTTATTCATGATAACATTAAAACATAAAATAAAATACTTAGGAATTAAAACAAGGAGGAGAAAGACATCTATAATAGAAACTATATTGTACTCTCTTTGGCAGCACATATACTAAAATTGGAACAATACAGAGAAAATCAGCATTGCTTCTGCACAAAGATGACACACAAATTCACGAAATGTTCCATATTTTTACAGTGGAAAGTACTGGATAATACTGATTCTGGAAAAAAAACACAAATATATTATTCCATCTCCACATAGTAAAAAGCACACTTGCACAGTATTTTGTACTTGTATGTCATTTTATTAAAATGGTGGGGTTGAAAAAAAAACTATAGAATACCAAAGAAAGAAACTGAAGATGAAAAAACCTCACACTTCTTCTTAGATCAGCAGAATTAATATCATCAAAATGACCATGCTATCAAAAGCATTATACTGATTCAAGGCAATCTTCATCAAACACCAATTACATTCTTTACAGTAATAGAAAAAGCAGTCCTAAAATTCATTTGGAAGAGTAAAGGATCCAGAATATCCAAAGCAGTCTTGAACAAGAAGAGCAATGCTGGAGGCATCACAATACCTAAACTCGAATTATACTGCCGAGCTTTAGTAAAAAACAAACCAACAAACAACAGCATGGTATTGGCATCAAAATAGACATGAAGTAGAAATGAAGGCCAGTGGGATAGGACTGAAGTCACAGAAACCATCTCACATGGTTAGTTATCTAATGTTTGATGAGAAAGATGCTAAAAGTAAACATTGGAAGAAAGATGGCTTTTTTAGCCAATGGTGCTGGAAAAATCCATAAGTAGAAGAATTAAACTAGATCTTTATCTCTCACTCTGCACAAAATCAAATTAATATGAGTCAAATACTTAGAAATTAGACCAGAAACTTTTTAACTACTAAAAGAAAACCTAGGGTCAACACTCCAACATATTGGTGCTGGCACCAGCTTCCTTAACAAGACCCCTAAAGTTCAATAAATACAGCCAATAATTAACAAATGGGACCACATCAAATTAAAAAATCTTGTTTCACCTTCATTGAATGCCCAGTATCACCTACCATCATTATTTCTTTTTCTTCTTTCAAATAACTTGCCATTATCACTCACTTTGTAGAAATCTAAACAAGACTAGACTAATATAGAAGTCTTGGAAGTATGGGTTTTGGACTTCCAATTGTTATGATATAAGAAATGGCCTGTTCTGGAAGATAATCCAGTGCAGGCAGTATTTGATGTGATGGAAGTGTACTTCCTATAAGAAATAAAATAAAATAATTATTTTATTATAAAACAATAAATAATAAAAATAATATTATTTATTATTTCATAATAAATAAAATCACTAAATATTTGTTTAGTTAATAAGTGGTTAAAATTACTAAAGTAGACTTCATTGAAGAAATGGTGTCATGTAAGAATCTTGAACTATTTTTGAAGATCTTCTTTAAAGAAAAGTCAAGTTGGAAGCTTTGTGTATCAGCTGGCATTTTCTGTGTAACAAACCACATTTTGGGTTTTAAAAATAAACTTTAAATTTTCTCACAATTCTGTGGGTCAACACTTTAGTCTGAGCTAGTTCAACTGAGAAGTTCTGGTCTGATCTGAGTTCACTCATGCAATTGGTCATGTATCACAAGCCTCAGAGTTGGTTTTTCTTTGATGTCTTCAGCTGGGGTGGTTCAACTGTGCTCCATGTGGTCTCTCATCCTCTAGCCTGCTGGACTTAACTTGTTCTCTTGGAAACATATCAGGTTTCTAAGAGAGTAAGAGTAGAAAATACACAAGATCTTTTGGTGGGCAGGTTACAAAATTTATATGGTATCCAATTAATGGAAAACTATTGGTTAATGTAGGTCACAGGTCCAAATATCATTCAAGAAGCAGAGAAACTAAAAACAAACCAAAAAAAAAAAAAAAAAGAAAGAATAAGAAAAAACTGAATCAAATTCAGGGTTTGAATAGAGGAAAGCCTGAAGAATCATGATCATTTTTATACTGCAAACTACTGCAGGCTGCTAATTGATTCAGCAAATATTCAAGGCTATGTATACAGGAATGTTGTTTATAGGTTTGAGGATCACAGAATGTTGCAGATTAGTTACATGAAAATAGTCTTAGTCTTCAGAGTTAGGTAATATTGGTTTATAGAATCTTGTCAGAATTTAAGATGTAAATGTAGGTAAAGATAATCTTTCTCAAACTCTTCGTTTCACAGATAACAAATAATTGATGCAGCAATGTGAAGTGAATTTTTCAAGATCTTAAATTCATCATATATGTGAAAATGGGATTGAAACTTTACTCATATGTTTATTAGACCAGGCCCTTGAATATCAAGGAAAAATCATTTTGATTTATCTGGAGGACTTAGAAGATTTATTTTTAAGTTAGAGGTCTATTTGTGTGTGTGTGTGTGTGTGTGTGTGTGTGTGTGTGTGTGTGTGTGTAAGGTATAAGCATGCACACACTACACACACTGTGTGCACACCCTCACAATAGAAAAAGGAGGTGTAAGAGTGATATTTTGCATAGCCTTTTTTCCAATTTTTTAATTTGTCTCACCTCCTAATTTCTATCATACCCTGAGCAGAAATTATTCCCAGAGCTAATTCATACATATACTGTTTAACACATGCCATCTGCTTCTGAAACCTGTGGCTACACACAACAAGTGTACTGTTAGATAAGTAATTTCTGATATCCTCGTAGAATAAATGAAACTACTGTGCTTCTTCAGGAAAAATAAAAACATTTATCATTTTCAAAGTCATTTCCTCCTGCTTATGGAATACATACTATATATCCCCTTAACATAACCATATTTTCAGTAGGTACTGAGAGAAAACCAATGTTTTCTCTCAGTACCTACTGATGGCAAAGGATGATGCTGAATGACATTTAATTGATGGTGTTTTAAAAAGTTCTAAATTAGGGAAAATAGTTACAAAATTATTTTCAAGGATATTAAAAACTAATAGTAGTTTGTAAAATACAAGATTACTGAGTCAAACAGCCATGGTTTGCAAATAGCATTTCATAAATTTAAAATTTATAATCACAAACTAATTTGACATTTCAGAGCCCCAGTTTCCTCATCTTTAAAAAGAAGGGGATAGATAATAACAAGTTAAACATCAAATATTGATGAATGCATGTAAAACACTGAATGCATCCCTTGGAGCTGACTGAATAATAAATGCTAGCCAATTACATTGTCACACAATTAAACAGGGAAATTCAGTAAAGATATTATAATAAAATCACCATAGCTCCTAAAATTCACAAATTAATGTTTGAATTTTAATAAGGATGAATATTAAATATCAGAAGTCATCCAAAAATGTGGATCAACACAAAAAAAGACAACTTCCTGTTATTGTGTTAGGCATGCAGTAGGTATTGTACCATAGTGTTTATGTGCACTGTTTACAACAAATCATGTTTATAGTATGTATTGTGTAGAGAGGAAAACCCAGACCTACAGAAGTTAGAAAAAATGCCTGTAGCCTTAGGACTAAGAAGTGGGAGAACTGGGATTTGAGTCCAGCTATATCTAACTTCAAAGCCTTTGATTTTAAAGAAGATTGTAAATTTATCATTGGTTTTCATTTATCCACATTGCTTCCTGTCACATTCAATCTAGATAAGCAATCAGAACATGGTCCTTGGTCTGGACTTCCACATTTTGCTTCAGTTACGGTATATAATGTCCAATAAAAAGGGTTTGTTGAGTACCCTGCCTAAATTGACAGTGGAATGCAAGAGGTCAAAATATGTGGGCTTTTGTAATTTTTCCTAAAGCAGAGACCAGATAGAGAAACTGGGACTCAGACAGTGCTGATGAGTTAAATAGTAATGAAAAATGTCAGGGAGGTTCTAGAGACAAAGAGAATACTCTTTGGCTTGATGACCTGAATATCAAATTTCTTCATGACAGTTTATGAGTGAGTGATAGGAAAAGATATGTCAGCTGCACTGTCCAAGCATTAAAAACAAATTACCTTATTGTGGACAAACGATTAGAATGGAGGACCCTATATGCTGACTTCTGGAATTCTTATTCCAAGAAGATTTGCCTGTTTTACATTGCTATAGGAAATAATAATAATAATAATAATAATAATAATAATAATAGATTATTTCCACCTATTTTTTTCTCAGGTGTATTCTTATCCCCTCATCTTCAAGAATGATGAATTCCAAAACTCATGGCTTTGAGAAGATTAAACTTCACCTGTCAGAACAGATCTGTATACATAGTATATTCTCCCTAAAAACACGTGGCTTACGATAGAATTGTGTGTTAATTTAGGAAGAATCATGGACTCAAATTAGGAAGAGCTAATAACTTGTGAATAACAACTGACTTTAGCTTATCAATTTCTGTTTCCTCATCTGTATTGGCTTAGAGATTTAGAGTGAGAAAGGAGATACAAGGATGATAAATTAACATGTATACTTTCTATATAAATCCTGTGGCTATTTCTATATGTTCATATAGGTTATATTTTACTAGACAGAAGATTAAGATTATATCAAGTAATTCCACTCTTGAGTTTTATTTGCTGATGGTCAAAGAAGTCTCTGGCCCCAGAGTCCATCTGATAGAACGTCAGTACTTGGCAGTTGCCATCTACCTCTGAAGGGGCTCTGCTACCTTTACTTTCGGGATTCTTCACAAAGAAAAGTAGAAGTTAACAGGACATTGCAACTTCTCAGTCACCCAAGCCAATGTCATATTTGCATTTTCCTCTTCTCAATGTCACAGCCAAAGAATCACATCCTCACTACTCCAAGAATCTTTACATCTGTCTTGCCTTCCTCCATCCTAATCCTAGTCCCCTTAGCTTTTCACAAGGATCTTCAAACTTGTCTTTAGATCTCTCAGTCTCATTGCTTTGGCTTGTCATCTCCTCACATTGCAAGCGATCATTAAAGAGAACTTGAAGAATATCATGATCACAAAGGTCATGGAAACTCTGGCTTAATATCCTTACAGATTCCCTGTGCCTTTAAGACACAGCACCAAATTCCTAGACATCATTATCAGACCCTACATAGGCTGACCACTTTTCCTTTCATCACTCCACCTCTCCGCCTTGTCCTGTGCTCTGGCTCCTCTGAGCTCCCTACTCTATGAACTGCCCATGAAACTGCTGCTGATCATGTTGTTCTTCTCCTAAAACCTTTACTATTATCCTCTCACACCTTCAGGTCCCAGAGCAAATGTCACTTCTTGGTGTGATTCACTGAGCCATAGAGCAATAGAAAAACCTCTACATAATCTCTTAAATCTTCCCACACTTAGATCCATTTTAAGTTAATATTTTGAATATTAATTTAATATGGTGGCACTTAGTGATCTATTTTGACTCTTTTGCATATGTATACCCACTTTTCCCCAGCACCATCTATTGAAAGTTCTGTGCTTTCTCCAAGGTGTGCTCTTAGCATCTCTGTCAAAGACCTGGTAGTCTGAGATGCGTGAAGGAACACCACTTTTTCTATCCCTGGTTTTCCTTGCTCTCAAAAATTGAATGAATAAGTTTATATGAATAATACTCAATGACAAATTTTTCTGTTCTGTCCCTTACCAGTGAATTATGGGATATATTTAAATACAGACCAAGCTGGTAATTAAGCATACAAAAATATATATATTTTTGGTCTGGTGGCCAAGCTGAGAGATAAGAGACGAAGGCTTCAGTGATGAGCAGAAAAGATGTGAAAGGGGCCCTTCCATTTGCCTTCCTTGACCTCATTCTTTATGTCTGGACTCTCAGGTTTCAGACCTGAAAAGATCTGGCAGCTTAGAAAGATGTAAGTCTGTGAGGCAATTTATAAGACTGTAGATAGCTAGAGTTGGTTTAATTGAAAGATATAATTACCAGGTGTTGAAGGCAAAGGGGTTCATTAGCTCACCAGACACTCTGTGGACTGGACTGTCCTCATTTTAATTTTTCATGACACATCAAGCAGGGGGACACCTGTGGGTCAGGAGAATTGACCAATTCTGGACTTTCAAGCACTTCAAACTCAACCCCGAGGGCAGACAATCTTTCAGAAGTGGAATGCTAAGTTGTTTTCTCCTGTTTTAAAACTCCTTGTTATAAAACTGTAATAAACCTCCATTGCTCCCTGAGGCTCCATAAAGACCTTGATAATCTGGCCTTTGTCTGCTGCTTCTCCTCAGATTTCTATACCCCTCCCCTTCCCTGTACTTTTTGCTTCATATACGTTGAATTGATAAGAACACTAGTAATTATTAATGCTATAAGGATAATTTAATTATGACTACTGCTACTAATATTTGCTGAACTCTTCCTATGTACAAAACACTGCTTTACCATGTCATATACATTAGCTCATTAGGTCCTCCTGAACATAAAACCTACCATTTATAGTAGGTGCTGTTCCTGATTTAAAGATGAAAAATGTGAGTCTGGAGACAATCAAATTAATTGCATCAAATCAAACAGTTAATAAATACAAATTAGACTCTGGGTTTATCTGATTTAAAAAATAATAATAAGCATATGTTTTGTCTTGTTGAGTTTTGTTTTCCTCCACACTCATTTGTGCATTTTTTGGGATTAAAAATTCTCCTGGTAACAGCTTGTCTTCGACAACCGGAAAAGTGCTTGGTACTTAAAAGGCCCTTGGGAAGTATGCAAGATGAAGAGTTTGCAAATGACCTCTCCTTTCCCTACTCAGTGGTAGGAGTAGTTGCACTCAATTATAGAAGTAGAAAGAAATGATTGGTCTGTCTGTACCATTATCATTGCTTAGCTTGAAATGCAAATGATAGCACCTCCTGAAGTAAGTGACTTATGGGACTAAGTTCCTTACAGTAAAGGACAAAGAAATGCTTACTTGAGGAGCAGCAGAAATACATAACAGAACAAGCTTAGCATAGTACCCTTCTTGCTTTGACCATATGAGGCAGATGTTCTCCAGCTTAACAATGCACTTTAAAACACAAGACATACTATTATTTGTGAAAGTCATGAGATCATTTCATATGCAAGAAATTATGAGCTATTTTTTATTTCCATCCATTATTTAGAAGACTGGGATTAAAAATAATAGTAACAATAATAATAATGGCAATAATAAAAATGATAAAAATAAAAATTACATAGTGCCTGGTACCATCCAAACATCACCTCTAATCTTTTAAAACAACACTATAAAGCAGACATTAATGTTAGTTCCATTTGACAGAGAAAGGAACTGAAAAATAATTTTCCAATGTTAGTTATCACTTAAAGTGCAGTAATTCAAGTTTATGTCTCTCTGATCCCAAAGTATTTCCATATATATATATATGAAATAACTCAGACGAATAAATGTAATATAAATAAAATTAAGTTCAAAAATCACCTGATCATCTCAATAGAAGCACAAAAAAATTCAACACTCATTCATGATAAAAATACATACATGAAAACCTTGAAAGAAATAGGGATAGAAGGAATTTATCTTAATATCAAAAAGACAATATGAGAAACACTAAGTCAATATCATACTGAATAGAAAAAATCTGAAAGCATTTCCTCCAAAAACAAGAGACAAATGCCTAATTTCACCACTTCTATTAAATATAATCCTTGAAACTTTAATAAGAACAATTAAACAAGAGAAGAAATAGAAGGAGTACAAATTAAACAGGAAGAAGTCAAATTGCCCCTATTTGCAGATGATATGAACCTATACTTAGAAGATCCTGAAAGTTCCACCAGTAGATTTCTAGAGCCAATAAACAAACCCAGAAACATTGCAGGATAAAAATCAACATACAAAATCAATGGCTTTCACTAACTTAAAAGAAAACACTAAAAGTAAATAGCAGAAAGATCAGGACAGCAGAGGGAAAAGAATAGGGAGAGGGAGAAGGAGAGGGAAAAAAGGAATACTGGGGCTTGAATTAGAACAAATTATACTAATGTCAAAATAAATCCCAATGTTATGTATAACTAAAAAGAGCAAAAAAAAATATCTTAGCTTTTACTACACACCAATAATGAATCATCTGAGAAAGAAGACAGGGGGAAATAAACCCATTTACAATAGCATCCAGGTAAGTAAATATGTAAAATATTTAGGAATAAATCTAAACAAGTAGGTGAAAAATATCTACATGAAAAATTACCAGTTACTGAGAAAATATATTGAAAAAGACACCAGAAGATGGAAAGAATTCCCATGTTCTTGGGTAGACAGAACTAAAATCATTAAAATGGGCATACTATCAAATGTGACCTACAGATTCACTGCAATCCCCAACAAAATACCAATGACATTCTCCATAGAGCTATAAGAGAATAGTCCTAAAATTTACATGAAAAACAGAAGACTAGAATAACTAAAATAATTATGAGCAAAATAATAAACCTGGAGGCATCACAATACCTGACTTCAAATTTTAATACAACGTCATAATAACAAAAACAGCTTGGCACAGAACTAAAAGTATACATTTAGACCAATGTAACAGAATGAAAGACACAGAGAAAAACTCACTCAGCTCCAGTTATCTGACTCCTGACAAAGGTGCCAAAAAGTCTGTAGGATGAAAGACAGGCTCTTTAACAAATGGTGCTGGGAAAACTATATATCCATATGTAAAGGATTGAAACTAGATCACCATCCTCTATGGAAGTCATCTCAAAATAGACCAAAGGCCTAAGAATAAAGTTAGGAACTTTTCAAATTCTAAATGAGAACATAGGGGAAGCACTCTAACATACAGACTTAGGCAGTGACTTCCTCAATAGGACTCCTATAGCTTAGGAAATAACACCAAGAACCAATAAATGGGATGGTATCAAACTGAAACGTTTCTGCACTGCAAAAGAAAAAAAAATTAATAGCACAAACAAGGCCTACAAAATGAGAACAAAATCTTGACAGTTACTCTTCCAACATAGGATTAATATCTAAGATATATAAAGAAAAACAACAAAAACAAAAAACCCTCAAAAATCAACTCAAAGTGGATCAAAGACTTAGGTACTAGAACAGAGACCCCTGTGTCTAATACAAGAAAAAACAGACCCAAATATTTACCATGTCAGCCTAGGATCTGACTTCCTTAACACGACTCCTACAGTGTAAGAAGTAAAATCCAGAATCAATAAATAGGACAGTTTCCAACTAAAAAACTTCTTCTCAGCAAAGGAAACAATCAATAACGTGAGGAGAGAGGCTACAGACAGAGAGAAAATCTTTACCATATGCACCTCTGATAAAAGCATTAATCTCTAAGATTAAGAACTCAAAAAACTTAACACTAAAAAAACAAATAGCCCAATCAATAAATGGGCTAAGAAACTGAACAGACACTTCACAGAAGAAGAAATACAATTGATCAACAAATATATGAAAAAACATTCAACATCTCTAGCAATTAGAGAAATGCAAATCAAAACTACTCAAAGATTTTATCTCACTCCTGTCACAATGGCAATCATCAAGAATACAGGCAACAATAAATGTCAGCAAGGATATGGTGGAAAAGGTACACTCATGCATTGCTAGTGAGACTGCAAATTGGTGCAACCACTATGGAAAGCAGTATGAAGATGCCTCAGAAAACTTGGAATGGAACCACCATTTGAGCCAGCTATCCCACTCCTTGGTTTAAACTCAAAGGACTTAAAATCAGCATACTACAGTATGCAGCCATGTCAATGATTATAGCAGCTCAATTCACAATAGCTAAAGTATGGAACCAACTTAGGTGTCCTTCAATAGACAAATGGATAAAGAAAATGTGGTATATATACTCAATGGAATATTATTCAGCTTTAAAGAAGAGATTATGATATTTGCCAATAAATGGTTGCAGTTGGAGAATATCATGCTAAGTGAAGTAAGCCAATCCCCCACCCCCCAAAAAATCAAAGGATGAATGTTTTCTCTAATATGTGGTTCCTAATTTACAATAAAGAAGGCGTACTAGAGAAGAATAATGATACCGTACATTAGGTTGAGGGAATTGAAGGGAGATGGGAAGGGATGTGGGAATAGGAATGATAATAGAATGAAACAGACATTTTTACTTTATGTATATATGTGACTGCATGATCAATATGATTCTACAACATGTATATCAGAAAAATGAGAAATTATATCCCATGTATATATGATATATCAAAGTGCATAAATGCATTCTACTGTCATGTATAACAAATTAAAACCAAAAAAATAATAAAAAGAAAACCTCAAAAACAAAAAGAAAATAAACCATTCAATAACTGGGAAAATAAACTAAACAGACACTTCTCAAAAGAAGCACAATGAGCAACAATTACATATAAAAAAGTTCAATATTTCTAGCCAGCAGGGAATTGCAAACCAAAACTGCTCTGATATTTCACCTCACTCCAATTGGAATGATATCCATTAAGTATATGAATAAGAATAAATCCTGGCAAGGATGTGGGGGAAAGGAACTTTTAAATGCTGTTAGATGGATATATATATATATATATATATGTGTGTGTATGTATATATATATATATATATATATATATATATATATATATACTTATAATGAGTTTTATTGTCACAAAGATGAATGAACTTATGTCATTTTCTGGAAAATTGATGGCTCTGGAGAGCATCATGTTAAGCAAAATAAGCCAGACTCAGAAATTCAAGGCAGTATGTTTTCTCTCATGTAGAGAAGCTGAAGAGGAAAAGTGGGAGGGAGGTTCTCATGTAAATAGAAAGGAGGCCTGTAGGGCAGAGGAAGAAAGAGGGAAGAGATGAGGGCAAGAGGAAGTACTTGAAGGATAAGGAAAAGAACAATTCCCAGTGTAAGAAGGAAGACAACAGGCTCTGGAATTTCACCATTTCCCAGCCACAATGGACTCTAAACTTTCACAATTCCTTGTATCTACAACTGTTCCTCCTTGGCTGCCCAACCAACACACTCTGCTATGATTCAGGGTTACTGAACCCTTTAAAACTCAGACCCCTATTGTAACCACTTGCAATTATCTATCTTGAAAAAGTGTCCCTCCACTGCTTAGCAGGCATTGCCAATCAGAAGTAAATATTGAAATTGGTCAAATTACGTTATGCGCATGTAAGAACATACCACAGTGAAACCCACTATTCTGCACTGATGAGAAAACAATAAAAAAGAAATCCCTATTTCAGCATCTTTTATCATGATACATATAGATAGATAGATAGATATTTGATAGATAGATAGATAAATAGATATTTTAAACTGAGGATTAAACCCAGAGGCACCTGACAACCAAGCCACATACCCAGCCATTTATTTGTTTGTTTGTTTTTTGTTTTTATTCTGAGACAGGGTTTTGCTAAGTTGCTTAGGTTTTCCGTAAGTTGCTGAGGCTGGCTTTGATCTTTCCATACTCCTGCCTCAGCCTCCTGAGCTGCTGGGATTACTGGCATGCATGACCACACCCAGCTCAAAATATACTTTTAATAGTGGCTGTTGAATGAGAATATATTTCACAAAAAAAAAAAAAGACGATGAGGATTTATAGCCAAAATAAGGAAGTTACATGACAAGAAAAAATAAAAAAGTTCTAAGTTTGAATGTCCCTGATGTTGCTGGCCCAAAATATCCACATACCCCAGACTCTAGTGGAGGCTGACAGTTCAATTAACCAAGAGGGGTGGGTAGCATTGATTAAGTAGAAATCTAAGAAGGTAGTTAATTACATTTCCTGGATAACTGAAAACATTTTGTGTTTCAGCTCATCTTAATGAAAATCTAAATATGTTAGGCCTTTTATAGAGAACAGATCACAATGTGTTTCTTTCTGTCCTTGAAGCTTACTTAAATGAGACTTTGCAGAGCACACACACTACTTTTTTCAGTGTCTCTATTATTTTTCAGTATTTAGTAATTTTTCCTGATTCTAAAGAAGATATTGTTTCCAAATGTTTCCAATCAGGCTAAGTTCTGAGATCACAACATGTGAAAATGTATCAATCCAGGGCACCTTCTATTTAATGATTGAAAATGTATATTCCCCCCATTTCCTTCTAAATCTCAAATCTTCTTCTGAACTACATTTTGTTGTATTCTAAGATGTGTTGAAGCCATTCAGGGTATGAGATGCAGAGTGGTAAGCCATTTTCTGGATGGTAGACTGATCACAGAGTAATTTCAAGGTTGTTGAAAACTACTAAATCCCTGAAGTTGTTTTGAACAAACTCCTGCTATTGGTTTCTCAATATTGGTGGTAGTGGTGATAGCTGATCTTCTTACATTTTTTAGCTGTATAGTATACTTACCAAACACCTTAGTTCCTGGGGTAACCACACAAGTATCTCAACTCAACAATCAATGAATCCAAATATAATGAACATTCTTATCAGTGCCCGAATCCCAGTGATTCTGGGTTTACTCTGCTGTATATCCCTAGCCCAGCCTCCAGTAGGCAGGTGATGTTTCTTAGGGATAAAGAAGAAAGTCCACTATTCTCTCTCCTCATGAAGATATCTTTCCACTGTCCTGCTTCATTGGGCATAACTACCTTGTGATTATCCAAGCCCTCAATGTAGTCAAGAATAAACTATTGTGGGAAAAGAACTTATCTACAGTTTATCAGATGGACTGCAAAACAGAGTTGCTTTATTCCAACGTCTCATGTTCTGCTTAAGTATCATTTCCTCCACTGTCTACTACACTTAGGAGTTCAATTCATTCACAGAGTAGAAGGAACATCAGCCATCTCATCCATTGTTCTCTTATTCCCCTGAAACATCTGAGTGGAGAGAAATAAAACCAATAAAAACAATCTACTCTTTCTTCATTTACCACTTGTCATTGCTTAGCTTCTCCAGAGCAGATTTACAGAGCTTGAGAAGAACGATGTTTCTTAAGAACCAACACCTGTAATAGAATAGAAGCAGAATTGGGATCCTTGCAACAGCGCAACTATCCCCTTTCTTGAAAGAGAATCTGAGCTGTGTCTATGATGGCTACCAAACCAAAAGGACTCACGGAAGCCCTTGGACAGAAATAAATATATGGAGATTTGGGTACTTTCTAACTCTTCTCCTAGAAACATCTGAATACTTCTTCCTATTCTGGTAAACAATAATTGTTTTTGCAATAGATTTAAGTATGCACAAGTTTGAGGACATATCCATATAGAAGACAAATAATTAAGAGCATTCTTCTTAGTTATATCAAAGGAAAAGACTTAGCCTTTATCAATGGTCACTCCAGAACTATTCGTGCCTTTGAGACACAGAATGGAACCAGCAATGAGTGATTCACTTTCTAGGTTTGTGCGTGGATTTGAGTATTAGAATATACAGCGAAAAGAGATCAGGATTGATTGAGTGCTGGAATGTAAAATACAAGGACAGCAATCTTGGGAGTTCAACTGTTCAGAGCCAGATTGCTAAATCAAGAACATAGACACCTACAATCGAAGGTGATAGGGACAAAGACTCATTTATTGCTTTGAAGCAGTATAATATCAAAAAAGCAAATTCTAATAAGGAGATATCCTGGGATCCTTTGACTTTGACTTTGACTTTCTGATAACATTTTCATTAGAAACACGGAAAAGCAGTCTAACATTCTAGTGGGAGAGCATATTATGTTTAGGGCAGTGTAGTGAATCCACTGAACACTTTTTTTTAACTCTTAAAAATAAACCTATGGTTCAGGAATTATTCTTTGCATTGTGTTGGTGCATAAATTGATTCTTATTCATGTTAAGAGTTTGCCCTAAATCACCTTCCAGTAAATGGTAAATCTCCTCTTCTCAGCCAGGTTCTATAACACCCAGAGAGCAAAACAAAGACCAATAATTGTGATTCACAGACAGCAGATTTGGGTTAAATACAAACAACATTATAATAGGAAGAGTCGTCCAAACACAGAATTGGCTACCCTGGTAGAGATCTCTCCATCACTGGAAGTATTCCAATAATGAAGGTGGCCATCTGTCACACATATTGCAGAGGGGAATTCTGATTGGCTGGAAGGTTAGACTCAAAGGTTTTATAATGCCCTTTCCTGACCCAAGGCTTTGGTTTTACACCCCTGGTTACCCTTGTGATTTCCATTCCTATCCTTCCTATCCTGTTTCTGAGGATTTCTACAGATGAATTGCTTCTCTAATATTTTGACTTGTCCTTGATTTAAAATGAACATTTCTAGTTTAGCATGGTATTTGGGTAATTTATATTTTAATGCAATTCTCACCGGAAAAAAGAAATAAATGCACAGCTATGCTCTATGCCATCATAATCAAGATAAAGCTGGAATATTCTAGGGCCTGCCTCAGCTCAGTGTCACATTCAGGAGAAACTCTAATTTCATATGCACAAATATTTGAAAGTTGAAAAAGCTATTTAAATCTTTAATTAAGTTTTAAAAACAAAAGACATATCAAACATAATACTAAGAGAAAGATAACTCTTTATAATAATTTTTCTCAATGTGTTTTTCTTGTACTTCAAATGAATGGCGTTTGCTTCCTAAGAATTCTTTTCCTCAATCTCAAATTCTTCAAACTCTGAGGACTTTTGCCTCTTTGCAGCTCTATCATTTTATTCTAGGAGTTACTGTCTGTCTTTTCCTGTTTTAAACAAGGCATTCTCTCCTTTCTGTAATTCTTTATTTCAATCATTAACTCTGAATATCACCATCTTGGAAGTCATAAAAGAGTAAAGAATCAAAATATTAATATTTTATCTTCAAACTTCAGTGAAATCCTTACAAATCTCCCCAAAGAAAAGAGCATGTCTATTTGTGCCACCCATAGACCCCTCCCATCCATAGCCTAAACCCCTTCTTCCCAACCTTTCTTTCCATTCTTTAAAAAGTGAAATCCTGTGAGTTTTTATAAGCCAAGAACCTGGACTGTATCTATCAGTGTTACTTCCATCAAGCCCAGGTATGAGTAACTTAGCAAGTCCAGAGGAGCTACCATGTTGGTCTTCAAACTCAATTGTCTCCCAATCTTGGTTCCTTTCCTTCTGAGAAGGAAGAATGATGGAATATATATCAAGTTGGTTGCCTCACAATGACAATGCATCATCTGATGTTCTTTCTCATCTTCAGTTTGTCCCTGATATTTTCCCATCTGTGCTGGTATCTTTGGTGTGTCAGGGAACATACTCCTTTGGGACTAATTTTTTTTTCACAGTGTAAAAAACAGGAGATACACCATCTGGCTGTCTCTGAAAGCATGGGCCAATGGAATGGAAACACTTAAGTGTGCCTACCTGGGTCATATTTGGGGGAAAACAAATTCAGCAAGATGTAGCATGCTCTTAACACCTCCATATTTTTATACCTTACCTGGAGTTTCAGTCTGAGCTGTTTCTTCATTTGTTCCCAGAGTTGTTTTGGCTACCTTTATTTCCCCTTTTCCCCTCTCTCTAATTAGCTTACTAATAGCAAGAAATCAGACATATACTCTCATAGGTGGTGAAGTCTGAAAAAAGTTTTGTAACTCTTGGCTATAAATTGCAATTGCACTGAGCCGATCTAGGAGTTTTCTTTTCTGCCAAGCCTCTTTCTACCACCTGCTGCCCAATTACCAGCTGCAGAAGTCCCTCTAGTCTAGAAGAGCATGCAGCTCATAAGTCCCTTTCCTGTCAGTGTGAAACTATCAACCAAACACATCATTTCAGTCCTTCTTCACTTCCTAGGAGGTTCAACCAGACAGTCCACACCAAAATATAATGCATAAAGTACATAAATAAATCCTAATCCTGGACTCTATAGACCCAACTAATTACCAACATTTCTCCTTTTCCCTCTGCCTCTAGCTTCATCGCAACTTTTATTCACATCTCAATGTTTCATTTGTTTGCTTGTTTGTTTTCTCACATTACCAGTACCGTTCTCCCTGCACATTGTCAAATTTCTTGGAGAAATATAAGAATCATGAATTTTGTATTACAAGAACCATAACTTTAAAATCATTACATAATAAAAGATTAATTCTGATACATGCTGTCAGGTCTCCCCGTTTAACTGTAAAAGTCATGCTGCTATGTGTTCCAATCAAAGACACAGTTTATAATTCACCGAGCCAACATTGAAATTATGAAATCCTTGATGAATCGTTTTTAATTTTGGTAAGTCCCACATTATCAAGTATTACACATAAAATGAGACTTGTTGATACTTTATATGATGGCATGTTTAATATGCAGAATTCAAATTTGCACACAATGCTTATAATATTGGATCCAAAATGTGCTTAATTCTCAGGAATTTTGTTCAGGAAAAAAATTAGCCATGTCTGCCATTGGCCACTTTTCCCTTTTTGGAAAGGTCTATAATTCACTAAGATATTGAACATCCATAGAAACCAGGTTAACATAATCAATAAATTCACTGTAACAACCAGGAAATACAGGGTCCAACTCCCCTGCTAAGGTGGGGTGCAGGAAGGACATTGTATACAAATGGCCCCATTTTTGTTGTTCTCATGGAGCACCATCTGAGGCCACAATTCCCGTGGGATTCTTCCAGCAAAGGACTGAGCACAAGGAAGATACTAATTCCAGAGCATAGCTGTGTGATACAGAACTCCTCTAACAGATGACTTTTGTCCCTTCTCAAACTTGCATGAGCCACCTAATATGAGACTACTTTCACCCAATTCTTCATCTTCTTTTCCTTCACTGATGTCAGACCTGTCTCCCACTCTAAAATCTCTCCCTGTCTTCTGCTCTCTCCTCTTTATTCATCATAGGATTTCCCCCTCAATAAATCTTTCACATAGCTAATCCTCTATTTTCCCCAGCTGCTCCACAGTAATGTTCTTTACATTTAGTTAATGAACATTCATATTTGTACATTATTTTCCCAAGAATATACGCTGACCTCAAAGTGGGGTGTAACATATTACTCTGGACCTAATAGGACATTAATAGAACTATGGCACATGGACACATCTAAGGAACACTTCAGAATGCATCTTAAGGAACCTGATTGTTCATATTGCATCAACATCCATCCTATGGACCATACATTCAACTAACTTCACAAACATAATCAAAATACATTCCTAAATCAGTTGCAAGATGAGAATTTGGTCTGAGTTGAACTTCAGCATTGCTATTCTTATTCCAAATCCAAGATGAGATGTGTCATCCAGAATAAAGGCAAGTAACATTTGGCTATTTTATTTTACTATAATATTACATTTGCAAGGAAATCTGGTCTGACACGCAAAAACATTGGAAATAAATTTACAGTGTATTTTATAGTCATTTATCATACTTCAAATTAGGATTAAATTTTTAAAAAATTGATAAAATTTAACTTTAACAATAATTGCTTCATAGCCCACCCTCTTTGTCTCTCCCAAATAGCTAACAATCCTCTTTCATCTTCATCCCACCCACAAATGCTTATCTTGTTCTCAGTACCTCCACACACTCTTCTAGATTCTTCTTTGTCTCCCAAGGGTGGCTTTAACCTTTCCAATGTAAACAAAGTTAGCATTTTGATTCATAATTGCACCTTTTACTCATTTTCTCTTCCCTTTAAAATATATTTTTATTTTTAATTGACAAAGATAAATATATGCATATTTGAATGGCACAGCATAATATCTCAATACATGTGTACAGTACGTAATGTCCAGGGCAGGGTAATTAGCAATTCTATAATTTCAGACATTTATCATGTATTTCTATTGGAAACATTCAAAATCTTCTCTACTACCTATTTTGAAATATTCAATTAATTATTGTCAACCATAGTCTATCTTACTGTTCTGTAGAACATTAGAAGTTATCCCTTCTACCCTAATGTAACACTATACCCTTTAACATTCTTTCTCCATCCTTTACAGACTCAATTAACCACTATTCTATTCTCTATTTTTATGAGATCAACATATCAACCCCCACATAAGTAAAAAAACATTCAGTATTTACTTACTCTGCCTGACATATTTGACCCTAACCTAATTTTGTCTAGTTCCATCTATATTGCTGCAAATCACAGAACTGCATTCTTTTTAATCACTGAATAATGTTCCAGTATGTGCTCATGCACACATATATGTATGTGTAAAAATTTCTTTATCCATTCATCCACTGATGGATACCTATGTTGAATCCATATGCAGCCATTATGAATAGTGGCATATTAAATATGTGAATGCCAATATCTCTTCAATTTACTGATTTCAGTTCCTTTGGATATATATCAGGACTGACATGCCAGATCCTATGTTGATTCTATGTCTATTTCTCTTTTCTTAAGAAAACTACAAATGGTTTTACTGTATAAATTTACTGATTGACATTCCCAACTACAGTATATGAGACTTTCCTTTTTTCCATATCATCTTCAGCATTTGTTTCTTCTCCTCCTCCTCCTCCTCCTCTTCCTCTTCCTCCTTCTTCTTCTTTGTCTTTTCTATAATCACTTAATCAGGGTAAGAATTATCTTGTTAAGGTTTGGACTTCATTGCCTCTTGGGAAACAAAATAAGAAAGAAGGTCAACATTACATGTTAATAACTTTCCCTTTCCCTGTTACCCTTTTACATAAATAAATGATTATTCCATATTAAAGTGGTCTTTCTGCAGTCTATTTTTATGTTTCAACAAGCCTTTAGGCCTGTGAGAAACTCAGGATGACTTTTGGATTATTCCAAGTGAGAAATCATGAAACTATACCAAATATTAGTGATTCAGCATCTTTATGATGAAAAATCCCTTCATTCACGAAAATTTAGGAGGCAGCAGAATGCCTGGCCTTGTGGCTAATTCAGCAGTGATCTCTCATTCACAGGAGTTAGGTCTGGCAGCTCAGTCGGGAGTTGGCTAAGGCTAGAAGAGAAAGAAGTGCAACCCTGCAGGCCGGTCACGGTCTTTTCTTGCCATCCCTCCCTGCTTCACACCCCATAATCAATCCTGGCCACCACCGCCTGTTTGCTACCACCTAGCATGAATTGGTATTCATCCCACCTTACCAGTATGCACTTAGATTTATGATTTATTTAGAATTGGATTACATCAAGGCTCAAGGCCAAGGCTCCATAATCCGTCATCGTCTCCACTGTGGCCAAACACAAACATTTGTTTTAGCTGCATCAGCATCCGTAAACCCTGTTAGAAGGAGACCCATTGTTAATCGCTATAGCAACTGCATCTTGTGTTTTTTTTTTTTCCTCACCAACTGCAACCACTTTGCCTCCCTTCGTCCCTGTTCCAAATAAAAGCATTGACTCCATCAAGTGATAGATATTCATAATTTAGCAGAATGGTGGCAAGTCTAAGTTATGCTGTTGAAATACATCACAGCCAGAGTTGCTTTGCTATTTGTTTTTGTGCTGAATAGCAGCAAGTGTTTTAAGTTATGGGTCTCAGACACATATAAGGAGGAAGAAAGAGGAATATGTAATTGTCACCGATATTGATGATGGCTTCTTGCCCACTGAGCTAAGTCTAGAGCAGCAAAATTATGGTGCTTCTTCTCTAACTAGCATTCATGTCTTTTGCACTTTATTATTCATTATTAATAATAGTGAAAAGAGCCATATTCAATATTTCTGTAGTTCATCAGAGTGAAAAAGGGGAAATCTTACATCATCCAAAATCTATAACATTTTGTTAAATGGTGATTTTTATGCTCATTTTATTGATGAAGAAACTTAGATTCAGAACAGCCAAGTGGTGCGATTATGCTCGGTGTTAGTGAGGATAAAGAGAAAACTGAAGGCATCTCTTCACACACTATGCTGAAAGCTTTCTGCTCTACCATTATTACTTCCATTTAGGAGAGATCTATGAGGAATAATTAACTCACACATTAATTTAAACTGACTTTCTAAAGGACGATCAGTGTGTATCTTGATGAGATTTGTCTCTTTTAAGCTATCCAAAAGTACAATAGATTAAGTAAGCAGTATTTTTGAGGACATGGGACATAGTCAGGCATTGAAGAAATAAATCATACAACAACTGATATGGACAACAAATGGACAGAGGGAATGCTTCTGGTCTGCTTCAGCTCTTAGCTCACAGCAAACTGTTTCCTCCCTTAGTTTCTTTGTGTGTAAAATGTGGGGGTTGGAATAGATTATATCTAAGTTTAAAAAAAAAACAGAATAAAACTTCCCTAAGAGTATCTAAAGTGCACATTGTATTCTGAACTTTAAACAGGAGACCTTGAGAAGAAGAAGCAGGAGAAAAAATGGTGTTTTCTATCCTCCAACATTTTATAATGTGATTAGTGTTCACAGGACTCAGATGGTGTCACAAACATAGACGAAGTGATGGGAAGCAGTACTTGAGTGTTGTGTTTTAGAGCTGGAACAGTATTGTCGGGCCATGGAAAGGGAGTCCAAAGAGGGTAAGGAAAACGTTTAGTGAGAAATCTAAAGAGATGAAGAAAGTTAGGAGGGCCAAGAGATAGGAAAATGGAAGTCCACACACAATGAGGAAGACAATGTAGACAAAATCCCAGAAAGTGAATGAAGTGGGACATGCTCATCCAGCCATGAGAATTGACTTCTTGGACCACAGTTTTCTGCTTTCATGTGAATCTTTCAAGTTGGAATGAAAGTAGGTACAAAGGGAACGGTAATGCCCATCCTCCATTTATTCAAAACTCAACTCTCAAAAACATATGTAGAGAGAGGAGGTGAAGAACTGAGAAGGTTATGTATAGAAAAGAATGACATGTACAATAGAGAACACTATTAGAGTACTAGTATTGGAAAGGCGTTATGATCCAGTCTGCTCTAATCAACTAAGTAAATATAGAGAAGAGGGATCCCAATAATGAGGTGACTCTTCCAAGGCATAGAGGGACCAGGAACACCAGGTTCCACCCACACTCTCTGGTCCTCATCCCAGTGTTCTTTTAAATCTCTATGGAAGCAGTAAAAGGAAACCAGAAGAAAGATAGAAAGCATAAGTAAAAAGGTAGAGAAGAGCGAAGGGAGAAGGACAAAACAAACAAACAGAAACATTTCATAGGATTCCTTTAGAAGTCTGTGCTCATGTGCATTGGGAGAGGTGATTTGAAGCTGGCAGCCAGTGAAACTGGAACGACGTTCCTCCTCTCCACTTAGGAGGCTGAGCTCTTCCATAGTCTTTTGATGATGGATAAAGAGGAGATGTCACCAAAGAGAGATCTTTACTCTATTTCTCTGTCTCCTTTTGTCTCCAGTAGATACCCAGTTTGGATAGCTTTGGGTGGCCACACTCTTGCATCAGGATAAAACTTATTTTCAATGTACAGTTACCCAGATCAGTAATTCTCATACTAAACACTGAATGTCCTCAGGAAATTTAAAAAAATAGTCCTTGTTTTATTTCCCCCTTTGGATTTATCATATTATTCTAATGTATACCTTTTTGAATTAGAAAAAAATCAAATTCAGAATAATCTTAATCATAACAAATCTCTGATTATCCCAAACAGTTGCATCTAGAACATCAGCTTACCACTGAAATGAATGGATATGAGGGTCAGAATTAGAGGACCATAGTGATAAGCCACTCTCACCCTGGAAAATTAAGAATCTGGGGAGCTGTGTACCCAAATCTATATAATCCTTCCCATTGGCATCAAAGAACCTTCCAGAGATAACACGTCTCCTCAGAGGATACCATAAGAAAACACCAAAGCATCTGGAAAACATTTCCTAGAGAGACAAAATCCTCATTGCAAAGGACTACAGACCTCAGATTAAATCTGTTAGTCAGTTTTCTAATGTGGAAATATGTGGCCTGCTGAATGCCACTTACCACCAGTATTGACTGGTTTGAACATAAGAAAAATAATGTGACTCAAGCAGGAGGTAGAGACCACAAGGACCTTTAGCTGAGTTAAACACTTCATCTTCCCAGGCTGGCCTTGCTTTTGTGGGACCCAGACCCTTGGATGAGTTCTTCTATAATTCTTTCTAATAATGGGCCTATCCTTCCATTCATGGACAGAGGAAAAGTGAAACACATTTACCTCTGAAGCTAAGAGCAAAGCCAGATCCTACGAGTCCCTGGATTTCATACCCTTCCCTTAGAGTGTATCAGCACCTGGATTCAAACTGTGAGTGTCCTGACCCTTCCTGTGCTCTGGATCTGGAGTCCTGTCCTCTCCTCTGGGGAATGCTGGCCTTAATTAGCCTCCCTGGACCTGAAGCAAAAGTATACAGAAACCCTTTTCCTCCGATAAGAAATATCCACAGAGAAGGGGGCATGAGCTTGAGGCCCTTCTGAAGGTAAAACTCCCCAGCTCCTGCCACAGCACTTAGGGGGATTCTCCCACTAAGTCCTGAGGTTTCATAACCCACATGCTACAAATGCATGTACACTCACTTGAAAATGATAAAAAAAATTACTATTAATCTGCATATCTTTAGAAGTGAACCAGAGAGAGTCAAACAGAATGCTTAGGAAGCAGTGATTAGGGAGCACTCCATTTTTAACAGGCGGTGATCCCAGGACGGAAGGCATTCCACAGAGCCTATGACCTCTAAATAAGGTTGTGAGGGTGAGGTATCTACCAAGCCTGGCAAGACTGCAGAAACTTCCTCAGTGAATTAAAGTTTGAAAGGAAAACTCAAAGGTTGTGGAATATCCAGCTAACTTGGAAGTGTTGTCTGGTGTGGCTTGAGAACCCAGTTGAGATAGCATAAGTCAGACTGGTCACATCACTTCCTGAAACCACTCCCTGGCTCCCTGTTGTCCCTAAGACCCAGTTGAAACTTTTCAGCCTGCCCTTCAAGCCCTTCTTGATTCCAGGCTATGCTTCTCTGTCTAGACTCACATCAGGATTCCTTCCCTCTCCTTACTTTAGCTATCATCTGTTTCCCACTTTATTTCTCAAAGGGACCTTGTGTCCTCTGCTTTCTATGACTTCTTCAGTCTTTTCCCTCTACGTGGTGAAATAACCCTCCTCCTAAATCTTCACCTGCTAATTCCTTTTCATTCCCAATATTTCTATGTATATGTCACTTTCTTGGAAAAAAAACTTTCTAAGTCTCCAGACCAGGTTATTCCTACTTCCCCTTTTGTAAAGATTCGACATCCATAAAATTACCTTTTCAAGGTTTCTGTCCTCAGTAGCGGTTCAAATAGACTATATCTTGTTTATCATTAGGATCTTATTCTATGGTATTTTCTCTAGCATGCAGTAAGTTTTCAATAAAAGTCACTGAAAGAGAGGATAAGGCTGAATTGTGAAGGATCTCAAATGCCAGGGTTAAGAAATTATTCTACAGGAAACGGGGATCCATTGGAGATTTGTCTTTTTAAACCAGGAGACAAACACTATTGAAGCTGAACTATAGAAACAATCACTGTGTAGATAATGCTGAAATGGGTAACGTCTAAGGCTTCCAGCAAGGAGAGACTCCCTGACTCTGAATCTGATTTAAGAAGCCATATTAACCAGGCTATCCCTGGACCAGAATCCTTTGTTGTTATTTTTGTTGCTTTTAATGCAGAAAATGATTCCACTTCAGCTCCTTCCCCTGTTACAGTCCCAAATGATAAAAAACACAGCCAATCAGGTAAAGCAGGGATGAAGGAGGAAGAAGAAAAACCCTTTCTTCAATCACTTCCAAAATCTCCCCTGTGCTTTGATTTGCTTTCAGAGAACACTTTAGCTCAACAAACAATTGCAAACTACCCAGTTGCAAGGTAAAATGAAAAGCCCACAGGCATTAATTATATATAGAGATATTAAAAAAGAAGCTACTGCTTAATTATTGTTTGCAAATCTCGGTATTTAAATTGACTTATTTGCAAATGTCTGTTTAGAAATTGACTTTGTAATTATACAGTCAGTGCAGGGATGTCTCAGGCCCTGGAGGAGTCTCTAACGAGGAATGATAATGTAACAGCCAGAGTGAGACATCCTGAGCTGAATTTTAATAACTAGATGCGGTTGGCAGGGGGGCAGAAATGCTTAGTGGAAAATCCCTACACTGGCAAATTAAGGAGCCACGGTCTCCCTTGATGGGGAAGAATCATTTAAAAAGACATGAGGAACCATGGAGGAAGCAGAGAATTCTAAGAACATGGTGGGTGGTGTTGGAGGCAACCGGGGAGAGGGCCAGAGTATGCTGTATTGTTTGTCTTCCTTTGGAACCAGTGATGGATGGGGGTTTCAGGAAGTAACCTGCCACCAACCATGACATTCTAATTGCATTTAAGTATATCTGGATTTACCCAGATATGTTTTGGAATTATTAATAGTACAGGTTGACATACATCCCCTGGAAGTTCTCACACTGAGGCCTAAGCCTCAATCCTTCAGTCTATGACATTCTTTGGAAATAGGGTCATTATAGATGTCTTTAATTAAAATGTGGTCATGCTGGATTAGGGTGGGTTTTTCATCTAATATTTCTGGATTCCTTATAAAAAGTGGAAATGCAAATATAGGTACACACACATGGAGAATGGTATGTGAAGATGAAGACAGAGATCAGGGCAATGACTTTACAAACCAAGAAATGCCAAAAACTTCCAGCAATCCACCAAAAATTAAGGGGAAATACATGGAATAGATTTTTCCTGACAATTTTCATGAAGACCCAACCCTGACAACACCTGAACTTCAGATTTTTAGCCTCCAAAACTGTGACACAATAAGTTTCTGTGAAGCTACCCAGTTGGTGGCAGCCCACAGAAGACTAATACAACTGAAATGTATAATTCTCAGGGGTATTTTCTAACTCTACTAAAAAACTGAGACGGACCAACCTGGAGTAGCAAGAGGTTCCCTAAAAATAATAGAATATTAGACATGAAAAAGGCCTGACCTTAAAACCATCTAGAACAAGCAATGATCCCAAAATAGGGTTGGTTATATTTTGGGATTACCTGGAGAGTTTCAAAAATACCAATGCCTGTTCTTATCCTCAGAGATTTTGATTTAATTAATCTGAGGGTACCCCCTGAGCACCAGGCTTTTTAAAGCACCCCAAGAGAATCTCATTTGGAGTTAAGGCTAAGAATCTGTCTTCAAAATTTCAGATTATCTCCCTCATTTAGCAGGAAAGGAAATTAAGGTTCAGAGAGGTGAAGGAATAATTAATCTGAGTCATATTGCTAATAAGTAGAAAACATGAGAAGCAACCCAGATGCCTTGACTTTGCACACATTCAATTCTAGACCAGTTGATGAACTTGGCCACTAATATTATGAGTTTGACAAAATTATTTCACACATACCTCTTTGTATTTTTTGTAACAACTTTATGATGTTAAGTGGGGTAAGTGTTACTCATCCTCTTATGAGTAAGTGCAGAGAGATGAGACTTCCTCCCAATCCGTACTGTTGGTTACAGTCAGAGCGAGGATGCAAATGGAGGCCTTTTTTGAAACTATTCAACTATCTTTTTCACCACTTGCCTGTGAAAGCAAACAAAATATCAGACCAGGACAGTTGAACTTGAACGCCCTTCACCACTTCCCTGCCTTTGAAGAAAATGTGAACAAAAATATACTTAATTCTACTCATATGAATAAGGAACATTTGTTCCTAAAAGATAAAAGCCTTGTGGGAATTCTGGACCTTTTTTGAATATGAATTCTCAAGGCTCAGAGTGATGATGAAGAATGTGACCAACACAATTCGAGAAGAGGTAGTACCCCAAAAGAGGAATAATCCTTGTCAACATCTTAAGACAGGCCTCTTAACCTACTACAGGGTGATTCTGCCTACCTTGTAGGTCTCGGCATTTGAAGACTCATATATAAACAATGTTAGAAACTTCATGAACCATATCCTATGTGCCAAGTATATTTAGAATCTTCATCACACCCTATAACAAAATACACATTTTTATTTCCATTTTGCAGGTGAGAAAACTGAGGCATACAGACAGTAAGTAAAATTATTCAATACAAATTAGCTCAATCCAAAATCATTTGGTGAGCAACCAATAAAGGTCAAATTTGATGCAGCCCTGTGTGAGTTCAATATTTGTGCTCAGAACTACTAAGTTATACTCTGTAGGAAACCAAAGACACTCTACTGTCTTTCCAATCCTCTCTTACTTACCTCCACACCTTATTTCAGAAAGAAGAAAGTATGGATTCAGCACTCTTCTTTATTCACAGGGGTATAATTTTTCCAATCCTGTTTCCTTGCATATGGAAGTAGAAGGCTGAATTCATCTAGAAATTGCCTTGCCTTCCAGCCCCAGTGTTTTATTATTCAGATGCAAATACTTCTAGTCAAAGCAAGCAGCTACTGCTGAAGGGAAGGAATTAGCACTCCACAATTAATACCCCACTTTATTAACAATTAGATATGTTAAATGCCATTCAATTTGTTTGCACCATCAAGTCCTGGGAAGGTGTCCATGCTTTTTGCAATTTTCCAATAACTCTCCATCACCAACTGGGTTAATTATCCAGACAGGCAGGCAACAGATTTTAATTCTCAAGCCTTTAATATTCTCCAGCCCTTGGGCTATTCATGGACCTACATGACCTGATGTTATCTGTCTGAATCCAAGTTTTGGACACTTCTTTTGAGTAAATGCTATGAAGACCTCCCCCTGCAGGGAGAAAATCAACCTTAATAGAACCAAAGTATAAGGTTGTTGGTCTCCATAGGCACCCCATACCTACCCTTAGCGATTTTCAGATTTGCAGATAAGAGGTAATGTAGATTTATGACAAGGTATGTTTTCAAACCCGATACAAATATCGCCTCCTTGCTGAAGTTTTCACTCGCCACTATAGCCTCAAGTTAAGGAAACATAAAATGCCAAGCTTGGAAGAAGACAACAATCACAACAGTCATATTGCTAAGAGCCAGAGCAGTGAGAACAACATTCATTTGAAGAGTCATCACATGCCAAACTCAGTGCTAAACACTTCATCTTCTTTTGTCCTCAGTCTTGACAATAGCCCAGTAAAATTGGCACCATCATTATCCTCATTTCACTTCTGAGGAAATCAACTGATTACATGATATGCTGGCTTTATATTGATTATTTGACTATTTATTGTTTATTTATTACTACATAACAAATTGTCCCCAAATTTAGCAGCCCAAAACAATAAATATTACCTCACAAAGTTTCTAAGGGTAAATCAGGAATTTGGGGGCAGCTTAGGTGCTAATTCTGGCTCAGAATCTTTCATAGCTTTGTCAACTTGACGGTGCTCAAGACTGATGTCATCGAGAGGTTCAGAAGGGGCTAGAATATTGACTGAAATTCTGTCACATGGTCATCAGCAAGAGTCTAATCTTAACACAAGGTTTTCTCTTCACAAAGTGGCGATTGGTCTCTCCCAGAATAAGTAAACCAAGAGAAGAAAAGGCCAAAAATGAAGTGTCTTTTATGACCTGGTCTTGGGGTGACATGCCTCATTTGTGCAGTATTCTAGGGATCATGCAGACCAACCCTAATATGGCATGGGAAGGGTCGACCCAGGCCACCCATCCTGGGAAGGGGAGCTGGTTGGGGCTGTCTATCATACAAATTAGCATTACACAAGTAGTGAAGTAGACTAAATGAGTTCACAAACTCAAGTGATATTTGATCCTATAATACATGTTTTTAACCATAGGGTCGCTGTCTCCTTTAAAGGTCTTCTCACACAACCCACCTCTGAGGCCTGTCACTAAGCATTAAATTAGAGAAAGATTCAATTAGAGAAGTAAAATCACTAGGATGGCCATTGAATCAATGTTTTATTGTAGAAAAGTGGCCTTATATAGTTTTGGATGATGTTCATAGTGTATACGTGGCAATTTTTGTAATGTGGTGGTGTGGCTTGAAGTCCACATGGCAGACACTCATGAAGGAGAGATGGTCATGAAGTGGAGGAAAGGAAGGCAACCTAGAAGCTCTGAAGGCAAATTGAAACCCACCAGGATGAAGTGGAACCTGTGTTAGGCTCTCAGTATCTCCAAGCATCCAAATTTGATGAGGTGTGTAGGTGATCTGAAGGAGAAGTTGGTGCCCCTTGTCATGGGAAATTTGAGGAGTTTAAGTTGGACATCTGATGAGAAATGAAGGAGCTGCAGGACTGCAGCCACCTTATGCCACTCAGTGAAGTAGGACATAAGCAAAAATGTGGGTGGCCTGCAGAAGAGCCCTGATTTCCTGCACATATCTTCCAAGTCTAAAAAGAATATGGTAGCTCCTTCACTTTCCCCTTTCACATTTTATACGAAATATCTCTTGGGGCCCACAGTAAACTGGGATTATGCAGTATAGGCATCCTTAGAAGGTTAATTAAATTGACACAATGTAAACTTACTATCTCAGTTATTGTATTTCTCATCTTCAGGTTAGCATCTACCAACCCATAAATACAGTGTATCCATATTCATATGCATGCCATAATCTATTAAGACTTCAAGCACACCAGGCCACTGCATGCATCTTTGCTTGGAGATACACACACACACACACACACACACACACACACACACACACACGTATGTTTTTTTTTTTCCTATATGAAATGTCTTACCCAACCAGGACCAGCTTATGAGCATGAGATAAGTGTTTATCCACTCCCTGTGTTCAGAAGAGTCCAAGTATTGTTTATTATGTTCTACCACTGTCTTGTAATTTTTAATAACTTTTTAAAGAGACCCCACATGGTAATGGTACACTGGTCTAGGCCCCATAAATTACATAGTCGATCTTGCCCAGGCTAGCCCTCTTCCTCAGGCAGACTTTTTCTTTCAAAATCAAACTCAAATGTCACTTCTCAGGGAAAGTTTTTCTAACCAACAACTCTATCCTCAGAAACACACCTCTGAACTACTCTCTGTAATTTCCATCTACTATTTACACTTATCACAATGTCTGGTTATTATTTACTTTTCCAACTCAACTGTAAGATCTTGAAGGAACTCATCTTTGAGTTCTTTGTCTCATCTTTGTCAATTCACTTTCTGCCCCATATCAACATCTCCACTAATGGCTTTCTCATGACTTCACCAAGGAATGAATTTTGGGCAGCTTTGAACATTTGTAAATGCTCTACAATTCCTTCTCATAAAGAAATTAAATTTAATCTCCATTTTTTCTTGCTATAAATTGCATATTGATTGTAAATTTCATTTATGGAACGTAGACAAAATGAGTCTGCTTTTTCTTCTAAAGTTAGACCCCCAGGTATGTGAGGTTAGAATCTCCATGTTAGTCAATTTGTATTTTCAGTTATAAATGTCTCTGTGGCCTGAATCTATGTCCCTTGTCTCTGTGTTATTTACAGGCCTAAGACACCTCAGACTGGAAGAAGAGGTAGCGGTCCTGGTCTGGAGCAACTGAAATGATTTGGCTGTCTCTCGTTGTTGCTACTCTTCCTTCAGGCCATCTTGGACGTGTTTCCATGGTGACGGAAAACAGAGAGGAAGCCCACCCAGCAAGTACTTTCTTAGTTTTTGCTGTGTCATATCCACTGACATTGGCAAGTAGAATGCAATACAGTGCTGGTTCCTGTGTCTGTGGGTGACTGTGCCTGTGTGTGTGTTGAGTGCACACACGTGTGCACAACTGAAAGTTTCTCTGGGACAGGGAGATTCCCAGAACACAGGATCTTTGATGCTAACACACCAGGACATTTGATCACTTGGGGTATGAATTTGAGAGGAAAAGAATTGGGTCCATTAAAGTAAGCACTCCTCTATTGATGCACTACAAGCGCTTTCCACATTACTTCTAAACCATCCTTCAGACCACATCGATGCATGTTGTCTTTTTTTTTTTCATTAAACTAAAAAGATTCTAGGCCTAGTTAGTCACAGAAAATGGAAAGTATATTGCTGAAGAGCACAGTGGGTATTTTGTTTATTTTTAAAATTCTCATACGACTATGTTTCAAGTTGATAGCAGAGGTCGCTTGGTCAGCTGTTCCCTAGTGTACTCACAAAACAAGCCCAGGTACTTTCCAATTAAGCCCAGGTGAACTTGGTCCTGACCTATAGCTGAAGTGTCAGTGCAATGCCAAAACAACTGGGTGGAAAATACATACAGGAGGGAGCAAAGATTTCAGTTTGGGTTTGTGCTGTTTCCACTATGCCATGCAATTTTGGATAATTACTTTTCTGTCAGGTCAGATTCACATGTGATGGGCACATCCTTCATCAACAGCTCTCACCTACCCACCCAACTAATTCCCTCTGTTCTCTCTCATTGACACTTTGCTCCCAAAAGGAAGTGTTGCTTCAGCCAAAACATTCAGTCATCATCCCATTATTAAGAAACTATTATTGACTGGATTCTTCCTAGGCCCAGGGAATAGGGGGTGAATAGGTCTCAAATAGTTATTTTAAATAAGCTGCTGGCAGAGATAGTCTTCTAAACAAATATGGAGTGCAAATATTTGTATAGGACATAGGTGACAGGTAAATGTAAAAAAGAGAACTGTTCTCTTTGCCTAGACAAGTCAAGGAAGATTTCATAGATGAAGGGCCCTTAGACTAGTCCTTAAGGAATGACAAGAAGTTCACTTGTCATAGGGCAGAGCAGCTAAGAACTTGGATTTTGGAGTCAGACAAGGTTTGAGATGATAATCTACTATTTGCTATCTGTGTGACCTTGGGCAAGTTAATTAATTTCTTATTTTCCTGAATTTTCAATTTTCTCATAAATAAAATAGTCTTTTAAGAATTAAACAAGATGAAATTAGGTGTGTGGGTGTACATAAGTACACCCACATGTAGTACTTAGCCCTGTGCAGCTTAGAAAGAAATCACCGGAAATGAAGCTATTACCATTAAAATTATTTCTGATAGAGAAGTGGCAAGAGTGGTTTTATCCAAAAAATTCAGAGAGAGAATACAGGAAATATAGGAACATGGAAAATCATGACTTGTTCCTGGAATTAAAAGTCAAAGATTTGATTATGGCAGTGAGTGTTATGTCTCAAGATGGATGGCAGAAAGCCTAACAGACTGTTAAGAGGACAAGGTTGGACAGGTAGAGAAACAGTTGAGAACAAAGGATTTTACATTCCCTGTAAAAGAATCTCATATGCAATTCAGTGGGTTTGGCCACTTCACAATGCAGAGGGGTCAATTTAATGTTCAAAGAAGATCCCCTGGAGTAGAAGATGCATAATTGCAAATTCATATGTGGCTTACTTACCCTGCACTTCTTATAGGGATTCAATGGTATCCTTCTTATTGTAAAGTTTCCTCAAGTATTTGCAGAGAGAGCAGGAAGATGTAGCTGCCTCTGAAAGTCAGTCTAATGACAGAGTTGCCTATAACAATGCAGGTAACAAATATTGCCCATATGACCTATGTCATTAGAAGCAGGAATATTTTAAGAAAAAAGTAGGAGGCACCACAGTCAGGGTGTGGCCACTGGCTCACTGTGGGTGCTGAAAAGAAAGGCAGCATGGAGGTTGGTCCACAAGTACTACAGATCTCCAGGCAAAATCCCAAAGAAATGGGATTTATGGTGAACCACACTTTTTTGGTTGTTGTTGATCCAGCCAGAAATTTTTGACGTATTTATGTGCAACAATGTGAAGGGAATCAAATAAGACCATAAATTTGCAGGTGCTTTGTCAATTGTAAAATAACTGTAAAGGTGAAGGATGCTCATTCACACAGATAGTTTAATGGCCTATTATGTGCTGGGCACAATTCTAGCTGCTGGGGATATGGCATTAAGCAATGTCTCATTGCTCAGGGAGTTTGCAGCCTAGTGTAAGAAGAACCTCTGAGATTCCAAGTCACATTCTCCCTCACTTAATGATCACTAATATGGATTGAACTCTTTCATTACGCCAGGAGTAGTACAGACAGAATATTGTTTAATTATGAGACAGCATCTGAGATAAGCATATAATTTCCACATTGAAGATGAGAAAACTAAGATTTCAAATATTTAATTTGCATTTTAGGGTTGACATGGGTGAAACTAAGATTTGAAATTGGGTAGGTCTGGGTCATGATAACTCTTGGGGGGAATAAGCAAATCCTACATAATTTGGGCAGGCATTGTAAATACTACGAATACATATTTAGAAGTTGAAACAAATTTTTTTTGTTTTTATGATATAATCTATGAATCAATCCAACATTTATTTAATCAGTTTCCTCAGGGTGGGGATTGGGGAGAGGATGCAAATTGAAAAGACTAGGGAACCTCCTGGATAAGAAAGTGACAGTGATTTCATAAAGCCCTTTCCCTGTTAAGAACCTCAGCTACTTGTATTTTCAACCTAAAACTATTAAAAACAACATCTCAACAACCCCATGAAGTTAAATACCCTTGTTAAAGTGATCACATATTTCCAGTTAAATAATAGCCGTGGGAGAGGGCAATTAGCAGATGCGGTCAGGAGAGAAAAAGATATGTTTTCAGATGAGATTGGAAATGAGATGGAGAGTCAATGAGGCAGAAATAGACAAGACACTTTTTTTTTCCCCCCTGAAGTTTCTTGAATTCTGTTACTAATGATACCTTAAGTTTCTGAGGACTCTGACTAGAAAAAGACATTTTGCTCAAGGAGGTTCAAGGAGACTGACACAGAGTCAAGCACGGCTGATTTCTGCCTCCTTCTTTCTAGGTGACCATGTTCCTTTTCCATCCTTGCTGCATTTTTTCTATCACTTGAACAGAGAAGAATTCAGTCATGGAAAGAGTCAGAAGGACTCGGTCAGTTCTGATTCCTAATCTGAAAGAGAGAAAGGAGACACAAGTCTGACCTCCCAAAAGGAAGGAAGTCACTAACCCAGGAGCAACAAATAAAGTGCTTGGCTCAGATTCTGTTGCCAATTCATAGGAGTACATTCACATTCCACCACAGTGCTGCCATCCTTTTGGATTTTGATGGATTTTTATTCTGGCTGCAGAAATGCAAGTATCTATTGGTCCTCTTTCATGATATTTCCCTGTACTTTTAGTTAAGAAAGGCAAAGGAAGATTAAAGATATCCCTGTGGGTTAATGAGGAAGCAAAACGGATTTGTGTTCACTTGAACTTGAATTAAAATGCTGACCCTTGCATTTATTAAGTGCTATGGTTTTGATATGGTAGAGTGTGTGCCACCCCTAACCCTCACAACCCCCTCAACCTCCCAACAACCCCCTCTACCAGGCACAGTTCACGTGTAAGAAGCTTGTCACCAGTGTGGCGATCCAGAGTGCTTGTAGGATATTTAAGAATGGTGGCCTGATTGGAGATGGTAGGGACACTGGGGAACAGCCCTCAGAAGGAATTCAGGTAGTTCATGTGAGCCTGGACCCTGAATTACTCTCTGGCTCCCCATTTCTCCATGTGACCCTCACTCTACTACATGGTCCCGCCATGACACATTTGCCATGATATGAAGCAGCCACAGGGCGACAAGCTGGCCACTTGCTATTTGGACTAACAAACCCCATCAGATTGAGTTCCATAAAACTCTTTTCTTTACAAAATACCTGGCCTTAAGTATTTGTTTCAGCAATGGAAAATTGAATAATATACTTGTCCATCAATGATTTTAGTAAACCAAGAACTCCTCATGACTACCCAATAACTATTCACTAGAAAGTGCATGTGTGACCTTGGACAGCTCCTTTTCACTATCACTCTCATTCTTATGACCCATCCCTTCTCATGACAAAAGCCCATCAGTAATAGAATGTAAAGGCATGGAATAAAGTTATATGGGCAGTTCTGACCTGGCTTCTAATCCACAAAAATATATTAAAAAATTACATTTCTCCTCCTCTGAAAATTAAGAAAATTCAACTCCCAACTATACTGTGCATGAGTTCTGCCTTTGGCCAGATCAATCACTCTCTGAGACTTGGATTCATTATTGATACAAAGGGAGGGATAAAGATCTGTTTCATCCACCTCTCACAGTTGCTCTGAGATTACAAGAGCTTATGGAATTGAATACATTTAGCAAACAGCAAAGTTTTGTTTAAGTGTTTATTATCATTATCCCTACGGTGATTTTATAGACTGGGTTAGATTCCCACTGGAGACACATCTTTCTTCAGTTTGGGGAGCATCTACTGTGTCCTTGGCAATCTTAGAATCATTACTTTAAGAATCCCACTATGTTTTCATTAACTAAGTCTAGCTCTAAGAAGCCAGATGCTTCCCCATGTATCTAATTACATGAAGCAGAAGATCCTCGAGGAATTTATGTGGCCTCAAGGAGCATTATTAATGGGGGTCCCTTCTAGGGATGTAATTTTGAAAGCAATTTTCCGTGAAATAGCTGAATGTTTGTATTCATATAAATTTGAGTCCATTTGGTATAGTTTTCATTTAGCTCATGATTGTACTAATGACATTTTTCAATGGATATTTTGGTTAAACCAGAGAAAGGGATATATTTGTTACATGTGTCTAGAAAATGGACTTCAACTGTATTGTCAGATAAATGTTTCTACGAGGGCTTCCATAACTCTTTTTCTATTCACCTTCACTGATACACCACAATAATGGGTTTTATAACTGAAAAGGGAAAGGTCTGTGTCTCTGAATTGTCTTTAGTTAGAGCTGAAATATGCCTCAACTCAAGGAATTGCATTTCATCCCATTTTGTGACCTGACAGACTAACATAGTAAGTGGTTTAAAAGATGGATTTTAGAACTAGGAAGACCCAGTTTTGAATCCTGGACCTATTCTCCCCAGCAGATTTCACTGAGCTTTCGTTTTTCATCCTTAAAAAGGAAGATGGTTGTATCCATCTTCAAAGGTCTCCTGAGGTTGTCAGATTTTAAAAAGAAAAAGCCATAAATACAAGTAAAGTGCTTAATATAATTCCTGGCTATGATGCACTCATTAAGTGATTGACGAATATGACATCTTCCTAGGATATTGATGCCAAATAGAACCAAAATAAAATGTGTGCATATGTGTGTGCTTGGGCATGCACACTGGCGTGTGTGTGTATAAACTGTCCAATTCTGAATGTTTGTGCAATAGGCTCAAATAGGCCCAAAGTTGTGCAGGTAATTAAGCAGTAATTCTATAAGCAAAAATGAGCTTTGAAAGAACTCAAGATGAGTCAGCCCAGTCTCCTGCATTTCAAGGGTAGAAACTGAATTCAGGGCAGTTAATTGACTTGTCTTAACTGGTGCAAGCAACAAGACTAGATTATTTTTTTAAGTTCAATTCAGCATCATCTCATTAAAACATTCCTTCTTCCAGATTGCCAAACAACCCTTCTCCTTACCTGCCTGTCTTTATCTTATCCTTGCTCCACACCCCAACATACCAGGCTCCCATCTTACAATTGAAATCCATATGCACCAAAACCGTATTTCAATTTTCTTCCAACAGCAAAGAGATTATTGTTGTTGGAGAGTGTTTTTGTTGGTTTGTTTCTATTTGCAAAAAGTCAAAATTCCACTCCCCTTTTGCAACGCTACTGAGTGTATACAGACACACACATGAACATGTGTAATCTTCCCTCTCAACTATACTGCTTCAGGACCTCAGAAACAACTAACAAGTAGCCATACCCCTCTTTTATCCTTAAAGATACCACTGCCAGTCTTCAACATGGTGGTTGTGATGATCCCAAACATATTGGGTATTCACATTAACTTCCCACTTTGACCTGACAGACAGCTAGTTTCCCTTGCCCTGTTATAGATCATCACAATCACACTATTGTCCATTCCCATAGGAATCTTATGTCTCTTAGGTCCCTTGCATGCTTACTAAGCAAGTCTACACATGTATCAGTGTTTCCTATCACCAAATTATTTCAAATTAGATCCTTGTACCTATTACATCTTCTTCATCCCTCCAAACTGGCAGAGAAAAATTTTTCAACAGAAAATCATCCTTAAGTTTTCCTCCACATCCTGTTCCCTTCCTTCCTCTACTCTGCAAGCTTAATTATGCCTCATTCTTTTTTCTGATATTGATATCTCTCCAAGATAACAATGAGTGCCCACTGATAAAGTCCATTACTTTTGATCTTCTTTACTGATTTTTCCCTTTTCAATATCTAGCACTGTTGATCAGCCTAACTTCACTGATCTCTAAGTTTGAGCCTTTTATGGGGAAAAGGTATAAATGTCAGAAGCCTGGTAAGGAAAACTGTTTGCTGTTAGTGTATTGCAGATTGGCAAATGATGCTTAAATTTAAATATTAATGCTCCAGTTTTATCATCACTCTCCATTATCCAGAATATCTCACAAATCTGGCAGTGTGTCCCATCTCCCACTCCCAGGGTTTCATCTTCTTTCAGACTTTGTGATATTCACTTTCAAATTTATGGCCTTATCCATTAGTGGCAACATAGAACTGATAAGAGTCAGAATCTTCTCAGCTTGATTTTTTTTTTTTGCTTATTTCATTATGTTTTATTTTAATCCTCATATTCTGTATATTAAATTTTCCCCCCAATTGGACCTTGTTGATAAGGAATTTTGCATCTCTCTTTTGCTGTTTTCTTTGAGCTTGAACCCCTGAGTCCTAGGGTACAATATATGGCCTTCGCCAAACGAGTTCAGTGTCTAACCTCTCAAATTGCTGCTATGTATAAATTGGAATTAAGTCATTGATTTTCAAAGTTCTTAAAGAAAGATCCATTTATTGTGATTTTACTGACCTTTTATTTTACTTTCCAATTCTTATGATTTTGATTAAAGACAGAAATATAATGTGTCATTAGTTGGAATTTGCTGAAATTTTATTTGGCCTTTGTATGTCTATATTGTTGGATAGAGACAAAATCATCAATGTTTCTTCTAGGTATATTATTAGGTTTATTACTATGAAATATTATTTTCTTTCTTATAAAACTTTCATCTCTGCATTCCAGTTCATCTGATGTGAAGCTTTCATTTGGTTTATATGTCCTAGTATATATTTTCCCTTGTATTTTGAGAGAAATAGTTCTTGAAAGTAACATATTACTTTCTATGTTATTATATCTTTGTTTACCCACATTCTTCTTTCTTTATTCTGCCTTTTCTGATAAATTGATAAATTGATAAAGTTTTATTTCCGTTTTTCTCTCTCATAGTTTGAAAATTATATACAATTATCCCTCTATATTTATAGGTTCTACATTCAGATTCAACAAATTAGGGATTGGAAATATAAAAAAGGCATCTGTACTAAATATGTCCAGACTTTGTCATAAATCCTTGAACAATGTAATATAACAGCTATTTGCATAACTTTGTATTATATTAGGTATTATAATTACTCTAAAAATGATTTAAATTACATGGGGTGAAGTGCATAGGTTATACCCCAATACTGTGCTATTTCATATAAGGAACTTGAGCATTGTGGATTTAGTAATTGTGACAGGGGGGTCCCAGAAGCAATTGCCCCAGGGATACCAAGGAATGGCTGTATTTGGTTTCTATTATTTTAGCGTTTTTCTTTAAATGTTAATAAAATTTTTATTGATTTTTTTTATAGAACAAGTAAGTTTATTCTGACTTGCTTCTACTCAACATACAAAATTTAGTTATATTCTTCACTTCATCAGCTGGCTGGTAGTGTTGGAATTTTTAATTCTAGACTGCTATAGAAAAATATATATGTGTGTGCATATATTTCATGTCTAAACTAGACACAATATGCTACTTTATTTACTTGCACTATTTATTACCTATCATTACTTTATTTTGTATTCATTTTTCTTTAATATGTTCTCTAGTCATTCACTAGAAGTAAACTTGCTGATAATTTTCTAAGTCCTTATCTGTCAGCAAATATTGCTATTTTTCTCTTATGGTCAAGTTATAATCTAGCTAGATATAGAAATCTTATTTTACATTTATTTTATGACATGTTGACAAATTTGGGGTTCAGGTGTAGAGGGGGCATTATCTGCCTGCCATTCCTGTGTGTACTTGTTCTGCGCTTCCTAGCAGAACTAGTACACACCTTAGACACACTTAGACTTTATAGATGCTGTGGCAGCTTTTGTTTCCAAGACATTAGATGCTATGGTGGGATCAAGAATCTAAAACTTGAATGAGGAGTAACACCTCCTAAATTAGGTGGGAAGGTATGCAGGTAAGCTGTCAGTATACCATGTTTACCTCAAAATACCTACTAGAAAGCAAGGAAACTCTGGAGAAAGGATTGCTCTTGAGAGAAGCCCCAAATTACCACTGTCTTGCTCAGCCATTGGCTAAGGACTGCCTGAAAAGAAAATGAGCTTCAATCAAAAGTGGTTACAAATGCTCACAAAGCTATTGCTGAAGACCTTTGGCTAATACATTCATATTCCTGTACTATAAGTCCTTTCTTGAAGGGGACCTTGAAATACATCTCATGTTACAGACAGATAAATTCTGGGAGAATTTTATAACTTGATCTTCCAAATGACCAACTTTTCCTTAACTGTATCTAGTCTTCTATTCATCTATCTCTTCTGTTGTTCCCATTATATATATTGCATTATATATCCATGTCAATTTCACTACTAAGATCTGCTACTCTTTCTTTTACATAAACTCTTGATTTTGCTTTATGGAAATCCAACTTTTCTATTTCATTGAGGATATGAGCTATATCTAACATAACTTTATGTTCTGCTTTTCCTATCAGTTAGTTCTGTTTTGCTCTTTTTTTTATCCCACTCATTGTGCTAGCTCTCATATATCTTACAGTTGTTACGCACAACCTTTTATTTGCAATTTAAGTTCAAGAACATCAGGTGACTTTTTGTTAAGGATGGGCTTTCTGTTGCTGTTTCTGGTAAGATTAGGAATTGGGTGGGATGTAGCAACAGAAGGTTTTCTTCCGCTGATCTCTCCAGAATTTCTGGCCACTCAGATTCTGCTTTATTTCCCACCTGGAGATGGACACTGATCACAACTGCTTGTCCAGAAGATCTTGAGGGACAATGGTTCACAGAACCTGGCTACACCTCAACCTCCAATAGTTTCCTCTGGCCCTGATATGTTTGGCATTTATAACCAGGGGTAGGAAATAGCCAAGGTGCTCGCCCTTATGCCTAAATGCTATATGTATCCACAACAATTCTCTGGAACTCCTGCCTCTTGGATCAAATTTCACCTTCTCAGTCTCCATTTTGAATTTACTTCTGTACTTAATTAAAAGCCTATTTTTGGTACAAATGTTAGTTGCAAGTCACAGAGACATTGGCATGAACTGCAAATGTCATGTTGGCTACAAGTCCAAGATCAAATTAAATCTTTTTTTTTTTTTCTCTAACATGAGCATAACACTGTTATTCTTATTGAAAACGGGAATCTGGAGCTCTTATCCTGAAGAATCTTTTGTATCTCTCCTATACCTCCATGAAACAAATACAATATTTGAAATCCATGCATTGGATAATTTTACTTGTCCCTTTTACTCTTGTCTTTATGACTGCAGAGTGCAGGAGGCACAGCAGTATCTGTAAGAACTCTGAAGTCTCTAGAAGAGAAGCATGAATATAATTCTCTCTTCTTGATTCCCATTCCATAAACAGACTGCAAAATCAGGAATATTATATAAAGTCAGGACATCCCTCTCTGATTTGCTTAATGCTTAAGGGCATCTTCCTCCAAGTCAGTCAGGGAACATGTCTTCCTATATTCAGTCTTTCTCCCATTCCATTATTGATTATCTTCATTGTGGTAATTGCTAATAGACCAAGGGGGAGGCAGAGACAAACAAGTCATGAATATCAATTGTTTGTGTATTCCAGGTCAGAGAAACTGCTATATAAACTGCTGGCCACTTTGAAAGCCTACTAACTTTTTTTTTTTCTCATTTTGACAAAAATTATTAAGTCAAATCTCACTTTACTTTTTTGGGGTAATTTTTTCACACGTTTTTGTTTGATAAGAGAACTCAAAAATGCCAATGGAGGCTCATTTAAAAGTCTCTGGTTGAGAAAAAAAATTAAAAAGACTCTGCAGTGTTTGAAGTGGGAAAAGGGGGATAAAATTCGTAGAAGAAGAAACCTTCAGTGCCATTAACCTTCCTCATAAGACCTGGAGTTACATGGAGCCAGGTCTTCTCCAGATATTTATTGAAAGTCAGAGCCTGTGTATAAAGAGATGCCTGGCTGGGAAGGGGTACAGCTCAGTGATGGAGTGCTTCCCTGGCACAGCAAAACCCTGAGATTTGTGTCCAACATCACACACATATACACACACACAACACACACACACACATGCACACACATGCACACTTGCACACACACACATACACACACAGAAGTTTGGCTAAAATAGTGCTTTATAAGGGGGCTGATTACCTGATTCTGCCATTCTGAGCACCTACATATTGACTACCATGCTTATGTTGAGTGTGCTTTAGGGAGGCATCAGTCTATGAAAGCATTTCCCACCATGTGCTCTACAGAACCGTTGTCTTAAGAGATGAACTGTGAAAAAAATATCCCATAGTCAAAGTTTGGGAAAAGAATCTCATTACATCCTCATTTGGGAGATCTCCTATGCACATTAGCATAATAGACACTTTAATTATGTTAACCTGTCATTTCCTAAAAATGATGTACCACAGCTACCTTTCTGTTATGGTTACGTGACACCTTTGATGTGCATTTATGGTGTATCATGGTGATTGGAGCATGGGCCATCTAGAAGGACGAACCTGGTTTCAAATCCTGGTCCTTCTACTTGACAGGTTGACCTCACTTAGCTTCACTCTTCTTGTATTTAAAAGGGAAACAATGACAGCCATGTGTAAGAGGCTCAGAAAATACTACCTAAGTATGATTAAAATTATGATAAAATTAATAATAGTAGTAGAAACTCAATATAAATATAAATAAATACCTGACAGCCTAGAAAGTTGTGAACATGTGGGTATTTCACTTGTCCCTGGAGTGTTCCTGGGAAGATGTTAGAATGAGAGGGCAGAGACCCACAAGAGGCTGGGCTGGAAAGAGAGAATTTTAAATACTTTTTAAAGTCAATTTCATGGTTGTGCCTTTGTTGGAGCACTCTCTGCACCCGGCCTCTCTTCCACCAATGCACTGAAATGTTTTCTTATTGCCTTTCTGCCACTTACTTCTACACCTACCCTGACAAGGGAATTGTTTCCTCTAACCCTCCTGTCCTTCTCGCCCTACTGTCTCTTTCGCAGTGATGAACTCTTAATGTCCTCAAACATAACTGCTTCTCTGTGTAGCTGGGGTGGTCCCCCAGGAGCCTGGGGAAAGACACATTCTTGCTGTAAGTTGAACCTCAGGTCAGATTTGAATGGTGGCTTTCCAGGAGCTGTGTTTTAACCAAACAGCTGACCCTAGCAGGAGGTGATAGGTTGGAATTTTCCTGCTAGTTTCTGTTCTTCACTATCGGATTAGGTAAACAAACAAAACAAAACAAAGAAACAAAACTCTCAGATGCATTTGGCAGCCGGTCTTAACAATTCTCACAAGGGAGTTCAGCTTTTGGATGTCAAGCCAGTTAGTCATGATTCACAGCTGAAGAAAAGACAGAGTAGTATAGCGATAGAACCCGTGTACTTTGATGCCAATGACTGCGATCTACTTATGGTTTGGATAATTCAGTTCATCTCTATGGGCCTTGATCTTCTTATCTATAAAATTTTTTAAAAATGATATATACCTTTTAAAATTATTAAGATTAAATGAAATTATGCAGAGCACTCAGAAGATCTACTATTCTGTTGTTTGGGGAGATTATTAGGGTTCAGGGAACATGAAATTTGACAGACTTGAATAGTTTTTTAAATTATGAATTACAGCACTATCTTTGAATGGGAATTTTTCTAACCATTGGCCTTGTATATTTATGTTTCAGTGTATCCTCTGTTAAAAGAAATTTTGAATTTCTTTGCAGATATTATGTTCCAAAGTGAAAAAAAATGTTAGATCAATAAACCAAATCCTACTTGCCCTCAAGAGACCTTGACATTCCAGAGTCTATTAGGAGATGAAGACTTGCTTCTGAGTAGTAGTAACATATGAATTCTAAAAGTAAAAAAAAAAAAATTCGTTCTGCTTGAAGAATGATTTATGACATCCCTACAAGAATGTATTCACAAGTAATTCTTTCTCCAAACTAGGTCTCCAGAGCACCCTCTATTTTCAAAGGCACGCTAGAAATGGAGACAGCATGATAGAACAGGGTTCTTGGATTCTAAATAAGGGAACTAAAGCCCTACTCATGAATCCATTCTTCAGTTGTGTTTAAACACTTAGTTTACCACTGTGATAATTATTTTATATCAATTGACTGTTTTCACTTTGATTTTTATCTACCTGCTATATTTCATGATAGTCATTTCTTATGGTTTCAATGCATCTTTATGTTTTTATTTTTTTAATGAAGAGCTTGTTTTATAGTTTGTCATATGGTTCCATGAATTGAAATGGTAAGGAGGTGGCAGCAGAGCTACATCAGCTGTTTATTGCATCTGTTTCTTCTTGCTCATGGTGGAATGTGGTAGAATACGTCCTTTTATGTTCTGTGATATGAGGATGTAGGCTCCCTTTCTGGTGAAGCCACACAGAGTGGCTGTGTTGGAATTTTCTAGCTAACTAAGAGGCACTACACTCCTGGGATCATTTGTATGTTAATATCAAAACTTTCGGCTTCAGAAACCATCAAGATAATTTAAATTCAAACCACATACTCAAAAGAAGAGCAGGATTATGATTTCAATATTCACAGATTTTTTGGAGAATATGTTTCACCAAGAATCAAGAGAGAAATGGACATATTTTCTGGAATCTGTACTATGCGGAAGGATGGCTTTATATAATCCCTTTTCTCCATGAAGGAGTACCATTTAACAGACCTTAGAACCAATTCTCATCTTCACCTCCACTGAGCCAATGTTGTATCTTATGTCCTATAATCTGTGTTAAAAACTCCAATTCCTACTCTTCTAAGGGTGACCTTCACCACAATTACAGTGTACTCATGTACTTCTACTTTCATTTGTAGTTTCATTTTTATTCATGGCACTGGGAGATTGCCCTCTTGTTCCTACTAGCTGGATTGTTCATTTAAAAAAATGTCTAATTTTGTTGGCAATGTCTAAGTGTTTGTTGTAGGAGGGTGCTGTAGTCTGAAGCTCGTGTCTGCCCCAAACTCATATGTTGAAATCATAACTACCACAGTGACAACATTAGGAGAAGGCTTTGGGAGGTGATTAAGGTCATGAAGGAGCCTTTGTTGATGGGATTATTGCCCTTATACAACAGGTCTCAGAGACCTGCCTTAACCCATTGTGAGATGTTGCAAGAAGGCATCTCTCCAAACCTGGGAGTGGCCCTCACCAGACACCAAATCTGCTGGTACCTCGATCTTGGACCTCCCGTTTTCCAGAACTGTGAAAAATAAATTTCCATTGTCAGAGCTGAGCATGACCCTTGCTTTCAACACAGATTCTTTGCTTTTGTCTGTTTTATATATTGGGCTTCTGAATAGAATCAGTTGCATGCAGGGGTTTGGTCTTTTAAAATAAAGTTTTAAGTCAGAAAGTCAAGGGTCATATGTTTTCTATCATATGTTGAATCTAGAGAGGAAAAAAAAAGAAATCTTATGAAAATTGAAGGGAAATCAGCAGACTAGAGGATAGAGTTCAGGAGAAGAGAGAAAGAGAAGGAAAAATGAAGGTACTTAGGACTGAAATAGACCAAATTGTGCATGTACAGATGCATCACAATATATCTCACTATTATATATGATTATAATATGGCAATACAAATTTTAAATAAATTTTTAACATTAATCTTTAAATTTTGTAATGGAAGATATCAAGGTATAATAGGGAGAACAAGAATCTCATTGTTCTATTTAGCCTAAGTGTCTCCATAACAAAATCCAAACTGCTATAATTCTTCTCTGATTAAATGTACACACACTTTCTTTATGTTTCTGGAACAGAAATCACCTCCCAAATTGAGATGCAGTTGGGACAATCACCCTTCCCCAGGGAGTAAGCCCCTCCAGGAGCAAGTTGAGTGAGGCCAGAGGCCCATTAACTCTTGTGACCTGGGAAACATCTCTGCATTAGGGCTGGCAGCAGTGGGGACCTTGTGTCTGGAAAGTCAATAATACATTACGTTACTTAAGCTGTAGAAGGAGTTCATTGACTATGTCCTTTTAAAGGTTCTCTTTAAGGGACTTACACTAGGGAGGCAAGGCAAGAACTCTTTCAGTCCCCATGAGACTCCAAATAAGGTAGAATATTGGCTGTGGGGGTGTGAGGGGCTGTCCTAGATAAAGCTCAGCAAGGGGAAAACTAAACGGGCACAGAGGGATGAAAAAGTTTGGCAAAATAAGAGAAGGTGAAAGTGAAAAGAGGGCAGGCAACTGCAGAAGAGAGAACAATAGTGGATACTAATATGGACCAAGGTTTCAGATGTTAGATGTGAGAGGCTGCTCATGTTAGAGTCAGAGGCTTGCCAGGATCAGAGAAAACAAGTTTAAATACTTAACTCCATCTGGTAAAGTCTGATTGACACCAACTGTGCCTACTTCAAGTCAAACTCTATTCAATGCATAATTATGCTGCTTTTGTCTTCTCTGTCCTTGCCCCAAGACAAACTCTTTCTGACACTGAGACACTGGATATTCCATCTCTTCTGCCAGTGACCCTTCTCCATTTGGACTTCCCCTCTTACCTGAAGAATTGCCTGCTTAGAGATTCTGCCCCTGCTCTTCAATGCAAATAGCCTAAGTATCCCCACTCAAAGCCAAATTCTGTTCCCCTTTAAACTTACTTCCTTATCACTCTGGTAATTTTTTTCTTTCACTCACTTATCATAACTATAATGATATAATTATGTTTGCCATATTTTAAAAAATATTGATTTCCATGCTATAATGTATTGTCCATGAAGGCAGAGAAAGTTTGTTTTCGGTGTCTAGGATAATTCTTAGCATTCAATAAATACTTTGAAGGCAATAAGTATAAAGATGAAGAAGAGGCAAATGGATTTTTTAAAAAAACATGAAATAGAATTAGTCAGTTCTCACAGAGCTGACTCTTGATTCCCTAAAGAACACTAGAAAAGTCTTTTGATCAAGCAAAGCTAAAATTATTAGATTTACTGCAGGGAGAGAGAGAAAGGATTAGTTGTGTTTCAAAATAGGAAAATATGAGAAAATACACAGGGCCTGAAATGAATGAATTTAAGGAAGGTCTTACAAAGTGGAAAATAGATGGGGTTGAGCAGAAATGGTGACATAACTTTAGATGGATGGTCACAGTGAAGTCTTGATGTAATTCCTGATGATTCAGGTGTCAGTCATAATAAGTAAGCTGGTTAGTTGGTTCACCATCTATAAAGTCTTATCTTCCAGGAGCAGGTAATTCCTATAGCAAGCAGCTAAATTATTTTGTTTATTCTCAGCATTGTTCAGCAAAGAAAGAGGTAAGTATAAGTCACCATAGAGGTGATTAGTCCAGAGAGAGGGAAGTATGCTTATTTCCAGGACTATCAAACACAGGAACAGGGAATTGCCTTAGTTTGAGCTCTTGAACTCCCTTTTAGACTGAGCTTCAGAATAGACCATAATGATCTGGCGATGAGATCAGTGCAGATCCCCACTGCTATTGGATTGTTGTGTTATCTCATACAGTTTCTGATGGTCATATTCTAACACCAGAAAGTGTTGGATTGTCTTGTTATTTTTTTTTCCTGGAAGATGAATTGTCAGTGCATTTGATAGTACAGTGTCTTCATTAGAGCATTGTATGGCAATAGCTAAGAGAACGATTATGATCAGATAGAGCAGTCCACTTTTAACCCAGGAGACAGAAGGTCCAAGTTGAATCAAGAGAACAAATCCCAGCACTGACTGGCAAAAGCCACAGAACCATATAAAGGGGCTTTAGATAAATAATCTAATTTTAATATATATGCTCTTCTGAGTCACACTTCCAAAAATAAAGTTACAAAAATGCCAACACATCTTCTTTATATTGCTTGAATATTCATGTCTAAATTCAATCCTTTAAGTCAGGAAAAAAGCAAATACCTAGGAGGAGAAATCAGAGGGGGAGAAAGTTTACTTGTCGGAAACCTAATGTTGCTGGTATGGAAGTGCTATGATTTCTGACAATAAGAATCAAGGCATAGAAAAGAGAAGCACTTTCTAAAAGTGGGTAAAAGTAATAAATATTGAACACTGAATATGAATGTGAGCCCCTTCAGCAACTGAAACTGCACATCTCACTGCACCATAGAATCTCCCTTGGAGGAGTAATATTGCAAGGGAGTATTGGTTAGTGCCATATATGCCCTATTTATTATTTTCTAATAATGCCATTGTAATCATGTCACTCTCACTGAATATTTAACTGATTTATATTTTGAAGGATAAATGGTTTTGAAGTTTTCTTCAATGGAAAGTCACAAGAGGGTGTCAGAGGGTGGTCACCACATCAGTTCTGCTCTTATTATAGCCAAATGAGGGATGATAGTAAATGAAGATGGTGTCAAGGAGATCCCTGATTCCAACCATAAAGGGTTAAAAACAAACATCCTTACAGAGAAAGGCTATCTGCTTAGATTCACTGTCAGTAGGAAGGGCTGTTGTTTTCCAACTTTAAGAAGGATGCATAATTTAGGCCAAGATAATCACCAGTGATGCATACAGCAGAGATTAATTTGAAAATTTAATATCAAAAGATCGGAGCACTTGCTTATGAAGCCACAGCTTCTAAATTATATTGAGGCATTGGTTGGTAACAAGTGCTCAGGAGCTTCAATGTGCAGAAGAATATTAAAAGATACCACATGTCCTCTAATTAAAATCACAGCAAAACGGAGTAATGATTGCAGATATGATATTAGCCACGAGCAGGGGGGGTGACAAAGAGGAGCGCCAAGAAAGCCAATGGGGGCTGGAAACCACAGCCTCAATGGGGACAGGCCTCTCTCCAAATTGCAGCAGAATCCCTAGAAATTAGTTAGAGCTGGAGGGAAGCTAATGTTAGTTGCTGGCATTACAGGAAATGAAAATATTGCTCTATTGCACATGATTTGAACAAAGGTTTGTTCTGTTTATTCGGTGCAAAGTGGCAATTGGGAGCAATTAAAACGGAGCCTAAGTTTGCAAGTGAGTGTCACACAATAAGAGCCATCAGACTTTCACAAACACGTGATGCTTTAGGGATGTGTGGGAGCGTCTTTTTTGTTGTTTGTTTGTTTTGTGATTTTCTTTTCTTTTTTTTTTTTTTTTTGGAAGAAGGATGGGAGGAAGGCAAAGCCAGCAAAATAAAGAGTTTCATTTACTCCTAAGAGGACAATATGGGAACTATTCAAGGGGACTGGCAGACCTTGAATATACAAATCTTTTCATGAAGTCAGAATGGAAATGTGTGTCATTAAGAACATGTGCAGAATTGTAGTGGTATAAATTTCTAGGAAAGTGGGGTATATTTAGGATACAAAGAGTTTCTTCAGCTTTGTTTATTTTTTATAGTTTTTCTATAAATGGTGAAGGCCAGTTGAAATTTTCATGGACAATAATGGCTGAACTAACATGATGGTAGGTGAGGATGCTCAAGCTTCTCTTCATCAATCCATCCCTATTTAATCCTCCTAACCAGATGTAACTCCTCTGTAGGTTGTGCTATGTCACAGAACCTCAGAACCTAGTGTACTAGTGAAGCGAAACTTAGATCAAGCACGCGCGCGCGCGGGCACACACACACACACACACACACACACACACTCCCTTATTTGATGGTCATAGCAATATCCTGAATTCATTCTTTCCCATTGACTCTAGAAGCATACTCAGAATCCTTCTCAACAGAGTGTTTTGAAGATAACTCTCAGTATTCAGAGGTGATATATAAGATATTGCCACATGCTAGTGAAATTTAGGAAATTCCTGAATACTTCTCATCAACCAGCAAGTAAGTGTAGAACAGACCCAAGATGGCTATAGTTAGGCTCCCTGACTGAGGGAGGCTTCCAGAAGACTGCTTTTAGTATGTCGCCAAGGTCATGAACACCCTGATTCAGCATAGGTACTCAGGATACTCATTTGCTACTGAGTATGTACTCACTTATATTTCCTGTTAGCTTTTTGCCTTCTTTGGCCTGAATATATTTTTTTAAAGCCTATGGAAGGACTTGAGGCACTAAATGGAACTGACTGGGGCTAAATGGAACTGGTTGTGGCTAAATGGAACAAGAGCTGGAGGCTGGGGGCTGCTCTCACCTCTGAATAAAGAATGTCTACCCTCTCCACTTTGCCTCCCAGCTTCTTTCACCAGCTAGGATCCCAAATCAGTTTCCTGGAGCTAAGCCTCCACCCATGAGGAAGACGAACACAGTAAGGTATAAAGGGGTGAGCACTGGATCAGTAATCAGAAGCCTGGGGCTTCGGTTCCCTTTCTTACTAGAACTAACCTTGTGAATTTAGAATAAAGACAGTAACTGGCCCTCAATTGTTTCATCTATGAAACTTAAGTAAAATGCACCAGCGATGATTTCACAAGTGATATTAGCAACAGAATGCAGTAGTTAAGGAATACTTTGTGAGGTACGTTATGCCCTGGGAGAGAACTACCAATGCTGTCAACTCTGATTATCGCAAAGCCCAGATAGTTGCCTGGCTCTTTCACAGCCAGAGCAGGGTTGTTGGCAGAAGCCCCTTTGGCTAAGCTTCTATTACCCTGCCTTAAACCACATTCCCTGCCTCACTTGACCTCAAATTGAGTCAAATGGATAATATAGAAAATTAAGGGAAAGGCTGGGCTCACCCTGACAGCTTTGATCCAAGTAGAACCATGGTGGGGTGTGAGAACCTGTCATTCTAAGTTCCCTGGTGCTTCTGATGCTACTGGTCCAGGATCAGTACTTTGGGAATCTCTACCTCTCCTAAACCTTATACTGTAGGGCTAGTACATTCCCCAAGCCTTCTAGGAAGCAGTCGAAATGAATCCAACCACAGAGGTCTCTCACTTTCAGAACTGATACACCCCTGTCAGTTTTCTACCATTTGCATGTGTGTGTGTGTGTGTGTGTGTGTGTGTGTGTGTGTGTGTGTGGTTAAGCAGGTTTTCTGTTTCTTAGAATCTTTTCATTTGTATTTGTCTTGCCTTCCCAGAGAGACTGAAAAGTTCCTTGAGGCTTCAGCTTTATGAATTTTTGTATCTTTCCTTATCACTAGTGACACTGGTCTGCTTAGACAAAATGAAGCACCTGGCTTATTGCTTCAGAAAAACCATCCCTCAAGCACCTCAGGGTATCTCTGAAGATCCCCAAGGCTGCTTCCCAAAGGGGACAAAAGAACAGCTCCTAGACATCCTTTTCTCCTGGCCATCATGCATGTTCCCGTACAGTCGCTCTATCCTAGAGGGCTTCACCCTCTGCTGGACATGGACACAGCTGCTCTTTTCCAGATGATCCCAGTACTACTGTCACTTTGGTCTCAGCAGAGAAGACTCAGCCTTTGACCCCTTGTGCCCTTTGTCCTGAGAGCTTATAATGAGGCCCAGCCTTTCCCTTAATTTCCTATAGTAACATTTACTGAAATTGGAGATTTGTCCCAATGGACATAACATATTAATGGCAGAGATTAATTTAAAAATAAAGCCCAAAGCCAGACCAGACCACAGGCCTGCCTTTCTGATGTGATCCCAGTGAGTTTTCACATGACCAAGTCCTACCTCCGAAACTGATTCAGTCTTCTTTGCAGCATGTGCACCTACATCCCAGAAAGAAAGATCATCCCTGCCTGACTGCAGTCTCAGACCTACCTCCTGAGTCTTGATATTCCCATCTCTGCCATTCCCTGGGTCTCTTGAAAACAAAAGAGCCAATTCCCGCAGCATAATCTCTGCACAGCAGGATTGGCTAGGCTTCACAGCTCACTTACATAGTCCCAGCAGCTGGACAGCAATACAGACCCAACTATTATTTAGTCTTAAAATCTACCTTTTCTTTAAAATAATAATCACAATTCCATTTCATATCTCTTTACTCAGAATTTTTTTTTAAAAAAAATTAAACTTGGGGTTCAATTTCACCCATGGTCACCTTATTACATGCAGAGAAGTGTATTGGGAATGTATTAGTGAATAAATGCGTGTACATAAATGCATATTAATTCAACCTATTTGTATTCATATATAGGCCACTGTGTGTTGGGAAACAGATTTAAATAGCTAAAACAGGACTCTGGCCTCTCTTGCTTCCCTCGCTCCTAATGCTTTCTCTTTACATGCCGTCAACTCCCCCTCTATCAAGGTACTTCTGCAGCAGATGAAAGTCCTTGAGCTGATTTGGGCACACAATGGGCCATCTCTTTATCAATCTACTCCCCTCCTGAATAATTATCTGCTTTGCATCTGTTGAAGTTGTTACCCAGACACCCGCAGGTCCTTGCTTGGAAGACCCTGCCCTGAGCGAAGATCGCAGGTTTAGCCAGCACAGTGTGTCCCTGTTGCTTATTTGCTAAGATGAGCCCGTCCATCTGTCCTCACGCCACAGACCCTGGGTGGCAAAAAGCAATAAAAGGAACACACTCTTTGACAGCCCTCTTGGCATAAGGCTGGCGTGAGCAGAGGTTATTATCTTGTAATGTCACTGTTATTTCCAAAAGCCCCCAGTGGATCTGCTGACTGGCAAGACAAAGGGAGAGGCGCTGTTAACACAGCCCCTACATTTTATAAGGGGCAGCATTATGCTAGGCTTCCAGAGTGGCTTTTACTGCCTATTGATTGGCATATCGACTGCAATCTGAGGCTCCTTTTCCCATTGAAGTTGTCAGTGTGGTATTTACTTAATAAATCCCAACTTGGTCCATGACCACTGTAGGGTGTACTGGCTTCTGTACTTCTTGATACATGGGGGAGAAATAGTATAAAAAAAATTGCTCCACTCTCAGATTAGCCACAAAATGCTATATGACCTTGGATGGATCATTTCTCCTCACTGGACCTGGAGTCTCTTTATCTATATCCCAGGTCTGCCCCAAGAGGAGCTAATGATTCTGTGATCCTTATTTCAAGACTTCCAACTCCCATGGGTTGCAACATGCACTGCTTGAGAAGGTCCCTAAAATAGCAGCAAAGTAATTGCAATGTATATTCTAATAGCGGCAGCTGTAGTAGCAAAGCCGCCCCCTCCCCGGTTTTCCTCTTTAGGGTGATATGCCAGAATGAGAAACAAAATTACTGCGTCTGTTCAGCAAATTCCTCCTGACAAAATCTTTAAGCGTTGACAAGAGTAATATACTGAAAATTAGTTTAGAAGTGTTTCAAGTTTCAAAAATCAATCAAAATCAAATTAGGTTCTGAAGACGCTGTCTGTTGAGTTTTAGGAAAAAATAAAGATTCGCTTCAGCAACTCGGGAAAGTGGCTTTGACCCTGAAAGAGGTGACTTATCTCACAGAAAGTGATTGTCCTTCTTTACATCTGCTTTTAAAGGCTTGCCAAGGAATTGACCAAGTATGCCCTTGTCCTATTGTCCCTGGCATTTGTAAATATCTTACCAGTGGATGTACATTTTAACCCCATTTCTTTCCCTTCTCCCCACTAACCCCCAAGTCCCAGCCAAAGATGAAGGGAAAAGAATTAAAGTTAAAAGAACGTGCCGTATTTACTGGGACAGTAAAAAATGGCCTGGTGGTGGTGGGAAGCACATGGCTTCTATGAATCTGATCTGATTGTCAAGTGCAGAAGAGCTATGCTCAGATAGGGGAGTGCGTGCCCTGTGGGGGTGTAGGATATACAACAGTTTCAAAGTTAGCTTCATTTTTTTTCTCCATATATGGGATTTATAAATCAGAGTTTTTCCTAGTCCAGGAGAACAGAAGTGATCATATTGACATTTATGCTCAAATGACAGTGGCTTCATTTCTTACCTACAATGACTTCCACCCTCCCTGATAGCCCTCCTCTCCTTTTTAGTGCTTTCTGGGAGTTTCAGAGGCATAACATGTGTCCACAAACCAGACTGGCAGCCCCAGTCACCACAAAGAACCCCTCTTGTCTTTTCACCCCTGCCTGTCAGTCTATTATCTGTGACTCTGCCATGTTGCGACACCCCCTGACAGCCACCAGAGCCCAGCCAGAAGTGTCATTCCTCAACGTTTCCAAAATACCTTATCAGCTGGGTGGAGCAATCAGAAAAGCTTTTCCTGTTCTGTGCACACTAGATCTCCATGCATTTCTGCTTGACCCTTTTTTATGGATATTTTGCTAAAATAATATGTTTAATTTCTGGAAAATCCATCTAAGCATCAAGGGTATATGTGTGTGTGCACTTATGTTTGTGTGTGCATTCAGTGATTCTAGCTGATTTCCTGCCTTTCCAGGGCTCCCTCATTCTGGATTGCACTGAAAGCTTGTCTTTACGGTGTCTATAACCAATATCAAAGTGAAGGTGACATTTGCTCTGTATGTCATAGTAAAGCCATTTCAGATGGTCTTTTGGACCAAAAGAACAGTCTGCTAAAGAAAATAAACTTCTCCTATATATATATGTCATAGTTGGATAGGACATATATATATGTGTGTGTGTATATATATATATACACACACACACACACATATATATGTCATAGTTGGACACAATACCTTATTTTATTTATTTTTAGGTGGTGCTGAGGATCAAACCGAGTGCCTCACATGTGCTAGGTGAGCACTCTTCTGCTGAGCCACAAATCCAGAAAAGCCGACTAATTCACAATAATAGATTTTCAAGTTTCCAAGTCCTGGTTATCTTAGAGCTCTTAGAACTAAGTTGTCAGGGCCTCCATTATAAATGATATTTTTTTTAAATTTTATATTTATTAATTTATTTATTCTTCTTCATAACTTTCAATATTAAAACGGGAAAATAATTTAAATGTTGAAAACAAAAGTTGGCCTTTTATTCATGACTGAAAAGAGACATTAATAGAGTAAGAGAGTAAATTAAAACCACAGGGAGTTCCATACTTCTCTAAGGCTTTTTAGTCAAATGAAATCTTGAAGAGATTACCTGGACATCAAAAGATCTGGCAATGAAGTCTCTGGTCTGAATACCTGCTATGTCTTCAGCCACCTCTCCTCTTGTTCCTGGGTAGACCAGACCAGAGCACCAGTCCACACTGACAGGCTCTTACTCTAAGTTCTGGTTACTGAGTCTCTCCATAGCAGCTTGGGCTTCCTTGTGTATTTCCAACTCCACTAAGTATGCTGCTTCAGGTATCCTGTGTGCCTATCCAAGTTGAAGTGGATGTTTTCTTATTTCCCTATATTATGATGCAAATTTCAGAACATTCTCATTATTCTTACTTTGGGTACTTCTTGAATCAATGAAGAAGTAAGAAACACTATTTTTAATATCTTTTTATAAAGCAATTACTTCAGGATCAAGTTATGTAAATAGAATACCAAAACAATGACCCTGAAATGAAGTTCCTGGGAATAATTTTGATTCTTCCATTTCCTTCTTTCCTATCATCTGACGTATGATGTCCTGCCCTTATTACTTTTTTTCTTTTTTTATGAGAGAGAGAGAGAGAATTTTTAATATTTATTTTTTAGTTTTCGGCAGACACAACATCTTTGTTTGTATGTGGTGCTGAGGATCGAACCCGGGGGGCACGCATGCCAGGCGAGCGCGCTACCGCTTGAGGCCCCAGCCCAAATTTTTTTTGTAGTTGGACAGAATGCCTTTATTTTATTTATTTTTATGTGGTGCTGTGGATTGAACCCAGTGCCTCATGCATGCTAGGCAGGCACTCTACCACTGAGCTACAGCCCCACCCCGCCCCTGCTTATTACTTTCATGGTGTGCTATCTAAGCATTCCTTCTCCACCCCATCAGGCACTGTTATAATTCATTTGCCATGTTTGTTTTATTGAGTTATTTAAATTTCTCTTTTTCTGGACTGTTTGCCTCCTACCACTTTTTAATCTAACATTTCCAAAAGAGTTATCCAAGGAACACAGGTTCCTTGACATACATGATGAGAGATGTGTCAGGTAAATGACAGGTAAAATGTTGAAATCTCACTCATCCTCTCTCTTCTTAAAACACACCAAGCACATTCATTTATGGAATGTTCTGGGAAGTCCAGTAGTTAAACAATCAAAACAAAATCAACAACAAAAATCTTAATTAACATGGTTGAACCTATAATTTACCAACCTTAGTTATTTATTCTACAACAAATATTTGTTGTATGATTACTGTGTGTGATCATCATGTATGTATGTAGGTGTTTGTGTGGGTGACACCTTTTAAAACCTAGTTGAACTTGTGCTTTAAGAATATATTTAGAAAGCCACCTTATGTAGTAACTTTCACACAACTGATGAAGTAGTTTACTAAAGACTAGATGTAATTACATATATATGTATGTTCCAGTATAATATAAATTCCAAATCTCTGTGAGAGCACTCAAAATCCAATCTAGTTTGGCATGATAATAATCTTCTAATCTTATATATTAATCAAGATAATTCTCTTGTATCACCATAAAATCTAAGCATACTAAAATTCTTTCTCTTATGTGGACATGTTAGAGTTTCTCAGCTTTGTTTGCCTTGATTTCTGCTATTTCTTCTATTAACCTTCTCCAGTGATGGTACTTGATCTACTTGATCCATCTCTAAGAGAAAATATCAAAATCTTATAAAATCATGCTCGCCTTCTCCAGTGGCCACTTATTTCATATTCATCAAATTCCTACAGTTGCTGTTCATCAAAGCATTTTCTAAAGTCCCCGGTAAGGGGTGCAAAAACTCCTAATTATGCTTAATACCTCCAAGGTAAGCAGATTAGCAGTCATTATCCTGATTTCACAGATGAGGAAACTGAGGTCTAAAGAGAGATTGGCTAAAATAATGCAGCAGAGAAAATAATTCACCTAATTGTGGGTTCTCTGCACACTTTGTGATCTGATTGCATTTCAAGGAGACAAAAGGTAAGAGAGGAGTGCATAGAGGCAGAGGGTGTTTAGGGGCTTCCTCGGATCTCAAAGGGATGGACACTCAGCTCAGAAAGAAGAGAATGTAACTAAATCCTAAGTTTGTTTACAGCCATCAGACATGTACCTGGTATTTTCAGGGATTTAGTTTAGCTGGCAAAAAAAAAGTTGCATAAACTCAGAAAATAGGATGGGGAAAAAATGAGCGAAATCCAGCTAATCAGAAGCTATTAAACTCATAAAACTATATTGGTTTGAATTACAGTTTGTGGGGTATGCTAGTTATAGCTTGTTATTCCGTAACTATTAATATTTTAGTTCCCTCAAATTAACTGATAGACAATTTAATTACAATAAGAGCTAAAATTTCTAGGTTCTGACAGACTGAAATTCTTGAGGTAAGTATCGCAAATACTGTTATTGACAGTCTAAGTTTTATTTAGGTATGATATTATATAGCACAGTTTTGTATCTGTCGGCTAAAATACCAACCGTTATATCCATTATATAGATTGGCAAACCCAAGCTCAGATGGTACGAGATGCTCCAAAGTGGACAGAAATAGGAAGGACATCGTTAGCACTTGAACCAATATATTCTAAATCTAGTGATGCTAAGAGGATTCTCAGCAAGAAGTGACTTAATGAGATCATAAATCAGCAGGGATTACTCAGATTTAGGACTGCCTAGGCATTGAATGATCAGAGTCATCTATGAGACAGAGGGAGGGATGGGGTAGTCAGAGCACATGAAGCTCTGCAGGTATGACCTTATGAGCAGACTGGCAGAGCCCATTTTCTAGCTTTCTCTCTTTGTTTCTGGCTGTTGTCTCTTATCAGGAATGAAGGCATTACCTGTGTTCTCTGAACAATCATCTGATCTCTTTCCGTACCTGGTGCTAAGATAGATTTAGCCACAATGCATTTGGAAGGGTTTTAAGAAAGACTATAATATGATATTAACTTCAGGTAGCTGTATTTTTTAAATGAATGATGATGCCTACTCTCCCTCTTCAAACAGCATGATATGTGCTAATTATCTTGATTGCTGATTGTACAAACATTTATTGAAAGTTTGCTCTGTATCAGACATCCTGTGAATCTCTGAGGTATATGAAAATGATAGTCCTCTGCATTCAGAAAGCAGTCTGCAGACATGTTGGTCATGTAGACCATAAACCCCCTGAGTGATCCTAAAACTCTTCAATAGGGAGCAAATTGAGGGACACTTCTCCCTCGAAACATACGCACACACTCATTTCCACGTATGGGCAGGAGATGGCTTGGAATCCATTCAAGTTCCTCCAAAGACTAAGTACTTTCCTCCTAGAAGTCCATAAACCTCGAATTAGAGTATTCAAGAACAAGGGTAATGAATGACACCCCTACAGTATTTAGGGCAGTGGAAATGAAAGGATAACTTTCCAAGACTGTTATCAACTCACATCATTACCATACCCTCTTTCTCCACATGGAAGAGACAACAAATTACATTTCTGAGAATGTCCTTGCCCAGGGTGGTTCTAGGTTAAAATTTGACAATGGGAGACTAGATTTGATAAGCAGAGGGAAAGGGAATCCACTATTATCTGGGCTAGTTGCAGCCAGGCACATTGGGAAGTCTTGAGATGTACAGTGGCTTGTCAGAACTGACAAGAGCTTCCCAGAGACTCCTGTGCACTGTGGCAGTATCCTGGATAACACTGGTAACCACTCACCTCTCTGTGTTTCATTACAAGGTCAAGTGCAGTAACTTCCTGATCTTTGTTCCTTTGGCTTGCAGTGATTGGGTGTCTCCTTAATTTCCATATTAAATCCTTCTTACATTTAATGTCAAGTGGTTTGTGTTTTCTTCGCTGACACTGACTGGTACAAGGAGTAAAATGTGGTCACTAATCTTTGTTCTCAAGGGTGCAAAGAGCCAAATAGCAAATATTTCTGGCTTTGCCTGCCAGGCTGTCCTTTTTGAAGCTACTCGACTCCGACTACTCGAAGCTACTACTTTGAAGCTACTCGACTCCGCCATGTATCACAGAAGCAGTCACAGACGAGATGTAAACAAGCAGACATAACTGTGTTCCATTAAAACTTGGTATAGGAAACAGTCAGAGGGCCATATTTGAACTGTAGGCTGTAGCTTGCCAACCTCTGCTTTAGAGATTTGAATTAATCTACTTCTCATTTCATGGCTTATGGTCTTCACTGATCCGTGCAAGGTCCTCACTTGACTCCATTTTAATTTATATAGTCCTTATATTCCTATTCCCCTCTTCTGTGCCCTACCTACTTTCCCACTGTGGGGAGAGAGAAAGAGAGAGAGCCAGAGAGCTAGAGAGAGTGAGAGCGAGCGAGCGAGAGAGAGAGAGAGAGAGAAAGAGAATTGCATAAAATAGATACACACACATCCATTTTACATGGAACTAAATTGCTTATCATATGCTCCTTCTTTATGCAATACTATGTCTCAAATGGCATATTTGTTCCATTGTAACTTTTCATTTAGTCATCGCCTTCTAACTGATTAATTGATAGAAGTGGTAGGTGTTAGTACTGTTCACCCATAGCAGGTTTTTATTCCCTGAGTTATCAAATAAACTGACTGTTGACTTGAAGAGTTTATTCAGACACTTACTAGAAAAATACTTCATTACCAAAGTATGACCTAACCTGTCCTAGAATTTTATGTCACTATTAAGTACAGAATAAGTCCTCCATGGCATACACCTCAAACATGTCTCCCATCTTCTATCCCATTACTGGGTCCTTGGTTTGCTTAGGCAGCATAGCACATTGGTTAAATTCATAGTCTCTGGAACCCACATATCTGGGTTAAATTCCCAATGCTACCAGTTACTAAACACTTAATGTGGGGCACGTTTCCAAAAAGGTAACTTTGGGGCTTCAGATTGTTTCTCTGATATCCATTCCTCCTAGGGCTTTCATTTAGAAAAAATTTTTAGAACCATTCTTTAAAGTTTTTGAAGTATATTCAGCATTTTAAAATTACATATGTTTGTAAATTTTAAAAAATAAACTATTTGTCATCAACATTTTCAAATTTAGGATTTAATATCTAGGACCTTTTCTAACCACAACTGTAGGGAATGAGGTGGGTAGGTATTTTTGTCTCCCATTTACAGAAAAGTAAAGGAAGATGCAGACAGGTAAAGTCAGGGCTCTGAGGTGGTGCTGCTCATCATAACAGGGCAAGATGTGAGCCTGTGGTGCTGGCTCTACAAGAAGAACTCCTTGGTTTCTTTGGTCCATAGCAATAAGGGGCTCCATCAATGGGAAAAGCCATCCAGGATAACCTGCTATGATGGATATTAACACAGCCACTCTGAAGACATGCTGAATTCTAACCAGGTGGTGGTGGAGGCGGAGAGTCCAGGGAGGGGAGAATGAAAGGCAGGAGTGTGAGAGGACAGAAGCTGCCAGTGAGGTGAGAAGAGACAAGTCCCCAAGGACAGAGGGAAGGAATTTTAAAAGAATATTGATCTTGAGTGGGAAAACATTCTCCTGACTTTTCATTCTGCTTTCAGATCCTCCGGCATCAAAAAAAAAAAAAAAAAAAAAAAAAAGTCTGTTACCAAGCTCAGCTTTGGAGATGGTGCAAAAGATGCGAGAGATGAGCAACCACTTGTGAACATGGAGGGTACCAAAGTGGTTTTTGATGATGTGAGCTAAGCTGCAAGGGAGAGGTGATGTGGACCCTGATAAAACACGTACTGAGTGATGGCAGCCAGCAGCCAAGCACAGGGATCATCTCTAAAAGTACCCATTTCCTGACCCACGTTGGGGCTGGCTTTCTTTTCAAAGGAAGCCGCAAAAACCAGCCAGGTCAAATCCTCAGGGGCAACAGAGCCTATTGCATTTTCCCAGGCACTTCCCCAACAATTACCTTGTAGGCGTCTGGAAGCTACCCTGCAAGAGTAGGCTGGGCTCTGTTTATTATTCTCATTTTACAGACAATGAAACTGAGAATAAGGAAAGACAAGGACACGCAGCCACAGAGGCAGGGGGAGAGGTAGAAGGAGAACATGGCTTTCCCTTAATGGCCCGATTATCTTCGCACCAGAGCACATTATATCTTGCCAAATTGACTTTTCACAAAACAGAGTTGATAGTGTCCCTGTGTGAATATATATGAACTTATCTATCAATCTAACTCAATTATAGACCCATGTATCTTCATTTTCCATTCATCTTTATAATCCATCCCAATGATCAATTCCTATTACCTATTAATATTCGCAGGATTATCTGTATCAGTGTAACTATGAATCACCAATCTACAATGCCTCCAGATTGGTCATGTTTATATGGATGCACTGACTCCTGTGTTGTATGTATGATGCACTATACCACCACCTGAAAAAGTGCACCAGTATCGATAACATTAACACATGATTATAACACATGCACCCTTCCCATTGTCTCTGGATTCACTTAACCTCTCAAAGCTTCAGTTTTCTGTCATGCCAAGTAGAGACAGAAATATACCCCTACCCAGACAAAGAAGATTTAGTAAGATAGTACTCATTAGATGCTAAGCATAGTTCCTGGCCCAGAGTGGGATCATAAATGTAGTTCTTCCTTCCTTCTGGCTTTTCCCAGAGCCTTGTTATGACTCCTTCTCATCTATCTTTCCCACTGTTTCCAGTTGGTCTTCATTTATTGTGTCTCTGAACTTCAACATATCATATCTTGTGAGCAGATTATTTGAGCTTCAGCTAGATGGTTTCAAGGATTATCCATATCTGGTTAGACGCCATGATTTGACAATCTGGCTATAAGCTTCCCAAAGGTAGAATTTGCCATTTATCATTTAGGAAGGACAAACAGTAATCTTTAACCCACTCTTCTGAATCATCTAATAACTTTGCAGAATCTTTATTCCTGACCAGTGCCAAGCAATTGGATAGAGAAGGAGTCCCAAGTAACACCCTTGAGGTTGGGAGAATTTGTAGTGCAGACATTCAGGACTTGGTTCACCACAAACACGTATGAAATGGCGTAGCAGAATCCTCTGCAACAGTAAAATTATTTCTATCCATTCCTTAAATCTATATTTATTGAGCAACTAACCTATATTAAGTCCTGTGACATATGCTGGGACACAAAGGTGAGTCAGATAGATGTTTGAAGTGGACACCAAATGAGAAAAAAATCCCATCCTTGGTGATAAGAGCTGTGATAAAAGGATGTAGAGAGAGAGAAAGAGGGCATGATGGTGGGAATCTTATATTCAAAAATTCACCCGTGTTTTTTCCCCTTCCTCAGGAAAAGTCATTCTTGGCTTTGAAGAGTTAAGTAGCTACCAGCCTGTATAATTCCTCTAATTAATGTGGCCTTGTCTGGTCAATACTAACCCCTCTCCTTGGCCAAAGACATTGGCTCCAATATGAGTGTGTGACCCAAGGAAGTACAATGAGTGTCCTTCCCTGGCAATTGGTAAGCAGATGCAGATGCGAGATCTCTCTTCTTCAGGAAGGCTAAGCTCTTCTAAAGTAAATAGCTGCACGTGCTTGTGCCTCTGCATGGCCGTTGCATGGAAAGCACACAAAGTCAACCCATAGGGTGAAGGGGCTAGCAGAGATGAAGAAAAACACATCTGCTTTAATTTTAAGTACCAAGAATTCCCTGAAGCCATCTGTTTCATGGCAATTCCCAATCACATGAGCCATAAGCTCTCATTTTTGCTTAATATTTGAACTTCTTATACCAACATATTTATAGAGTATTTTACTACTTCAAATATGGATTTTATATCCTTCCCAAACCATTTCATATGTATCATCTTATGTGATTCTCAAGACAATATTGAGATATAGGTTGGAATTGTATTTTGATTCTACTTTCATGAGAAAAGAAATAATTCAACTTAGATTATTCAGCATAATGGTTTCTGAAGTCAAGAGGGAAACTAGACTATCTGATATTTAGGAAAGGTTTATCACCTCATTTATCCTGAGGTCTGATGATCAGACAAGATATCTGAGTGCTGACACTAACAGGGTCATATGAAGCCTATCACAATATCCTACTCCCTATCCAGAAACATGGGATGAAGTTTAATCAATTCTTCCACATTGCTAATAATAGGTGAATTTAGTCTTGTTTTTCCTGCCTTTGTCTCTCTCTATTATATACATAAATGATTCATATATGTGACAGTTAACTCATATATAATAAGTGTATATATGTATATACAAATATAAGTTAGAAGCATATATATAAACAAACATGTATTTATAGTATTATATATCACTTATATAACATGAAACAACAAAATAATATATAATACATATTATATATACATATATATGTGTATGTTTTTATGTATTATTAATCTTTGAGAAATAAATTAATTTAAAAAAAAAAACATTCCGAAGTGTTGATCAGAATCTGCTACATAGGTTCCAAGGCAAGTTACATTTAGTATGAGACTTTCTTTTCTTATCCAAATGTGAACTGTCAGGCTTCAATTGAACCTGACTGATACAATGTGTTCCCATTACATCAGTTTGATTTTAGGAATGGTGCTAGGTTTGAAATATAAACATGTGATTGGTGTTAGCAGTATATTTTAAAGGATTGGTGAGCCACTTACTTCTGGGCAACACAAATGAATTCTTGTGAATCTTTGAGGTAGCTGGTAAGGCCAGGACTGACCTCTGTTGAACAGAGGCCAATTTACTTGACTGCAAATGATGCCCCAAGTACTTTCAATTGACCTCAGTCCTGGAGAAGTCCTGGAGAAGAGTTGGTTGAAAAGCTTATTATTGATCCATTCTTCAAAAATATTCTATGTTTCTATCTTTTATTAATTAGACTGTCAGAATCAAGTTAGTTTAGGAATAGCCACATAAATTGATTTGGTCCCTGAAAATTATTAAAATATAAATATATTTATCAATATTTTAATGCCAATTTTTGTTATTGGTGCTGTTGCTATTAAATGAGTGTTGGAGGGTTGTTTGGGGTTGATTTGTTAGTATTAGGCAAGATTAGGAAAAACATTCTTGGAAAGATCATTTTTTTCCTGCATTCACAGCTTTATCTATGATATCAATTAAAGTACTCCTCTAGTATGGAAAGTCCTCAAAAAAACTAGAAATGGAACCACTGTTTGACCCAGTTATACCACTCCTCGGTATATACCAAAGGAGTTAAAATCAGCATACTATAGTGATGCAGCCACATCAATGTTTATAGCAGTGCAATTTACAATAGCTAAGCTATGGAGCCAACATAGGTATTAGCAGTATATTCAGTAAATGAATGAATAAGGAAAAGTGGTACATATACACGATGGAGTGTTACTCAGCCATAAAGAAGAAGGGACTTATGGCATCTGCTAATAAATGGAAGGATCTAGAGACTATCATGTTAAGTGAAATAAGCCAATTCCAGAAAAAACAAAGGTCAAATTGTCCCTCTGATATGTGAATGCTAACACACAACTGAGTAGTGGGGGGTGTAAATGAAAGTGTTCACTGGATTTGACAGAGGGGAGTAAAGGGAAGGGAGGAGGAATGGGAGGAGGAAAGACAGTAGAATGAATAAAATTTAACTGTCCTATGTGTATACATAAATACAGCACAACAAATCTCACTATAATGTATAAACACAAGACTGGAATCCTAATTACAATAACAGGTATTCTATGTTTGTATAAATATGTCAAAATAGACTCTACTGTATATGTATAACAAGAATGAATAAAAATAAATAAATAACACAATCAATAGTTTAGACTTAACATATATAGAATATTTCGGCCATCAACAAGCAAACATACTTTCTTCTCAGCAACACAAGGCTCCTTCTCTAAAATAGACCATGTTTTATATCACAAAGCAACTCTTAGTAAATACAAAAAAAAAACAGAGATAATACCCTGCATATTATCAGACCACAATAGAATGAAATTAGAAAAAAAAATAGAAGTCACTGTAACAAATGGAGACTAAGTAATGCACAATTGAATGATGAATGGATAATAGAAGAAATCAAGGATGAAGTAAAAGAAGTTCTTAGAGGTAAATGAGAACACGGATACAACATATCAAAATCTCTGAAGGCAGTATTAAAAGCTTTTTGCATTGAGTGCATTTATTAAAAGAATAAAAAGTCAACAAATAAATGACTTAACACTACATCTCAAAGCCCTAGAAAAAGAAGAAAAAATCAACACCAAAACTAGTAGAAGACAGGAAATAATTAAAATCAGAGATGAAATTAATGAAATTGAAACAAAAGAAACAATTGAAAAAATTGACAAAACAAAAAGTTGGTTCTTTCAAAAAATAAATAAAATAGATAAACCCCTGGCCATGCTAACAAAGAGAAAAAGAGAGAAAACTCAAATTACTCAAATGCAAGATAAAGAAGAAAATATCACAATGGACATGTCTGAAATACAGAAGATAGTTA